>NC_137454.1:88566754-89084254 GCF_964235325.1 Thermobia domestica
GTGATCTAGTATTTTTGTATTAATTTTCTTCGAAAATTTTGACATTTGTAAGCAAGTGGTGATTTCTGAGAAATAATTTATCAGGAAAATATTGTTCTGGTATTTTTGATAGTGTTTGCTTTCATTTTTCTAATATTTAATTAAATAAGAACATATTCTTGAGAATGTTGTAGTTCAATGAATTTTAAAGTAACCAGAAAACTCGTGTCTGATTCGGACACATGATAATGTTTGTCTCGTTTTTGCTCGTTTTTGTAAACTTAAGACTGTTACAATTCTTAAATAAAATGCAAAAGAAATAAATTTTCTTTTCCTCATTAACTTACATCAAACTCAATTTTCATATTGAGTAAAGTTATACAGAGTTAGTATAAATGATTCATTCGTTTTAAAAAGGCTAAATTTTCAAAAGTATTACATGTACACACATGAAAGATATATGAAAAGAACCACAAACTCACCAAATTTGTACTGTGTGGCAGTACGAGTCGATTATCTTTCCGATCGGGTGTGGCAGTACGAGGTTAGTACCTGTCGGAAACAGAGGGAAAGCAAGAAACAAGTTTTTGTGTGCTTGAATATGCCAGATGTTCGTCTGTTATAACTGAGTTTGAGTCACTTTTCTTGAATAATGTTGTCTACGAAAAGATTCTGAAAGTTAGTTTTTTCTTGGTAGTGTATACTTACGGCTTATTTTCAGTTCCGTTTGTGTAATTGAAATGAGAATTCTGATCGTAAAGGCATTAATTGCAAAGGAATTCATTATTAAGGATCTATACAATGATATCTAGCCGCCAGAATATTGAACATTGTTCTTGCGTAAGATTGCAATTCGACTCCTTTTTAACGACACCAATTGACCCATGTTGATAACACTAATAATAATATAATCATACTTTGAATCTCGCCCTAAAATTTTCCAGAAAAGAACTCCGCCTCACTGATAAGAGAATGCCGTTGACACTTTGGAAAAACTAGCTAGACGCAACAAGTCGTAAACTTAAAATCTGAGATTTGATGTTACTCTGGTTTAGGGGTTTGTTTTGGACTTGCTCTTCCAAAACATAAGTACTCTATATTAAGATAGTTCAACCTTATTTTTCTGCTCATTTCGTTCACCGATTTCGATATTTTATGGAAATACCATTTTCAAAATGCTTCGAATCAAGTGATTCTTTAGAATTGACTGTTAGTTTTAGCAATTATTTCTCCCTTAACGGTCAATGATTCAAAAGAGTCGCATGCTGTTCTAATCTCTGGTTCGATCCCAGCTCACGCCGTGTAGACTTTGTGGTGCACAAACACCGTTCTCATCGGTTTTCTCGGGGTTCTCCCACTTTCTTCATTCCACCATTTCATTCATTTCTTATCAGTTTCCTTTAGCCTAACCGGCATAACTGTAGGACGTAAAACTTTAAAATTTCATTTCATTTTTTTTTTTTCAACACTAATCCTATACATCAATCAGTCCTGTTGGTGAGCCTATTTGAAATTTCTCCATTCACACTAGGCCGAATGTTGGACCAATAAAAGCGAACTTCTCACAACAGGGTATCTCGATAGTTTGTGTACAGTCCGCAGCAAAAAACCTGCAACATGAGCATGTAAATTTATTGTGAAACGACTAAGACTTTTGCTTCAAAATAGGTGTGCAGGGGACGACGCCGAGGTTTCTTCTGGCGTGATTCGTGCGACTTAGACGTTATGTTCATTTCCTGCGCTGTTAGGCATAGTTTTACAAACTTAATGCTCATGTTGGAGGTTTTTTGGTGCGGACTGTACAATTCACCAAGAATTTGGCTTGGAAATTGGTTTACACGAAGTAAACTTACGATGATTTAATACTATGAGTGGAAACGTGCTCTCAGAATTTTTCGTGTTTGAAGCTTAATTTTCAGAAGGTTTTGATTCCATAAAAATCAGAACTGTCCGTATTTACTAGACTATTTATAGTACCCAATATTTCCTAATTGACAATTCAGTAAAAGATAACGGCGCAAGTTTTCGAAATTTGCTTCAGTTCTTATATTGGGCACTACAAGGTTTGTTCACTAATTTTGAACACTGTGTGCGACTACATCTTACTGCCAGTTAGAAATGTATAATCATTTAGTCTTCTTTTTAACTTTGCCTCCCTCTTATATTGCGTAGTAGAACCTTCTCATTCATCAGTCTCTTTGTAAATCCTTGTATATCAAACTTGCCTAAAAATACAGTTTACTTATGGAAGTGCTATTCCCAAAAGTAATGTATCTTTAGCATATCATAGGTGCTAGTTGTTACTAGTGTATGGCATAACAGAAATAATTTAATAATTAAAAATTACAATTTCATATATTTTTTGAGCACAGGGCATATGAGACGTGAAGGTACAGTTTAACGTAGGACTCGAGCTACACGCACCGAGACTCTAACCCAGATTCTTGAATTCCATGAATTGCTGGAAAAACTAAGTATTTCATGCACTGGAAATCTATAAATGTCATACACTATAAGTGAAAATAGGATAAATTACAATATTGCCAAAATCACAATAAAACTAGATATTTCGGATATTTGGAGGCGCTGTAACAATTTTTCAACGGGATCACGGTAATCCGACTGAGGTATTGTGAACAGAGTTGAATTTACGGCTTGAGCAGTCTTTTCAGCAATGACAGACTTCACGCGAGGAAACAACCAGAAGTCACATTACGTAAAGTTGGAACTGTAGACTGGATGTTGAAGAACTTGGATTTTTCGTCATTTTTTCCGCGTAATTGAACAAATTTTGTGAGCAGATGCACACTCATGCAGCAGCAGCACCCTCGAGGTTCGTGCCTTTGGGCGTCATATTTTCAATTCTTTGAATTAACGAACTAACAAAAATTCATGGCTTGACCTTCTGGCATACAACTACCAGTGGTTCTTCGTAGTTCAAGAAAATTGTGAAAAGTTGCTTTCGGGATCTGAAATCTTGTCGCAGAACAATGAGTCTTGGATCACTTTTAGACAACCGCACGAATTTCTGGGTTTTGCTAAGGATGTGTAATATTAAAATTAACTTTCAGTCTTTGTATGTCAGTCGTTTTATATCATTCAGAAGAGGGAGATTAAACAATTTTGCCGCACAATCCTAATCTTGCGCTCATAAGAATCAGGAATCCATTTTGCAAAGACCTTCGGGTGGTGGAGTATCGTATCAATGCTACCAACAGTATGCCAACTTCTATACTTAACACCTCCCCGTGATATGGCGATTTTCTTTCACTAAGTGCTTCATCCCATGAATTATTCTCTCGTTCATAGATTCCAGAGATAGATCAAAGCGAGGATCATCTTTCAAACTTCCTCCCCTGCTGAAGTAATCGGCTATCTGGCAATTATTTATTTATTTATTGAACAAATTCCCAGATACAGCATAACTTTGCCATTTTACACAGGGACATGCTAACAAAAGAAAGAAAAAAAAAGACAACAATAACAACAACATAGAAAAAAGAGTGTAAAAGTAAAACTTTTCCGTCAAAGCTCGTTTAATTGCTCTTTCAAACACTGGGTAGCTCGAAAAAATGTCCACATCAGTTGTTACTTGATTATAACAGTTTGGTATTCTATAAAAAAAGAGACCTCTGTATAACAGCCAACCTAGGACGGGCAAGATGGAATAGGTAGGTATTCCGGGTGATGCGGGAAGGGACACGTAAGGATAGTTCCTGAAGTAATATTTCCGATCTTAAGCTTCCATTAACTATTTTATGTAGATATTTCAGGTCAGAGATAATTCTGCGTACTTCAGGAGTCTGAATATTAAGATGTCGCAAGAGTTCCTTCTTAGATAATATTCGAAGTGCAGGAACACGAAAACGGACTATAGCGATGAAGAAATTGAGAACAGAATCAAGTCTGGAGAGATGTGTAGGTGCTGCCATGGCCCATATGGGAGAGCAGTATTCGATCTTGGGCGCTATTAAAGTCTTATAAAAAGTTGCTAATGAAGAAACAGTGCGTAGTTCGGTGAATCGATAAAGAAGTCCCAACATGCGCATTGAATTCTTTAGTATTGAGGAGATGTGGTCAGAGAAGGTGAGTTTTGAATCAAAGATGACACCAAGGTCGTTATGACTAGCAGAATGTGTGATAGGGGAATTGTTGATATGGTATGTGGAGGGGACAGGAGACTTTTTCAAAGTAATAGTAATACTGTCACATTTCTTACTGTTGAGTTTCAAGTGCCACATTTCACACCAGCCTGTAAGGTAATTTATGTCTTCCTGTAGAGCAATTGTGTCATGGAGACACGATATTTCTCTGTATAACTTACAATCGTCAGCAACAAGCAGAAAGCCACTAGGTTGAGCTGATAAGTGCGTGTAGAGATCATCCATATACAGGACAAACAGCAGAGGCCCAAGTACACTCCCCTGAGACACCCCTGAGATCACGGGTTGGGGGTTAGAAGTCGCCCCTGAAAGAACAACTCTCTGTTTATGGTCCTTCAAGTAGCTTGTGATTAGAGAGAGAAATTTGCCATGTACGTTAAATCTATTGGAAAGTTTATGAAGAAGATGAATGTGACTGACAGAATCAAAGGCCTTCGAGAGATCAAAGTAGATAACATCTAATTGAGTATTGTTATTCATACATTTGACTGCACAGGAAAGAAGAGTACTTAAGTTTGAGAGACTTGAGCTTTTCGGTAGAAAGCCGTGCTGAGAACTATGGATGTAAGGTGAGGTGAATTTAAGTAGCCTGTCTTTGATTATCAAATTAACACACACTTGATCCTTATAAGTTACTTTCAAGTTCTGATAGACTTTCATAGTTCTTTCACCTAGCTTGTAACGCGTGAAAATGTCGAATGTTTTCCTTAGAGAAATCCATGTTTAACCACCAGCTACTTTAACTGGTCTGAACCCACAAGCTTGCCTCATTCAGACTGTGCAGGTTTGAACTTATTAACTATTCTTATAGATCACCACTGAATCCAGCTGTACTAATTAAAATTCTAATCGTTGTTATTAAATAGTGTGGGGAAAAAAAAACCGAATGTCCCTCTAACCAAAGACATAGCAGAAAAGTAGAATACATTAAATCACTGTTTAACTTTTTTTTATTTTTTTTTTTTTCGTAGAAAATAAACGGGTTTAATTCCCTTCAAGAGAGAGCAACCTCCTCTTAGATTTGTCCACGCCCCTTTAGATTTCCAGGAAAATATGTTTCTAGTGTAACTGATAAAAGTAAATACGTTGAAATCTAATCAAATGTTCTAGGTTCTAAGAGAATTTTTTTTTTAAAAAAAATAGTTTTCTTCACAAATAAAACAAACTTTCTTGCGAAAATTATTTTCATTCTGAAACTAGATTATCCGCAGAAAAAAATACATGTATGTCGTGAAGGTAAATTATACCAAAACGAATACTTTGGATTATACCAAAACGAACAAATATTCAATGTTGTAATACACCAACTGAACAAATGAAACCATGGATTTATCAAAGGTAGTGTCCATGGATTCGATTGCTTCTAAGTACCTCCATGGTACTAGAGCCTGTCTATTCCACCTGTGCCCTCGGAAACTATGCGAACTATACTTCGGCCCCATCTCCGCCACACTCTGGTGGATGAAACCCTCCTTTTGCGTAGGGAAAAGAAGTGAATGACCTCGGCTGTTTGCCAATTCGTCGTTCAGTCGTTTGGTCTTGACGAGTGAAGATCGTAGGCTACTTAAAGTGGCTAACAAGACAGAGCACAGTGAAGTCCGTGAAATAATTCATTCTGGCAACGCTTCCGCATTCAACAATTCAAAGATCTCGGCTGCAGCAACTTGTCCCTCCTCTTTCGAGGTAAGTACGCGAAATCACATATTGACAGCAGCGCCAGCAAAGGCACAGTTCAAATAGAAAGGCTCTACAATCTCGAAGGGCTACAACCGCCTAGAACAGTTTTTACTTGGCTGACGCGAGGAGAGTCCATCGGACCGTATACTCTTGGTTTCTTGGCCAAATGAATTCTTATGTATGGCCTATGGAACCTGGAGGTTCAATACCGCATTCACAAAAGCTACCGTCAAATGGGGTGAATAGAAACACATTTTTGGCTATATGAGAATATAAGTCTGGTAATGTTAAAGATTTCGCGTATCAGATTATTCCAAAAGAAAGGTCTTAATATGCTAATGAATTTCAGTAAACGTCATATTAATTTATCAACTCCACTTTTCTTCACCTTGATTTTTCTTTATGTTTCTATTCACCCCTACCCATGGGGTGAATAGAAACAATTACTTTATTTTCATTGTTGTTTCTTTTATACTATTGGAAAGGTAAAAAAGAAACAGCGTATTTGTTGAAACGAACTATTTATTTGATACCTGCAAGATATTAGTTCAATAAGACCAGTATTACATAAGTTACAAACTTATAAAACAATACAATGCACAATATAGGTATAAACGACCATATAGTTTTGATGATATTTGAATAAGATTTAAACCACTGAAATCATCAGGGAAACTTATCATGAGTTGAGTTGATTTTGAGGTTTACGTCCCGTTCAGCAGCGAGGCTATATGAGACGTGGACCTACTGTTTAACGTAGAATCAGAACTACATGAGCTCCCGCCGGGAATCGAACCCGGGTCTCCCACGCCAAAGGCGCGTACGCTAACCGCTTAGCCACGAAGGGGCCCGAAAGTTATCATATACTTAAAGCGTGCTGACGAACTCCTAATAAAACCCAACAGTTTCGTTCTGAAAATTTCATTGTTTATGTGCTCTCTTATAAAACACTCCCACATATGCATCATGTTCCCATTTTCGCACTTGGGTGCTGAATAGTCTTATCGAGTTTTAGCTTCTCATTTTACCACAGCAAAATCACCATCTTTAGAAAACCATCATCTAGTTCGTGATCGTCTGGAATGTTGTCTTCTGGAGTGTTGTCTTTCTCCTCTTCCGACAATACAAAGGTAGGTTGAGTTTCGTTGTGATTTGATGAAAATGTATCATTTTCAGAAAACAAACCAAAACTCTTACCAGAAACATCTATTCGTACTCTCTTCTTCCCTTATTTAATTTTTTCATCTTCTCTCATGCTCCTGAGAAGATCCATAACGGAACGGTTTACAGTCTGAGATGACTTTTGCTGTTCTGTTTCTTCTCGTTCATTGTCTTTTCTTGGCAACATCCTCAGTATTTGGTCTCGACAAAGGGGAAAAATTCCACACTTTTCAAATCCAGCCCTGATATTTTCCTCCTTCAGTTTCACACTTTTTTTTTTCAGAAGACTTGGAAATTTGTTCTTAGGGATGGTTGATACATTCCTATCAGGTCCTTTTTTCTGCTCCTCAAGAATTTTCCACTCCTTGAGGAATTTCAAGAATTTCCCAAGAAGTGTTTCTATTCACCCCACTAATTAAAAATCATAACAATAACCCAGTAAAGTTAAATTTTGATTAAAAATAATTTACAAAAGGAAAACTTTTACTATGAACGTCAGTAAATGAAACAACAAACTACAAAATAGGCATCTGTTCAAATGCCACAAATATGAAAATGTCATACTTACCAAGAAAGTTTAAGGAGCGCTAAAATACCGTGTAAGATTTCAGTAACACATTAATGCTACTGCCGTCTACCTCAGTGTTCCCAACTCAGTAAAACATTTTGTCTCTGCCCTGGACACTTTAGCCGTATAAGACTATGTTAAGAAATTTCAGTTTTCTTGATTAATTTATCGTCCAGATAAATCCAAAACTAATCTGGGAGTTTTGTTTCTATTCACCCCATTTGACGGTATATATTGAGCTTAGACAACTGGATCCAGTTTCTACTTCGTAGTCCTATTTCTACAAGGTTCTTAATATTGTCCTCCCTTCTGCACTTTGGTCTTGCTAATGGTGTTTTTCCGATTGGATTTCCAGTTAAAATTTTGAAAGCGTTCCTACTTTCTTCCATTCGGGCTACATGAGCTGTTCATCTGAGCCTTCCGGACTTAATGGCCCTAACAATGTTTGGTAAATGGTGTAAATTAAGCAGTTCCATGTTGCGAAGTTTCCGCTGTTCCCGTCCTTCTTGGTATTCTCATGTAATGCATTTTTTGATTTACATAAAAATGATAAGTAAAAGAAACTAAAGCCAAAACTGGAAAGTGCATCATGTGAAATTTTAATAGTAAAAGGTATCTAATTAAGCGTGTGTTGATTGTTAGTTAAGAACAAATAGATAGTTTATTAAATTTGACAAATTTTTTGCTTCGTGTACTTTCCTTCCAAGAAAAATGACAATTTTATTCATTGTTTATCGTGAGTGTGAACGTCCAACCTCCCCCCTCCCCCCTTTGCAGGAAAGTCTGAATTTAGCACTGGTTTACTTGCTTGCTTCGAAATAACCATTGCTTCTCTGAAGACAAACATTTTCTTCTGCTATCATTTAAGCATTGAACTGGAAATACATGACTTACGGGCCACTTGTAGAAAACACCTGCGTTCATTACAAAGATGAAAGATGACAGTTGAAAAAAAAAAAAAAAAAGAACTGTAGGCAGAGTTGGAATGGCCCTCAGGAAAACGTGCAGACCTAACGTTTCTGAGGGTGCGTCTTTCAAATCGAGGTTAGTGTAATCCTGATCTGGAAACTGGCCATACAACAAATAATATACCATTCTGTTGATTTTGTATCGTTGACTATTATTTTCCAATGATGTTTTACTATTGATAATGAGTGTTAATACCTACTAGTAATAAATATCAGCTCTAACAGAAGCACTCCTATAAAGCAGAGAACGAAATAATAAAGAGTAGACATACAGAAGTTGCATATATGGAACACATTGTTTAGGAGATGATATGATGAGTAAGTGAGCAAGTCAATGGTATTTCTCTGTATGTTTAGAGATTACATAGAATATTGTGTTTTAAAATTGTGCCATATAGTACAGTGAGATTCTAATCGAATAGTGTATGTCGTTCAATACATTTATCCCAATAGCCCCGTTCACTATCCAATCAACCCTCATAAATATTTTATTTTCAGAGTATAAGTTAAATAACAAAATGAACAGTTTTCAATCTTGCACAATCATCCTGTAAAGAAATGGATATACTTCATTCATAAAATATGTATATAGCTGCAACATTACATATTTAAACGAAAAATACTGTCGATATCTTTCCGAAAATTTTTAATTTTATTTAAAAACTATTTGCTTAGCCTCGTTATTGTAACACCTTAATTCATAAAGATGTCTTATTTACCTTAAAATTAAATTGGTAATAATATGTTTGCAATATTCTTATGTCGCATTGTGAGCTAGATTCAAGCAAGACTCACAGTTCATCCGCAAACTGTTCGGTCCAGATTGCTAGAAAGTCGCATTTCGATTGTCTTTTTCACCTTTACGTGTGTTTCACGGAAGGTTCCCAGATGTAAGTTATAATTTATAACTGATGATATATGTATTCGTTCAATTTGTTTCATCCTCATTACGTGTAGTGAATTCCGTATATTTCGAACATCAAATGTGCGCGAATATTAAAAGCACACTTCAAATAAAAAGTAAGAATTCGAAAATATTCGTGATCGCCAATATAAGGCACACGTCAAAAGTACCGTAACAGAAGAAAGTGATAAGAAATCGGCGGCACAATAGCTTATTTTATAAAAGCAGATTATACGCTGTATATGTGTGTTTTTTTCTCTTAAGTTTTATCAACAGCGTGCCAATCGGACGAGATTTAATCCTGGCGCAGAGATACATTTTGCTGCGGTATTTTGCTCTACTCTCTTTCATCAACATAAGAATTATGCGCAAGTCGCAAGTTAGAGAAAAAAAATTCTAGTAGTGCAATCACAAAAATCAGTAGCCAAACAGACTTAATGGTAAGCCAATACGCTACTTTTCTCCAAATCTGGCAATGTACTTCAACCTGCATAGCGTCTGAGCGAAAGAAGTACTAAGGAGTGTAGGTAAGGGTGCTGCCATATCCAGCGTTAAGGTCACTGATGAAACCAAGTAACATAGTATGGAGACACTCCTGATGCACATCCACTGATACGTTAATGGATTTACGCTCGAAATAAGTATTGATCCTTCTACCCGACCTTCATCCAATATTTCTTTCTCTATTTATGACCCTTCATTTCAGCGTTCCGATTAATTTTCTGCTCCTAAATGATGAACTTAGTGCACCCATGTTGGGCTATATAGTTTTTTCATGTTTTAGTGTGACGATTCGTTTCCCAAAGTGTTTCACAATAGCTTGTATATACTTTCTGTATATAGAATAAATCACCGTGAACGAAATTATCATTCCTTGTTGTTGCTATTGTTTGAAACATATAAAGGAAAATATATTTTTACTATTCTTCAGCTCTTTTTTGTTCAAGAATTGCTTTTGTTTCTAATTTCAATTTAAATTACTTAATATAGGCAATACACGTTGATGCTAGTGGTCTACGAATTCACGCTTAATTGCATGCATGGAGGACATGCCCGCGACCGTTCGGTCTATTTGATGGACGGGTACCGCGAGAATGTAACGCACCCCGCCCGTGATTGCTCGTGCTTTGGACTTAAGTCCACGTGCACAAGTGTACCGGCAAGATTTGTCCCTTAATCTTGACACCTAAGTGTGTGACTCCCATTCACTGAGGGAGTGGGATACGCCCACTGTGTGGCCAGACCGAAGTCCTGAGTGCCTACCAGTTAACCTACTGGTGGAAGCGATCCTGCTAGCGAGTCTGGCCCTACCATACTCTGCAGGCATGGTGCCCGAGCGTTCTCCCGCACATGTTCACCGTTACCCAGGTTCCTGGGATTAGTTCCCAAGTGCTACCGAATCCCACGGTATGACCACAACCCGGCAGAGTCCAACCCAATCCGGGAACCCCAGGCAATGCCTGAGGGGGCTCGTGTCCCGGCCCTGCCTATCTCTATCGTTCAACTGGCAACCGCCGTGTGTAGAGGTACCACACACACGTCGAGATGCTGTGCATCTCATCCCGGATCCAATGGTACGTGTTAAGTCACCATTTGAGTTTGGAGCCAGTCCATATCCTACAGGGTTACCTCCCTTTCACGGAATTAGTAACCTTGCCCAGGTATCTGGGATTGGCCCTTTCCCGTTTCCGTTTGGTCCTCCTAGCAGGCAGGAATCCGACTCTCCCCTCTCGGTAGGATCGTCCAAGCAATACGGGACTACCTTTCTTTTACGAGTTGAGGTACCACGTACACGCTGAGATACTCAATATCTCTTCCCGGACCCAACAGCACGTGTAGGTCGCCATTTGGGAGAAGGGCCGTGACCACTACATCAAACACACTGAATAGTTTTCCTCGCATACAATTATTTTCTGCTATATATTAGCTATTACAAATAAGAGATTACGCTATGGGCCATTAAAACCTTACTATTAAATAATATTCAAGATTTTGTTTAAAATTTGCCTATTACACTCATTTTTTATAAGTTGGCCAGATTTCTATGCAACCAGCAGCGGAAAACAGGTATGTTTTACTGTTATTAAGTCGTAGAATCCTTATTTTTGGTGGTGTGTGTGTGTGTGATCCCAGGCGTGTGAGTTTCGTGATGGACAAACAATATGTTTGTAGATTTACTTAAACTCAGGAGTTTTAATTTCATTGTTTTATCATTAGCGATTTACACTTTTAATGGATCAACCCAATAACGTAACTTGATAATTTGTACATACATGAATGCTGCATGAGAGCTCATCTGTATCTTCATAGCTAGAGGACTCTTTCAGTGTGCTTAGTTGGAGGTTCGAATTCTCCTCTAATAGTATACAAATCGATGTTGGATATTGGGCTAGCTCCTGGCGATGGGATATGGTGTGTTGTGAAATTTTATAACTTGATTTTATTCTTTAACTACTTACCGTATTTACTCGAATGTAATGTGCCTTTTCGGCTAGAATTTGTCTCCAAAGTCAGAGTACGCATTAGATTCGAATATAGAAGCTGATTCAGTTACATTGAGCCGAATTTGAATATGACTCTTACCTAGTAAATACCGTGTTTCCACCGCCGATTGTGTTCGATCTGTAGAACAGCTCTACTGAGTATTGCTTGGCATTGAAGTTTCCATTGCAGGAGACTGCATTGCAAATGGGCAATGGATATTGCATTCCATTCCTCTTTACAGGCTTTCCACAGATCCAAGACGGTACAGATTCAATAAGGTATAGGCGCCGATTGAAGAGTTTGAAGGCACAATAGACTATTGGGCTCGTATCTAGACTCTTGACAGATGTCAGAGAATTTGGATACTGCAATTCGAGTTTCCTATTCCATGCGACAATAGAATTCCAGTGATGTTATCGTTGTGTGGCTGAATGCCTTGTCTTCGTGACTTAAACCAGGAAAGAGGAGTCTTTGATAAGCAAAGAGGAAAAATCTGCGACTTTTTCTGATCTGACCAATTTGACAACACACTTAATCGCTCGTAATTTTGCAAGAATTTCTCAGCAGACTCTCCGGGCAGACCAGAGAAGATTTCTAAAGTTGTTGGTATGGGAGAAACCCTTACAGTCTGATTAGCCATTACGGAATTCCGAGCTCGAGGCATTATACAAACAAACACACCAAATATTATTTAAGGCCTTGTGAACACTAGTACAAAGAATTTGAGTGAAAGAAAGTAAATGCTATATTGTGCCAATACTGTTAACTAATAAAGTAAAAGTCATATAAAAGAAAACAAAGGCAAGAAGTTCATAATTATGCCATTTCCCTATATCTAGGAGCCATGTTTCGGTACTTTTTATTTTTAGTTGTGCTGTTTTTTGTGAATTAAGTTTAGTCAATTTCTGAGACATAAATAAATATCTAGATAATTTAAGTAGCGGTTGGATAAATTACAAAATACTGAAATAGATTGTATCTATTGGTAGAAATTAAAGAAAAAAGTGAGATGCATCTTTTCTATTTTCTTTATGCTAACATACAAGAAATTTTTAGTAGATATTTATATCTTAATTTTAAATTAAAAACCTGCACGGAGGGAGACCTCTTGGCATATGAACTCCTTGTAAATTTGTTCCCTTTTCTATAACCAAAACTAAGGTTTAACTTCCGGAAAGAAATTAGAAGGTAGTACAGCCTTATCCATCTTCGCTCTTGAATAGAGAATTACTATGATTATGAATACTCAACAACAATCCAATATGAACAAGTCTCTATCTCTCCTTTTTTTGTTTGTCTTGCTAACTAACTCTATGGCCTATGGAACCCGGAGGTTCAATGCCGCGTCCTTAGCTAACTGCATCCAGTTTCTACTCTGTATTCCAATCTCTGCGAGATCCATCTTAATATCCCATCTGCGCCTAGGTCTTCCTAATGGTCGTTTTCCGATTGATCTTCCAGTCAAGACTTTGAAAGCGTCTCTACTTTCTTCCATTCTAGCTACATGACCCGCCCATCTAAGCCTCCTAGACTTGACGACCCTAACAATGTTGGGTAAACCATATAAATTATGTAGTTCCTCGTTATGAAGTTTCCGCCATTCCCCATTCCCGTTCCTCTTGGGTCCGAATATTCGTCTCAGGATCTTGTTCTCAAATACTTTCAGTCTGTGTTCTTCCCTCAGAGTAAGTGACCATGTTTCGCAGCCATACAGAACTACAGGCATGATTATCGTTTTGTATATTTTAAGTTTCAAATTCCTCGACGGAATTCGCGACGACAAGAGATTTTGAACCGAATAGTAACACGAATTCCCTGCTTTTAGTCGACATTTAATTTCTCCGTGAATATGATTTTCCTACTGACACACAATCATAGTCAACGTCTTGCGAATAAAATCAGAAAAATAAACACACTGCTGAACAAGACTGCACTTATTTAATATAAAAACACATTTACACGTGACGTTTCGATCTTCTAGCCAAGATCCTCATCAGACGTACACTCTTGCTCGTCTGATGAGGATCTTGGCTAGAAGATCGAAACGTCACGTGTAAATGTGTTTTTATATTAAATAAGTGCAGTCTTGTTCAGCAGTGTGTTTGTTTTTATGATTTTCCTCTGTTAATATTGATCCTAGATATTTGAAAGTATCCACTTTATCAAAAGTATTATTTAGTTGTTTGTCTTGCACCCAGTTTATATATCGTTTTGCCTTCCACCTGTTGTACTCATACTTGTATTTGTTTTTGTTCTTGACTTACTCTAATCTTAGAAAGTGAAACTTTCCCATTTTTCAGGAAGTATTACTTAATCCTATTTTTACAATAAAATATTAAATTCTCTCTCTCTTTTTTATACACATTTAATAGTCCAAATTATTTCACACTGGTATATTTCAGCATTGATTTTCACGTTTTGCTCCACCTTTCGGGGAAGTAGTTTGCCCCTGTGCGAGAAACCGGCCACAATCATGAACCCTTTGGGGAAAATCTCTCTGTATGTAATGCACGAACTTTACCACGGTCTGTGAAGTAAATCCACGCCTCAAGTGTATCAACTAACTTGCACCAATCACCAGCAAGTTGACATTCATAGAGCCTCCTGCAGTTCCGTTTTCTCTCAATCACATCAATAACGCCGGTTTTAGGGCGTGCACATTGCTCTTGGAAACGACTGAGGCGTCCTTTTAATTGTCGCCTGCGATGTGCGGCATTTGCTGACCAACCCATTCTATGTGGGAAGATTTTCGGAAGTCGTCATACTCCATACCACTCCCAATAACACAAAAATTACATATTTCTACGATGCGCAACGCTGTGAATTTAGCGTTGGAAAGGTCCGCAATGACCCCCTCCCAGAATCTGTTCACTTTCGATGGCATCAGACTACGCTTGACCATACTGCTCTACTGCGTGACTAACTAGATATTGTTGTTTGCCTCAAGACAATCTCAGGGCGATGGGTTGCGCATGCGCGGTACAGTTGTACATTAAATTTGGCTCAATATAAATGAATCAACCTATGTACAAACATTTTCTTATACTAAAACCCTGGTGTTGCTTTGCAATACTTATCTGTTAAAACAGCAAAACTTCGGCAAGATGTATCACCGTTTTTATAAGAAAGCGTTTTCCCGTTGTAACATAAATTCGCTTATCACTGTATAAAATAAATGTTTCATATAAGCATTAAATTTCCCAGCAAAAGCTTGATTGTCAAGGTGAAAATCCAAATGAACATTAGAACCGATGCACAGTGGGCCAGGAATCCCGAAAACCTGGTCAAAATAGGAAGTCGTGTTTTAATTTTTATGGAACTTGGTATACATAGGTTTAGAAGGTCGCTCAGTACGAATTTGATACTAAAAGGGAAAATTCAAAATGACGGATCCAATATGGCAGATACATATTGCAAAAATATGTATATATCTGTAATATGGGTATAGATACGGTGACCATACATCCCGAGAAAATCGGGACAGTCCCGATTTTAGGGTCTTTATTTCGGCGTCCAGAAAGTAAAATCATAGTTCATTTCAAGTCTTTTAAAACATTATCCCTTTCCGATTCTATGTCGGATCTTGTTCGACATGATTTTCCTATTTCTCAGATGTCGAAAATGTCGCAATTTTTGTTGTGATTGTGGGGCCACTCCGCTGTCGGAATCTGTCCGACACATTTCCTCATGTAGCACAGACTGCAGTCAACAGGTAGCACAAATTGTCCCTTGTCAGTTTCTCGACAGGTCTTGTGTTTTGAGTGAGGATTGTGGACAAAGAAACTATTTTCTACTTTTCCACTAAAAATAAAGAGCTGAGTAGTATCCTGTTGCAGAACAATTGGATTGGAAAGGGTTAACACAATTTATAAAATTTGAATAGAAAATTATTGCATTACAGTATTTAAAAATGAGGGAAAGCTCAGACAAAAAAAAAAAAAAAAGTGTAAACAAATAGAAGTTCATAAGGCTTTTACGGAAATGTTTATATGATTGTTTCTCTCCTGGAAATATAATTTATCATCATCATCCTTAGCATATAGACCATAATATGTATTATCGAAATAAAGAATTCATTTAATTTGAGAACAAATTTCAAAGATGATGATATAAAACAGGAAACGAAATTTCTGGTCGTCAGATTGCCATTGATGACTTAATATTTTAGTTTATTGATTGGATACAGATATTTTATTTTGCTTCCCTTCGAATTGGCGGGCCAGAAATTTCGTAGCTTGACATAAAAGATTTTTTTTTTAGCGACTACTAATTTCATCTATAGGGTAGCTATATGATAGATGAAGAAAAACAAAATTTATCAAAAATATCTCTATTTCATACTATAAAACATTGGTGTACACAATAACAGGATTTACTTAGTTACGTATACTTAATTTTTTCATTGAATTACAATTTATGTTGACCTGATCGTATATATAGAGGAAAACGGAGTACTTAACTTAATGACTAGTTACAAACAACAGAATAGTACATAGAAATCAAAACAAAAAAGAAACTACAAATTCAACTAAAATATTCTGTATCCTTATCGTCGTTTAAAACTGTATATTTCTTACGACTATAGTGTTTTGAGACTTGCTTAAATCTGTCCTTTAAGTGTTTGTTTCTTTCAGAAATTTCTGTCGCAAGGCGTTGAACATCCATTGAGTTCATGGTATCTCCAGGTCTTTTACACAAACCCTGAAATATAATTTAAAATAAGAAAATTTAAGCATTTTTTCATGTATATAGTTAAGTTTACAAAACTGAGAATTAGGTATGGTACCATTATAATAGTTATAAGTAGGCAGAAGCTGACTATCATTGCTCCCAAAAATGTCTTTTCTTCTTCAACCTTACCACTAGTTCACTTTATTGTGCCTTGCTTTGCGACGTTCGTTTGCTGCTCGAAGAAATAGATTAGTTTACAATATTATCTAGATCTAAAAACATTTTAGCGCTTCTATTCTTAAGTAAGATTTTTTTGTTTGTTTGTTTGTTTGGTTGGTTGGTTATAAATTTTATCTTCAAAACGGGATCCAAGTCATTTAGTAAACTGAGGTGAATCTACCGTTCTAGGATGCAAGAATGCGATTTAGCTCTCAACTTGACGGAAATATTTTTTAAAGAACGATTTTGAGAAACATATTTAAGATGCTAAAAAGATTTTCATAAAGTGAGGTGAATCAATCGTTTTCCAGTGAAAAAAAAAAAACGTTTATTTATTCTCTCATATATGCAAAAAGTTCAATTACTACTACTTTATGTAGCATTTAAAACCAAGTAATGTTTTTTTTTTCTTAATCTCTATTTTATTTATTTCAAATTCAAATTTATTTTATTTATTTATTTTTTAACCTACAGATTAATGCACAATCTTTATGTTAAGGCGATAAAAAAAATCTGAATCTTTCGAGAGTTATATTTTTATATTTTATATAATCAAAGATAATCTTGTTTGTTCTCTTCCTCACTAACATCTTTAGGGAGTGTAAGCTTTTTTAAAGTAGACTCTCCAATTTTTTATCTATAGGTTGAAGTAAGTGTAAAACTGTTGACTATTAAGGATATTATGATGTTTGCATTGTACTTGATTTTGCAATTATCAATGCAGATAAAGAGGAAGTTCGCGATTTAGCGATCATAAGTCAAAGAAATCATAAGCCATGTTTAAAGAATGCTATCGATAGAGACGCTGTCATCTATGCAAGAAAATAAAAACCTTTATTTTATTAGTTCTTTTCATCCAGTTTGAGGAAAGTGAACATAAGTTAGCAACACTGATATTCTATGCTTCTACTAATTTTCGTCAGACAGGCGCCGAGAACGAACCTTTTCTTCATTTGTATGAGTATATAGAACAATAACTCCTTGTGCAGACCATTATGAGAATTAATTTCTACGCGTTCCTCACAGACCTAAAAAGTAGCGAGTCACCTGTAGTTACCAAAAAGATATCAAAACCCATCTCTGATTGGACAGTCCATTTTAATCAGCCAATTATAAAGATTCTTACTTCAAGTACGCATTTTGGCAGTCAGGTGACAGACCGTGGCAAGTAAAGCGCAATCAATCGGTCCGGAAGTTCAACAGTGTTAGGACCATGAAATATCGGAGTGCTCCCGCCAAACAACAAATAAGTAATTTTTGTGTATAGCGGCATGGGACAGATTTGTAACTAAAGTGATATATATTTTCATTAAAAGAGTGAAGCATCGATCTAACTGTTTTCGGAATCAAGTTTTTGATGTTAGTGCGAGAAAGGAACGATAATCCGTAAGTCAGTACGTCGAATGTAAGTTCATTGGTTAATAGAAAAAAAAAGGAAGAATAAACTCAGAAAAAAAAAAAAAAAAAACAGCGCGCATTGAATATAGATATACATGTTAGAGAACCACTTTATATAAAGTTTGGGGGAACTAATTTGTAAATATTTGCATAAGTACGGTCGTGAGTTAGTTGTATGTTATATTTTTCATGAATGCATTTATCTTGTTTATGTGAATGCTTGTTACTTTGCATTTGTGCGTAAAGAATATAATTGAACAAAGTGTAAAGAGATGTAACATAGGCTAAAGTAAAAATATGATCATTGGAAATATATTCAGTGTTTTACCGGTTATTTGAGTCTATTCATGAGTACCTAGTAGTGCGAGAGAGCAGGTCGCGTGACGTATTTCCCAGTTGTAGTTGAAATTTCAGCTATCACTCGCACTGGAAGGCAAAAGAGGGAATGAGAGAGGAAGAGAGAAAAATAAGTAATCTATTTTTAATAATTAATAGCTTAGACGCGACCGACCACGTTGCTACCAATCTTCATTCTAATCTCCCAAGTTTGAGTGGCGATTGGCAGTGCATGATGTGTTGCCCTAGTGAGAGAGATGATTGGGAACTTCATATATATATCACGTCTTTATAATAGTGTAAGGTGAGGTTGACGTAGCCTTTCAAACCAGCGATAACAAGAAATACATCGCAATGCATTCTATGATTCATGAAAATATTTAAGTAATCAAAGGCGAGTATCTTACTGATGAGGATCATTTAATACACAAGCTACATTTCATTGTGAATTAAAATATTAACGAATGTATGTACAAATGAGTAATACTGATAACTATTCTCTAGGTATTATCTACGGTTGTTATTTTTACAACTACTCGCTAAGAAGGATTTTTTAAAAATTTCAACCCATGTAAGAAGAACGAATACGAATTATTTTATTCTTAAAATTAGTGCTTAATTAAGTATATTTATTTTAGGACATTGTTAGCAAACCTATGTATGAATTCTTCGAGAACTAAAATAGTACTTACCACCGAAAGAAGAAAAAAAAAACATTTTATATATATGTAAAATGTATGAAGAAAGAAAGATACATTTTATATATATGTATCTGAATACAGTACGTGGCATTCTTTTTGTCAATGCCTGTACAAACCTAAATATAAAAGTGGTATTTTTTAAATATTTCCTAGACTTTGTTTCACGGAGCATCACAGCAACATTTTTTTAAAAAATCTTTTTCACTTTCAAGCGAAGAGGAAGAATAGGAGAGAAGAAAGTAACGTGATCATGAAAAAAAAATGAATTCGAGATTTCAATGGATTTACGTGTTGATCTCTGTATGACAAATAAAAGGTACAAACCACCGCTCTCTTTCTCGCTCCAATTTCTTAAATTAAAGCATATGCTGCTGTTACTACTGAAACATTTTATGTGTGAATTATGAACAAAATATAAAGGGCTTTCAGAAAACTTCGTGCAAAGATAACTCACCCTCCAAACTTAAACAATCCCTTTTGATTTTTTTAAAATGAGAAATTACTTGCTATCACAAACAACAGGATATATGCCTTAGTTATTTTTAATGAGGAGTGTATATACTGATTTTCATCTTCCTAACGTGACGGGTTCGTGACATACTGTATTTTTTATACAAACTTTGAATCCCCTCTACTCCCGTTAGTATGCGTCCTTGAATCAAAGTAACATGATTAAAAATAAAGTTCAACGATAGGTATTAACTATGTTCAAAATTTCATTTCAAATTGTTCAACCGTTTCCCCGTGATATGATCACAAACAACAGGCAACATCATACATCGAATTGGATTTTTATTCTATTACTTTAATTTCAGAATAGAAAAAAAATATGTAGAAAATGGTCACCTTTTCCTTTAAAACAAGAATTCTCAAAAACGGTGCACTTATTTTTAGTGAGGAGTGCATATATTAAGTTTCATTTTTCTAACTTGACAGGATCTTGAGATACTGATTGTTTTTGCATAAATTTTGATCCCCGTTCCTCCCTTAGGATACACAATTTAACCAAAGTAACATAATAAAAGTCCAGTTCGAGGCAGTGATAACTATATCCAACAATTCACTTCAAATGGTTTAGCTTTTTTTCCCGTGATGTGATCGCAAAAATGAAGATAACTTTCATTTTTATATAATAGGTTGTTTGTACATCCTGTCCATGTTAGTTTTATACAACATTGTAATGTAGTGGGTCTATTGCTATTTTAGCACTATTATTGTTGTTATTACGGCATTACTTACAGTCAGCAAAGCAAAGAGAAGGCTTACCATTTCACTTGACTTATAGTCATCCGCTGTTACTTCCATTCTTAGGGACGTATGAGACCAACTTTCCTTATGAAGATCATCCAACATATATGATTTGTCACTGGAGGATATATTACTGCCGCTTTTATTTCTACTACTGCCATACTCGAAGTAATTATCAAAATCCATCTCTCCATTGTCAGCTAATTGCGACTGGAGCTCTTCTCGCTCAAGGCTTAGCTTCGAGTTCTCTTTCGCTAATAGCTTTACTTTACTTACTGTTTTCCTGTTGAAAAAGGAAAAGTATACAGTAATTACTCCAATTTCTTTCAAAAAAAAAAAAAAGTTGCAGTATTTAAAAGTTTTCTTATTTATACACCTTCCCTAAACATTTGGGCTTCTTCGTGATTAAAAATTAGCGTTTCCTCATTTGGTATAGATCTCCGATGAAAGCTGATATAATCCAGATTCCATGTTAATATCTACGGGATCTGTCCGGAAAGTAATACATTTTTTATTGTGAAGTGACTGTATGTTCCAGCGCACTCTATCCGCCGGAATCGATGGTAGTGTAAGTCAACTACCGAGCGAATACTTGCTCAGTTGCTTCCGAGCACTCGGAGGTGAAGGACGGGCGGTTTCGTAAACATCTGTTTCGTCGCTTATACAAGTCATAATGCAGCGTTCACTGGAACAAAGATATGCGATCAAGTTTTGGGTAAAACTCGACAAGTCTGTAACGGAAACTTTTTCCAGTGGTTCAACAGACCTTTGGGGATGAGTGTTTATCACAAAAGCAAGTCTACTGATGGCACAAGGAGTTTTTGGAAGTCCATGAAGATGTCGAGGACGAAACCCACGCTGGATGTCAGTTAACCTCCTCAAACGACGAAAATGTGACTCGTGTGAAAGAACTTTTGCAAACAGATCGTCGAATAAGTGTTAGTTTAAGGTCGACATGTTACATATTTCAAAAACTATTCCCTTTTAAAGGACATCGTTACAGAACAATTGTCGGCATGAAAGCAGCTTGTCAAATGACTTTAAACACACTTCTTGAACAGGCCTTCCAGGATGCCTTCGCAGATTGGATATCCCTCTGGCAAAGATATATCGACGCAAGACAATATTTAAAAATATTAATGTACGGTATTATTCTCAGTATTATGCAATTAATGTTTTTTTTTTTTTTTTTCATATTTGTAGAATTGATGACATTACTTTCCGGATAGACGTTGTATGTTTATACATAGTGTTGATAGCGAAAGGAATTCATAACAAAAGTACTTTGTACATCTATTTATACATATTCCAAGAGATATCCTATACATATAGTAGATTTAGAAACAATTTCACTTGACAACGGCAATATTCATTGATAAGCTCGAACTTCATGTACGATTAAAAGTAAGTATAGAATAATCCCCTAAAATCCTATGATTGCAATTCTGATATCTCTTTGAATTTTGTCAAGTAACCGGTTTAGATGATTTCGTATTAGTAAGGTAAAATGTTAAAAACGGAAGCCTAGACAATAAGACATGCTTGCTCTTAACAAATGAAATATGCAAACAATTATTAAACGGAAGTTGCTAACATATACTGAGCAGTCCGACTTATACATCATCTATGGATTTATCAATTTCAATATATTTAATAAAATGTGAATTTTATTTCATTTGTCTAACTTACTCTATACCTACTTTTTCTTACTACAAGTAATTAATATTGTTCTTGTTACTTTTCGGTAAAATTTCATTTCAAAAGAAGCCAAAGTCTGCCAGTTCGCTAAAATTCATATCTGAAACAAACTTTTTTTGTCATTATGTGCAGCAATTACCAATATATGTATTAAAATGGATTACAATTTTCTTACCCAAGTTGCATACGGAGCTTTTCAATTGTTTCATCTTTCTTCTCTAATTGATCTAAAAGTGCTATTTGTTCCTCGCGATAATGCTTAATCATGGAACGCACATTTTCTACAATCGTTTGGGATTCGTTGCACATTTCTGTCTGATTACATGCTAATGCTCCTAATTCATTCTCAAGGCTGTTGATGGACTCTGCTTTTCTCAGGTTATCTTTCTGGAGGGCTGCAAACGATTTTTGAATTGCTTTTAACTGAAAAACAAAGGAAAATTTATGCATTAGACTTCCTTTTAACAATAAATTAAATAACAAGATATTTAAATGTGGTACATACGAAATTCATTTCAGCGCAGAAACTCAAAACTTCAATTATAATTTAATTTAGTTTTAATTGGATATTAACATCAATCTCTTTATCCAGAGGGTTATTTGTCACTGAGAAAGATAGAGGAAAATTAAATTTATATCTATATCTAGATTTCATAGTAGAAAATATAACAGCTAATTTTCTGTAGTAACTGCTGACGTACTATATTAATAACAACAATAATTATAAATTTCGGTGTGCACATCTAATCTTCTAATGGAAAATTTTTAAGAGCCTCCAAACTCCAACACTTCACGGATTCAATCTGTTTTAAGTAACTTATCTTGACATAATGAAAAATATGACTTGTATGAAATTAATTGTTATACTTTGAAGTTTTAGTTTATAATTATTTGTCATAAACTCATCCGTATATGACTGTAAACTAAACTTTTATGTGCTGTGAAACGTTGATAGGACAGAATGTTCCGCAAGTAATTGGTTAATTGCCCAATATACCAAAACAATGTTATTTTTATTATTTAACATAAAGAACTTTATTTTAAAGTTCTATTTGATGAAGAAATATAATACAAAAGTGAAAGGCAAGTATAGTACTAGAAAATGTGCTATATTGTAGGAACAGTGATCTTCACCACGTTATGGCTTATGCTGATGATGGAAATGTGATAGGAAATGATAGAACAACAAAAAGAAATGCAGAGATTCTGTTAAACGCTTGCAGGGTCATGAGCTTAGAAGTAAAGGCAGAGAAAACTAAATACATGGAAATTCACCGGGATCGTCGTACTGTGAATTATGGATACGACAAAATATCAAAAATGCTTTCGAAAAAGTGGATACTTTCTAATATATATGATCGATAGTAACAGACCAAAACCATATTCATGGAGAAATTAAATGTTGACCGAAAGCAGGGAATTCATGTTATTATTCGGTTCAAAATCTTTTGTTTTCGCGAATTCAGTCGAGGAGTTTGAAGCTTATAATATATAAAATGATAATAATGCCTGTTGTCCTGTATGGTTGCGAAACATGGTCGCTTATCTGAGAGAAGAACACAGACTGAAAGTATCTGAAAATGAAATCCTGAGGCAAATATTCGGACCTAAGAGGAACGGAAACGGGGAATGGCAGAAACTTCATAATGAGGAACTACATAATTTCAGAGTGGCCAGCCACCGTGAAAACAAGGAAAAGTCAGGGAATTTACAAACACCGGGAAAGGTCAGGGAATTTTGAAGAAAGAAAAAAACGGGAATTTCTGCATCGATGAAAATGTAAGTATTTACTATCTTCCTAGCTATTTAGCCTCTTTATTTTCGTTCAAAATCCCCTACGTCTCTGGGGCTTCGCCCCCCAGACCCCCATTTATAACAATAATGAATCAATCAGTACTTCGGTATTGGCGGAGAGGGGGGAGCTAATGCTGTTTGCGTGACCTCAATACCATGGTTGCAAACATGGCCTGTCTTCTGCTGTTCCAAATTGGTTTGTGTCTGAAATGGCACTGTAAATTCATGCCATTCAGTTAGAAAATATGTATGTGATATATTACCATTTCATATCGGTAATTTGTGGGACCGTTACGAGCTGAGGGTAGGAAACTTCATAGAGCATCATAAAGCTGTAGGCTCTATAATGGCTTAGAACATCAGGTAAGCTTTTTTTTCCTTCAATTTGTACCGATAAAATTTTTATTTTTATAGATATGATTTCCTTCAAGAGCCGCCACTGCTGGGACGAAGGAAATTGTAGAAGAGAGAAATCCATATTCAGCGTTAATAAAATATTTTGTGTCAAATATTTTCGTATTACTGTTAGTGATATCCCTATAGGTGTAACTAGATGGGGGGCAAGCCCACACCCGACTACTGTTTGCCCTCCCCAGAATGTTATTTGAATACTATATGGTCATTGAAAAATACTTTCTCGGGCAAATATATGATTCATATTACCATTTCATATCGTCAATTTGCGAGGCCTTGGGTGCAATGGCGGCTCTTGATGGAAGTCACATTGGCAAAAGTTTAAATTTTATTGTTACGAGCTAAGGGTAGGAAGCTTCATACAGCATTATAAAGGAATTAGCACATTAGGACAAAATAGCTGCAAAGAGAGTGTCCAATTTTCTGGAAATCGTGGTAATCGGAAATTGGCTTTCAGGGGCATTGGCTGATCAAATTGAAGATGAATTTAAAACTTTTTTCTCACAATCTTCTGGTGTTGGAAGTAATGAAGACTTATGACAGAAAAAATAAGAGATTACATGACCATTGGATGGAAATGCTAGATTTATGTGCATGCTCAACGCAAATGTTCTCTTTAACATTTTCTCATGAAAATGCCAGTGTAGAGAGGGGATTTTCAATCAACAGAAGTGAGCAGAGTCTAATTGCACTAAGGAGGATATACCAGGGCATTTTTTAAGCTATCTTTTTGTATCCAAATGGCTACCCAGGCCCAGCAGTTTGGATACCCAGTACATTTCTTAAATCTTTAAATTACTGGAAAAGTACTTGAACAATAAATTACTTGAATTACTGTAAATTTAAAATTACTTCAATATACTTTGGTTTTGTGGCTATATGTGTTAGCTTGTATTCTATGGATAGGTATAAAATTGGAAAACTTTTTTCTTGAAATTTCAGGTATCCTCTTTCCTTCGTTTCGAATACTCATTTGTCTACCTCGAGATGCTAGCACTTTCATTCTCTTGTACTATACTACAGAGAAAGTTAATAGACCGACTAAAGAAGTGGAGAGCTTGATGCCGAACTCTCACATGTAACGGTGCAAATGACATTTGGTTTATATACCTTTTGAATAGTCTCTGAGAGAAAATAACAGAAGAAAACAACTTGCTATTTGGATATTTAACTTTTATGGAATGGAACTTTTACTTATCTTTAGCTTACAACACTGTTTTGGTTCGTTACAATTAAAACACATCATTTCTAATAAAATATTTTGAACAGAACTTTTACACTTTTGGGAAACACTTTGCGTTGCGGCGATAGCCAGTTCTGTTTCTGATATTGTGTGTTGCGTATCCTCTCCATCTGTACCAGTCTCGTTTCTTTGTCCTTGTCCTGTTTCTATTCAACTTAAAAATATGGATATAAAAATAAATAAATAAATAAAGGAAAATATCCAATTATGATAGCACCGTATGGGCCTGAAGGCAGATCTGAGCCAAAATGTAAAAAAGAAAACGTTAGCTCTTGTATTGATGGCGATGGCGGAAATGAAACGATTAGCAAAAGTCTGACAAATACGTCATTTTGTATGTCATTATTTCTGAAGTGTACATTATACCAAAATGCACTGAAAAAAAAAAAAAACTCTGAGCGTTTGAATTTTGCTATGTGTGTCACGGGGCCTTGATACTCAGTAGCGATTTCTTAAAAAATGCACTGGGGTATACGATATAATTTCAGCTGTTGGTGGTACAGAAAAGTTCAAAATTACAAAGAAAGTTGTCCATGCTGCTCTTAATGATCATGAAGTTTAACCAGAAAGAGGAAGAGAAGAAACAGAAGAGAAATGTCATTAAGGGTAAAGTTGTTGAACTCGAGGCAAAGAAAATAGAGTTGTTGGCTGAGGTTAAGGAGTAGCTGTCTGCAATTGATGAAGAAATGAGTCATTTGAGGTCTTGAACATTTCAATGAATGTTGTATTAATCCTAATAGTTTGGTTTTTAGTGAACAGCTAGTGTGATGTGAGATATTAAAAACAACTCAGTGAATGTCGTGTTGGATTTTAGAAACAGTTACAGTGTATCGTCTTTTGTAAATAATCTTCAGACTGAAAGTTACCAAAGTGGTATGGATCAGTGGTGGAGAAATATTGACTGGTAAATGATTAACACTAGACCTTAGAAAATGAGAAATTAGAAAATTAGATTAAAATTAGACTACAGTTACCTTCTGTAATGTCCATTTTAGTCTTACAGATTCTACGTTGTAGTTCACTTACAGTTTTGTGACGAATTTTGCTTAAAAATATGCGAATATACCCATTTTGGATCTTTTCTGGAAATTTTCTGAAAAGATCTGGGAAACCGGGAAACGTCAGGGAATTTGAAAATCCCAAAAGAGTAACCACCCTGAATTCATACCGTGCATCAAACATTATTAGGGTCATCAAGCCTAGAAGGCTCAGGTGGACAGGTCATGTAACCAGAATGAAAGAAAGTAGGAACGCTTTCAAAATTTTAACTGGGAACACAATCGGAAAACGACAATTATTGAGACCTTGGCGCAGATGGGTGGACAATATTAAGATAAATTTCGAGAAAATAGGAATACAAAGTAGAAAATGGATTCAGTTGGCTAAGGACAAGAGTCAATGGAAAGCTTTTGTGAATGCGGCATTGACCTTCATGTGCTATGTGCCATAGAGTTAGTTATTAAAGTGCGCATCACGATATTCTATTTTATTATAAAAATTCACATCTTAAAAACTGATACTTAATGTCTGTGAGATTAGATCCCCCAATTAATTTTGTTACCAACGTTTTTCTGTATGTTATATGTTAGCTCATAGTAAAGTTTAGTCTGAACCAATTAATTAACTAAAATCAAACAATTTTTACATTCTTAGTTATTTTATTACTTTGTATGAATTCTTTACCTGACAGAATTATCATTAAATTGGATTCTTATTTGGTGTTCATTGTCTGAGGCTAAACTTATAAATATACTAGTTTCGATCAGTAGAAAGAAGACTTCACAGAAGCTTCCAGCAATAAATAAATAAATAAATAAATAAATAAATAAAATTAAAAAAAAAATAAAAGGGTAGGTTAGCCAGAAGATGATGTACTCGCATCAATGTGGAATTAAACATTATTTACAACCTCGCTGTCCGAGGTGTTATGCTACAACCTATGAAAAAGCATGTTGAACCGAGCAATACATTGCTCACGAAAACCCAACGCTATTACTTCTAGTTTTGACCACAGAATGTATAACGAAATACTTTAGTTTGTATAATATTTACCTGTACCGTGGGCAAAAAGTGCTCATAAATATGTAATATACTTAGTAGAATGTTCATTTTAAATTAACAGAAAAGAAGAATGTTTTTAATATATGTAAGAGATTATTATGGGATAGTTGTGGCTATGTACATGTTATGTGTTGACCTAGTCAAGTGAATTTATGTATTTCACGGTTTTAAAAAGGAATATTTAAGACATATCAAGCAATAAAGGTGAGGCTAATGATCTTTGAATATCTGAGTTGATTCTTGCATAAAGAAAAGTTATTATCGCTTCGTAACTTATATTTTACCAGACGGACCAGGTTGACGACGCTTTTCTATAGAGTCGTTATAAAAATTTGGTTTACGAAACCCGGGATCTTTTGAAAATTCAGTTCCCGAAGAAGGAAAGTAGGGCTGAATTTACTTGGATATTACCATTTATGAATACGAACTTAACCGTATTACGAAGCGGTAAGGTCATCAAAAGAAAAATGGATAGTGAAATAGTGCAACAGGAATCTAATACCAGTAATCCAGGTGAAATTAGTGCAACACCAAGTTTGTCATCTGAGGATCGACTTTTGTTAGCTGTGCAGCGACAAATTATGCAAATGACGACTGAGATAAAACAAACCATGGAACAGAAGCTCAATGAATCTAACACAAACATGGAACAGAAGTTCTATGAAGCTAACCAGACCATGGAAAAGAAGATAGAACTGAAATTTAATGAAGCTAGCAAGCAGTATGAAGAATTAAGTAAACGAATAGAACGGATAGAACTGAAATCAGACGATACGAAACAAACAATCGTCCAGGTGATGAACGACATATCCTCGCAGTTTGAAGAGAAGTTAAAAAGGTTAGCCGATGAATGTCAAGAAAAGCACGATCATCAAAATCATGAAATCTGTGCTGTAAAAAAGGATTTAACGTTAATAGAATCTTCCGTTAAACATCAAAAGATCCAGTTGGCTACTATGCAGGAAGAAATTAAAACGTTACAGGCTAGAGACACCATTTATCGCAATAATCTGGGCAGTGATCGCTTCGAGTTTCCCCAATCACCGGATATAAATACGCCTTCGCCGGAATCTGAGGAGGATATTATATTAGAGGAAAATTGTCCGAAGATCACTGATGAACGAAATATAAATGGTATCATGACACAGCACGCTACGGACCGGAACAATCACACCACAAGAACAAGGAGTGAGAAAAGAAAGGTAAAGCTAAGTGTCAAGATGAGCGAAATCAAAGCCATGAGTAAATTTAGTGGTAAGTGCAATGAAAATGCTAGTTCTTTCTTAGAGAAATTCCAAGACGAATGTAATATAATGTCTATCGACCGATCACAATACATGAAATTAATACCCCATGTATTACTCCCACCTTGTTCCTTATGGTTTAAGGCAATACGTGATCACATTAGTACATATGAGGAATTTAAAGCGGCATTGATCGCGAATTACGAAAATGACTTTTTGCTGGCAAACAGAGATGCCACTCTTAGAAATCAACATTTCAATCCTCGATTGCACAAATCTATTGTAGAGTTTGTTATAAATGTCTATAATGAATTAAAGGTTGTTAATCCCTTGCAATCGGAATCAAGAATAATTGCATCGATTCGCAATTTGCTTCCATTTAAATTACAGCAGATCTTATTTTCCACACAGTGTATGAGTTTCAGTCATTTATTAATGCTTGTACAATGCTACGAAACTCAATACCATGCTATGAATCTAACACAATCAGGAATGGGTAAAAATAAGAATAATTCAGATCATTTGGTCCCTGTTCGGAATTTGAATATCCGAAGTGTGAATAATAATGAACCGAACCTAAGACGAGTATACTCTAGCAATCAAAATGAACAAAATAGACAAGGTTATGTAGGGAATCCGCCTAACCTAATTAATCGTAATAATTCCTATGTTAGACCATATAGTCAAAATAGGTTTAAAAATAGACGAAATGTATGGAGAAATTCCACCAACGCAGCGAACTACGTGGATAGAAGTAATGGAAGGATAAGAGATGGCACTTCACATCAAGATCCAGGTATTGAAGTAATTTCTGTACAAAACAATAATACAGGACATAATCATGATTGTGCTGTACAGTGTACCCTATTGGAACCCTACTCGAGTATGAATTTAAACTAATTGCGGCTGATATGGTAGGGGTTAAACCCATGTCAGCTGTAGGTTCTCATGAGCATTTATCTAAAAATTTAAGCGATAATTTCTATGAACATTTATCTTCCAATTTACCGGTTCATGCTAATTATGAAAATGATCTTTCCTATGACGTTTCTGTGAATAACTATTCGGAAATAGCAATTAACAGGTGTCAATATCAATTTATACCTGTTGTAAATCGTTGTTGGTTTGAAGACGATACTGTCAATGATGGTTTTAATATCGAAGAAAATTTTGTATTTTTAAAATCATATAGTACTGCTAAAATACCTATTAAAGTCAATGGATTAAGTACCGAAGCTTTACTCGATACGGGAGCAAACGCCTCTCTATTATCGTATTCATGGTGGAAAGTAATCACTAGTAATTATTCGAATCCTAAGCTACAAAAGGCTGAGAACATTATTATAGTTGATTTTACCGGTAAACATAAAAAGAGAGTAGCAGGAATTACCCGTGTGTCAATATCTATCCAAGATTTCGAAATATCAATCCCTATTCTGGTTATCAAAGATCTTAACGAGAACTTAATTATGGGCTTAGATTTACTATCCCAATTACGAGTCATGCTTGATTTTAAAAACCAAACTTTGACGATACCGGGTATACCTCAGAAAATTGTTCAAAAACTGCTTCCAAAATTAGATAATAGCGCTTGCCAATATAATGATCTGTCTCCTGCTAAGGTGCATAATGGCTCTGATGTAATTTTCCCTGTGGAACAACATTTTGATGTCAAATTAGAAGATTCGACAATTATAGACTCATCCAATTTAGTGAACATGGTTAAGATCCGAAGACACAACAAGTTTTTGAAACGTAATTCGCAAGTAGAGTCTTTACAACAAGGGAAATATCGGATCAAGGTCAACGATTTAGTTTTCGTTAAACAACATCCGCAGAGTAATATGTTGTTAAAGAAAATCTATAAATTTTGTGACATTTTTTCAGGCCCTTATTTATGTTTTAAGGAGATAAATCCTAAAGTCTTCGAACTGTTAAACGCTAAAACGGGGAGGTCAATTGGACTTCGCAATATAGATGAGTTAAAGGTTTGGAAGCCTACTCCGTATACAAAGGAAAAATGGATGCATCTAGTTAAAGAGTTAGTAGCACCCAACATTCTTGATCAAATAAATAAGAATGAAAAATAACAATAATAATGAAAAATGTGTTTATTTAATAACAAAAAGGTGTCTTTTGTTTCTGTAAAATAAATTTATTTACTTCCATTTGATTATTCAAACGTAGGTTTTGTTTAATTTTTATTCTTTCTTATTAATGTGAAGAATCATAATTCAATTTATAATTAGTTAAAGGCAAAAAAATTACTTTATATCAGATTGATTTGTGTTTAATTGTCAAAGATTATGTTAAGAATAAGATCCATTCTATAAAATCCATTATTCAATAACTACCTTGAATGAAATTCTTCTTTATTTATGACATCTTAGTGCTACTATGTATACATTACAATTGCAACATCTAACTTATTTGTTATACAATGCGCCCGAAAAGAACAAATATTATTTGTCACATCATCGTTTGTAATAATGATCGAAACTAGTAATCTTGATAATTTGTGTTTCACCCTCGTTAATTATATTTCTAAGCGACGATGTTTTTTTTTTAATGATAAAGAATAAATAATAATGTAATAAAAGAGAAATATTAATGAAATCAAAGATTTATTGTAAATGTATTTATGTGAATGATAATAACTAATATTTTATATATATATGAGGGTTAACAAAAAAATAATGAAGATATATACGAGGTGTGATCAAAATATAAAGAACATATGTAATGTACGAACATTAATCTAATCAGACCAGTGGTTCTTGAATATAAAAGCCAAGCCTACTCATGACTTTTATATTCAGTCCCTTTATCGGGCGACATTTTCTATAACGAAATACTTTAGTTTGTATAATATTTACCTGTACCGTGGGCAAAAAGTGCTCATAAATATGTAATATACTTAGTAGAATGTTCATTTTAAATTAACAGAAAAGAAGAATGTTTTTAATATATGTAAGAGATTATTATGGGATAGTTGTGGCTATGTACATGTTATGTGTTGACCTAGTCAAGTGAATTTATGTATTTCACGGTTTTAAAAAGGAATATTTAAGACATATCAAGCAATAAAGGTGAGGCTAATGATCTTTGAATATCTGAGTTGATTCTTGCATAAAGAAAAGTTATTATCGCTTCGTAACTTATATTTTACCAGACGGACCAGGTTGACGACGCTTTTCTATAGAGTCGTTATAAATGTTACTTCTATATTTAATACATTCCAATCGCCTTCCTCGCTGGTCTAGTGGCTAGCGCATGAGCCTTAGCTGCATGACGTTCAGAGTTCAATTCCCAGTGAGAGAGCATCAAACACACTATAGCTGTTCAATTTCACTTTCAATTCCTCTCTTTCCATTCATTCTGCGTCATTTCCAAAGCCCCCCAAAATGAAAACTACAATACCTAGTTAATAAAAACAGCCATCGTCTGCAACCACACACATTTGCCATTCCTCACTCAACAATTGGAACCCATGCCGAAAGACACTTGGAATCTACGACTCAAAGAAGTCCTCAACTGCACATTGCACCGTCCGATCATCAGGAAGGATTCCTTCCCAAGAAGAGTTCAAGATGCCTGAAGAGATGGTAGTTGGTTAGAGAGACATCAGCCGAATACAGTAAATGAAGAAGGGTGTCATACTGCAACTCATGGAGAATCTGCAACGTCCTTGAAGTACAGTTGCGCGTACATTGTCGTGCAACATGAGGACGCTGTCTTTTGAATATTTTTGGATGCTTGCGAGCAAAGTTACATTTAATAAGAGAGCGATACATTTAATGAGATTTAGCACTATAACGACTCACAGTAATGGGTTTGCTTCGACGAAGAAAGACATGATGGATGAACTCTACCATAGATTATCCATCATACCAGCAACTTCTTCTATGGGTTTTGAAAATCGTTCTGGATTTTGATGAAGATTCAACCACTGTCTGATTGTTTCTCATCAAAACTACTGACAATCTAATGCAGGAAACTTTTTCAGTTATTACTTACACTCAAAGAACTTCACACCTCTAAATGGCGATTCTTGCTGGCCGCTGTCAATTCATGTGACATTATGAATCCAACCTTTTCATCTTATCAGTTGCACGGCAAACGACAGTACAGTAACACGATGTATGCCTAACTCGTCTGCAATGGCACGAACACTTTTCCAACACTCATAGTGTTCCTGGGAAGACGAGGCTCATTTTGCAATTCTCTGGCTCTGGAACTAAATTTGACAAACCAATGGTGAAGGATACGTTCGTTCACTATTCCTGACCCTAATGCACTGTTAATGTTTTTTGTGGCTTGCTGTGTAGATGTCTCAGTTTCAATTGATTAGGAAAAATCACTCGTAATCGTATATTTTCCATGCATTTCCATACGACCCTGTTCAACAATACATTGCCTTCTTACTGTCTAGATATCCCACCCTGATTGCTTGATATATGTAATTTGTAACGTTAGATGTGTGACCATAGTCCATCCCTATGTTATATTACTGAGTTGAGTTTCCCACCAGACGTCAAACCGAACAATTCATTCGCACCAACCTAATCCTTTCCAAAAATTCCATTTGTTCAACCTTTCATACAAGCCCATAATTAAAAGACTAACAATTAAGAAACCTCCGCACGATCAAAATATCGCAAACGTCTAAATTCTTCAGTGGACAGGACAGATCTGCTCTATCAAAGGAACATGCTTTTAATAAACATAAAATCTGTGCCGAAATCTCAGTCTTCCTTGTAGAGTAAGAAAATATATCCTGCCGGAGGAGGAGAGGTTCATCCTATTCCCGCAAATAACTGGTTTTGGTAGTGAACGTGATACTCCAGCCGTAATCTAGCTTCTTCCTTTTTTCCACGGAATTTCCAGATTATGGATTGAACTCTGCCAAGTTGTGATCTTAACGTGGGATTCGGTACTTTACGATGTTGGGATGCCTCCTGACACCAAAAGGAGGAGCTTGCCTTAACACTCCGGTGTCGAAAACGTAGATGTTAGTAGACTCCTATTTGTTAGTAGACTCCTATTTGCTCCTATTTTCCACTAATAGGCAAAACTGAAAGATGGGCTTCGACTCGTCGTACTAATGGGCATATCCCACTGTCATTATATAAAAGGTTTCATAATATAAGAGCTAGAATTAAAACATATTACTTTTAGGCTGCAACAACAGACTGGTTTAAAGTGAAAACTCACCAGCCTTAAAGGAGGGCGACCATCCAGCATACCTGTCCACAATATTTTTCTTGGTCAAGAAAACGGGTTTACTTGAACCGGCGCGTTATCATGTAACAATTATTAAGAGCTTTCTTCGAGGCATTCAGAGCGCTTGGCAGAATCCTGAACCATAAACCATTTATATCTATCTCCATTTTTGCATCCTGTTAGTCAACTGCCAATAAGTTCACAGCAAAATGCCCGCAACTTCCCATTTTTTCAAATTATCCATTAGAATGGTCTTAGGAATTTCAGTGAGTTTCTCAACGTATTTCACAAATATATAGCGATCAACTCGAAAAACTTCTGCTTTTTTTTTTTTTTTTTTTCGTGCTTCCTTAGTTTCAGGTTGATTTGATACGAGCGGCCGTGGACCGTTGATTGATTGAAATTTAACATTTCTTATCATAGCACCGGCGCTATATGAAACGGAATGTATCCGCACCATCCCCAAAGCTTGTAAATCAAATCAATATGTTTTTGAAGCTTATGGTTGCCACGAATAGTTCAATTAATTTCAGACAGTAGTTGTTTTACCTAATTTTAAACAATGTTGGAGCATTGTTCCAGTATGATATTTCTATATATATATATATATATATATATATATATATATATATATATATATATATATATACATAATAGATACTGTCACATTTCACATCATAACTCATGACAGATATGTTAAGTCTCTCAAATTATTGACGACGAATAGTTAAAATGTGTCACTACGTAATGTAAACATTAATTCAAAGATGGCACTGTATGAAGCATAGAGATAAGACTGGTGGTTTTCTTACTAGGACACACAATTAATGATAGTGTAGTGTATTTTTACGACGTATCTTCCATTTAGCCTTTCATAGACAGCCTTATTTCAAGTAATTTCTATACTTGATATTAAAGAAGTTATTAAAAGAACATCAGCAATGTTTTAAAAATACAAAACTTCAGATTTTAAAAAATACAGTATAAATAAACATGTGAATAAAAAAAAACAATAACATTAAGACAATAACGATACTAATAACGAAAGAGAGACAAGTTAACTGACGGTTGAAAAATTTCATAATGGATTATTTGGAAAGTTAAAATAACAGTGAGTCAATAAGTTTTGTGTAATAGTTTGGAAGTCTATTTTAACTAGATTTCTTTTCTTCTAAACGTGATACTTTCTTTTAGAGTATAGGAGTACGGGAAGCTGAAATAATAGTACTACATCGTTAAAACTGATATAGCCGTTAGTAATATTTTAAAACTAACTAACTAACTAACTCTATGGCCTATGGAACCCGGAGGTTCAATGCCGCGTTCACAGAAGCTCTCCACTGACTTCTATCCTTAGCTAACTGCATCCAGTTTCTACTTTGTATAGTAATATTTTAAAATTGTTTAAAATATACAATTTCCTACAATAATAAAAAAAAACAACTTTTACGTAGGTAGTTTAAAGATACTTAAGAATGTATAAGGAAACGAAATCTGTTTCATAAGGAGTTCATTACTTTTTCAGACAAGTTAAGATTACTTCCACTTATCACAATCAAATAGCAAATTATATTTAACTATACGTGATATTCAGTATAGCATACTCAATATAGTGTATACTATGCGTACGAAGAGAAATATATTTTTGTCTGTATTCTTTCATTTAAAATTTAAAAAAGAAAGAAATATTTTTTCGAAATTGAAACAAAATTTATCAGAAGTAATCCGTATATTTTGGTACTGTTGTACTGAAGAAAGGTATTAGTTGCATCAGTTAATAGAAGGAGGTATAGTTAATATTTAATAAATCCTTGAGACGAGAGATTTTGTGAGAGCAAGCTTAATTAAGTCTTCAGTAATTGACTAGCCGAACCATTTTTATTTCAAAAATTATAGTTTTTATTGCATTAAAAGAGATAAGACACCTGTTGTAAAGATCTTGCACATCTTCCAATTTTCAATCTCTCTCTCTCTCTCTCTCTCTCTCTCTTTCTCTCTCTCTCTCTCTCTCTCTTTCTTTCTCTCTCTCTCTCTGTCTAATCATATATATAAATTAAAGTCTAAAATATCATCTATACATAAAATAAAACATTGAACAAGATTTCACAAAGAATTACATTGGAAGAAATTTAGAATCATAACCTGATATAACCCTCTACTTGTCAATTGTGTAAACATACTGAAGGTAATGCTAGGAAAGAACTGATATGATAAAGCTACTGTTTTTTTTTTTAAAATAAGATTTTCAAAATAAATAAGATCTTTCATTTCTACGTAAAAAAATAGTCTACAAGCGTTTCATTGCGATACAAGATTTCACGCTACTATTTACTTCTACAGTTTACAAATAATATCTTCAATGACGTGCCCTACAAAAAATAAATACCTCTTGTCTTATATACTTGCAGTACTCTTCAAGTTCATTATTCTTTTTCACTAATATTACATTTTCATCGACGTATCTTTCCAGAGACTTCTTCATTTCTTCGCTTTTTGCTTGTATAGCCATTGTCTCTTGACTTGCACGTTCAAATTTTTCTCTTAAATCCGCTATCTAAAGAACAGGAAAATAATGTATGACGAACTAAGTACTAACCGCATATATCCAATGAAAGAACTTAAGGTATTCAAAATATTATTTATCTATACAAAATAGTATGTTGATTACTGTCTCCTTCTCTCTTAACTTCGAATAATTTCGAGGAAGTTTTAATTATTTTGAAATCGGATTTAGAAAATAAACAATGCTTTGAACTCAAGTATCTGGCTTCGATTTCTAGTAGGCAGTTACTACTAGAAAGATGTCTCCACTTACGTTAATATCGATTAGGGGAATATTCAATTAGTTTAGAGTGGGCTGCGGTGGCCCAGTGGTAGAGCGTTCAACTCTGGTGTATGGGGTCCCTGGTTTGATCCCAGCTCGCGGCAAGTGAACTTTGTGGTGGACAAACACCGTGTGCGTGAGTTTTCTCGGGGTTCTTCCGTTTCCTCCCACTTTCTTCATTCTACCATTTCATTCATTTCTCATCATCACCGTTTCCTTTTGCCTAGCCGGTATAACTGGGACGTAAAACTGAAGGATTTCATTTCATTTTTTCAATTGGTTTAGAGTGAAACAAAAGAAAACATTAAAAGAAAACCTACTGTTTAAATAGTGACTGTTAGGTTTCTTCAAGAATGGCACGAAAAGCATAAAATTCAAAGTGAATAGTCACTTTCTTATTTATTTATTTATTTACCTTTTTGATATGTGCCAGTCTCAAAACTTCCATGTCCGAGAACAGGAAAAAACGATTCTTAATGTAGTCCGAAGGTTCGATAGGGTACCGGAATTTGAATTAGGTAATTGCTTTCTTCTATGGTATAACATGTGTTTACGAAAGTTTGTACGTAACTCATAAATATGGTTACGGTGGCTTATTTCTATGGTGAAGTATCATAATCATAATCGTTCCATGTAAGCTTCATGAACACGAATACTAGCATGGTTGTTTCTCGATGTTTTAATCATTAACCCCTTTAGCGCGATACATAAATTGCGCGTTGTAACCATATAGTCCAACTCAACGAATGTTATTTAAGAAAATTTTAACTTTTTAAGTGAACCTCGTATAAGGAGTAATTCCGAGAATTTTTCTCTTCGCCAACGAACATATATGTATCTATGTGTGTGTCGCGTCTGCGACAGGAGTCTTGTTCTACCCTCTCGCTTCTCCAAATAAGGTGCTAAAATCCAGCCTAAAAAGCAAACTTCGATTCCAAACATTCCCTTTATTTTTAGTTATTTTTAGTTCTGGCATCAACAGGTTCCATTGCGAGCCTCTCCGTTGGGTAGAAGCACGGAGAGGCGGGGAGAAAAGCCAAGTCAGTCTGACGATTGTTTCTGATGTGATAACAACATGTAACCACGCAGTGTCTAAGAAATAATGTTTTACTTTAGCTAAGTACGAATTTAAGAACAGCACAATCAAAAGTAAGAATAAAATGCTGTTTACGTACGTCTGCACAATTCAGTGTAACGTAAAATATCGTTAGTGCAACATATTATACTAAATAAAAGAAAATGTAAAGCAACGCAGTCCAAAGCCTTCGGACAACTCTCGAAAGTTAAATCTAAAACAGCCAAAAAGGAAGACACGAATTGGGAAGATATGGAAAAAGTAATCTTTTGTCTTCAAGTTCACTCCCATGGAACCATCCGGAAATTCCTTCTCTTAAACACCAAAGTGAGAGACCAGTGACAGTGCAAAATTACGGAAACTAACGATGTAGTGTGAAGTTCAACCAGTAACCCGCGACATCCGCGTCTTCCGCGCTCATACTGAAGATAATTGGGCCAAGTGTTAAATTCCATTATTATATTCAATTATTCAAATCAAAGTGTAATTTATTTTGTATTAGTGAAGTTTCAGTGTTATTGATTAAAATCAGGAAAATATAATTACACGTATCCTTTCATCATTATTTACTAAAATTATCACCATGATTTAAATTTGTATGTTAGAGTTTAAGATAATCTAATTTACTTTTTTTTCAGCATAAATAATTAATGCCTGTACAACGTAATATTTTTTTGCATTATTAAATTGCATTGGCATTAGAAATACAATTGAAATCAGTCTTTATGTCAATTAGCCAAAATGTTCTGACCGGAACTCTGAACCGTACTGTCCAGTGGTTATATGATCGGCTTTGGTAAAATCTCCGAACCGCTATTAAAGCCTAAAGGAGACGTTTAGGATATAGAGGATCGAATCCCGGACTATCGTAAACGCCTAAGCCCTCATAGGGAACTACAGGACTCGAACCACATATAGTTATAGTGTCAGTTTCAATTTCTTTTATACAATATGAAAAGTTTATTTAAAATGAAAATTATATTTAAAAAATGATTACATAAGTAGTAAGAAACTGAGCTTCAGAATAGCTTCGCATCATAACTTTTTGTATCATAACTATATAGAGTAAAGGGCATGATTCCAAAATTGGATACTTTTACAATTTTAGTTATTCAGCTGAAATCGAGTCTAAGTGCTTATGATGGACATACACTAAGACAGAAAGTTTGGAAAGTGGAAGATGATTTTTCTTCACTTCAATCATAGATATTCGTATAAAGATTCTATAAATTAATGTCATAAATATATAAGAAAAGATTTTTTTTTTTCAGCTTACCTCACGATTTGTCTCTGCCACTTCCTTTTGCCATTGGGAGATCTCTTTTTGTTTTTGCCGCAATAATGCTTCTTTGGAGTTCAAAGTCTCCGTAGTGTCTTGCAATTTGTTACGTGCATCCCGTAGTTCTCTTTGTAGCTGATGGATAATGCTTTCTTTGTTCCTGACCTGTCAAATAAACATATATTTCATGATCTTATATTTCATGATCTGAAGCTATTTTAAGCCTTTGTCATTTGAAACAAAACTAACGTGTTAGGACTTGAAGCCATGCTATTATACGTGAATTATTGCGTGAAACCACGAAGAAATTAATAAAGCATTCTGCATCGAAACAAGGCCTTAGTTGGTTCTGTCAATCTTTTTCTTTTCTAGCTTTTCAAAATAATAATAATAATAATAATAATAATAATAATAATAATAATAATAATAATAATAATAATAATAATAATAATAATAATAATAAATAAACAACAATTTCCCCATCAATGCGGTGGCCTACACAAACTACACTCAAGTCTTTCTAAGATTCAGAGCTAGGACTTATTTCAAATGAATGTATTTCAAATACCTATTTAAAATACAAAATACCATTTTGTATTTTTGTATTTTAAATACCTTTTCAAAAACTATTTTGTATTTTATATTTGAAATAGGGTTTGTAGTATATTTTATTATTTTGCATAGTATGCAAAATACAAAATAGGTCTGACCTTGGCAGTAAAATATTACGCAGTTTACGAACATGTACACAGCATAAAAACTAACAGTTATAAACATTACGTGGCGGCACCATTGTAAATTGCCTGCTGTTGCGAAACTTGCAGCCGAAATCCCGGAAATTACGTGAAGTTTTTGAAGATATTGTTCGTGTGTCTCCTACAATACCTTTTGATAGTTTAATGAAGTTTTTAAAGCATAAAATGTAAATTAAAAGATGCATGACTTGCACTGGGAATTTCCACTTTTAAAGGTAATGAGTTGGAATTTCTAGACGAATAGCAGAGCCGTAGCTACGGGGGGAGGCGTGCAAGAGGGAGCCGAACGAGCAAGAAAGTTAAAGTACTGGAAATGAGTAAACACGTGTCGCTCCAAAAAAAAGTATTGGCGTCCTATTAAATCAATATTGTTGCCGGTTTGTAAAGAAATAGATGTTAAAAATTTTATTTCTCGCTTCGCTCGCAACCCAAAGATTTCAGTAAGATAAATTTTTAACCTTACTTAAAGAAAATTATTATATATGATATGATTTGTTAATGACCATGTAATATACACTACAAGGTACAAAGTAATGACTTATAATGTGCGCAAGAGCGTTTTCAAAATCAGAAACGGTCAAATTCTGAAATGAATGTTCGGCATTCTGATGGTGATGAGTTTGCTTAGTTAATCACGGTTCTCTACCCAATCGGATTAATCACGGCGGTGAGAATGAAGGTATGGAAATGAGAAGAGTGAAGGCACACACGCAAGCTGCTGTTTGCACGGGAATACGAAAAATGAAGATAAACAAGGGGAATAATAATATTTTCGAAGTTCAATCAGTTCTAGCATAGAAGTTAAGGGGTCAGAACTTAACCCAACGAATTTCGTCTTTTTCAAGGACTCATCACTACCAGTGCTTTTTAAAAATTCCATTGACATATGAAACGCATCCAATTTGAATAAGAATTCATTGGGATCATTTCTCCATCAACTACTTGTATCGCTAATATTTCATTTTTTGTGCGTAGGTATCTAGTTGTTTGATATTTTTACATACAAGACATCTACATGCATTATATATGTGTGGGGGTGGAGTGTTAGTGTAGTTTTAATGTGTTAATTAAATTAACAATAAGTAACCTTAAATTCAGAACTTTCATTTATTAAAAAATTAAGTAATTTGTATAATTTCAAACATATGTAAGTAGCCAAACTATATTTTGGATTTTAAATACAAACATTAGATATATTCTTCACCTCTATCGATCAACATTGAGAAATTCGTAAAGAACGCTTCTTCTGAATTTCTGTTACATTTTACATTTTTTTAACCGTAAAAGAATAGAAATTAACATGTTACTTGTGTGGTCACACACAGAATAAAATTGCAAAAGTTTACAATTATTACAGGAAATTAATGATGTCACTATTTCGAACATTTTAAAAGCACATAGTTTCTAATGTATTGAAATTTCATTTCTTATCAATAATATGAAACGTTGTACGAATTATAAATTTCCATAACTGTTCTCCAAGTGGATTTGTATACAACCGAAAGTAGTTTTGTCAAGTTTAACAAAAAGTCCACAATAAGCCTCTTGAAAACAAGTCTTATTTGTAAAAGAATATATAATGATCGCTTTTGGCTGTTGCAATGGTCTGTTTAAGCAGCTTAATAAAAATTCAGCGTAGTGTAGCAATAAAAGCTACTTCTCTTATAAATGCAATTAAAAAAAGGAAAAGCTTGATAAGGTGAGTGTAGGATTGCGCCAAATTCCACTTCACCCCGGGCGCTAAAATTTCCAGCTACGGTTCTGACGAATACTTAAATTCTATGGAGCCCATCGCACAAGGACTTGATTGAGTCCAATTGTCTAACTCTTTCTTTTATGGCGAGCTCATCCCAGAACTTATTCTCATGAAGATAGTTCTGGAAAAATGGAACTACGTTCAATAAAGTACGGTAATCCGCTAGTGAAGACATTGTTAAAGGATATGGACAAAAGATTCCATGAATATTTAACCTTGGAGTCATCAGTAAATGATGTTATCCTTACTTCTGTCACTCATTTGTTTCTTAAACTTAGATGGGTTCCCACGGAAAACAGATCATCTGTGAAAGGTGCATATTTGAAAAAGAGTCTTCATGAACACTCAACTAACAAGACTGTACATTATTTGTTCGAATCGGAAACCAGCGATCACGAGGAGAGTATCTGTGTGTCCTCTAATGCTTCTCGGTTGCAACGTCTCCAGTACTTTGAGGATTTAGATACTTCACTGTGTGTATTGGAGAAGTACCGGTACCTTCTTGTTCTTAAATCATTTAAAAAGTTCAATACATGTGTGCCAAGTTCAGTAGCTGTTGACTGATTTTCATTCTCATTTGGAGACTTCGTTATGAGACCCCGCAGAATGAATATGACCGACAAAATAAGTTAATCGAGAAACAATTGTTGTGGAAGTGAATAGGCATTTCCTTAAATGAAAGAATCGTGTTTGATGTAGGCGAAATGGAAGTGTTTGATATTGGTATTGGTTAGTACAAAGAAAAAGATTATGTTTAATGTCTAAACTATTATATAAACCATAGTCAATACAAATATTTTGCAGACGATGTATAAAATTAGTGATACTTATTTTGTATTTTGCAAATGTATTTGAAATACGTATTTTGTATTTTGTATTTTAAATACACTTCTGAAAACTATTTTGTATTTTGTATTTTAAATACATTTTGTGATACTATTTTGTATTTCAAATAGGTTTGCTTACCTATTTTGCCCAGCACAGCTAAATTTTGACCTCAGTTTCATCAGATGAATATCGCGACATAATTTTACCCCAAGGACTTCTTTTGCTATTGTTATTTATGCAGTTGTTGCTTGTTAAAAATTCCAGTGTAAATTATCCTCGAAAACTGTTTTAGGAAATCTGTTAAATTTAGATATGATTCGGAATTCACAGCGACTTAACGCATATAAAGTACCATGAAAGAAATAGGTTAATGTCTTCGAAATATTTCATATCACACAAAAATTTGTGTAGTGACATTTATGACTATAGTTTCTCATATAGATTGAGGTGGCAAATTATTTTTCTTATTTTGTTGGAGTTTAACGTCCCATGATTATGCACCGAGGCTAAAAGAGACGGCGATGATGAGATGGATGACAATGATGACATGACGAAATTGGGAGGAAATGGAAGAATCCCAACAATACTCACACACATGGTGTTTGTCCGCCATAAAGCCCAGTTGGCGGGATCTGAGATCGAACTGGGAATCCCACGCGCCAGTAGTAAGCGTTCTACCACTAAGCCTCTATTTATTAGTTTACGGATGTTAGCATAATGCCATAAGCATAGATTCAACTTTTTACAAGTGGGGAGGAGAAATTCAAGATAAAGTCGTTTTGATCTTAATTATGATTTCAATATTAAATTTTAAAGTTCACAAATAATAAAATATTGCATAATTCCTATTATTATTATTATTATTATTATTATTATTATTATTATTATTATTATTATTATTATTATTATTATTATTATTATATGGATCATGAGCCTTGATACTTTCTTGACAATTAATTGTTCATAAACAACAATAAATTACTATTCGTAGATTAAAAAATAGCCGAAAGATTAAGGGATGGATAATGGACAAAGAACATTACCTTTAAGTGCGTCAGATTTCAAGGACTAAAAAATAGAAGTAGTTTCAGATACGCTGACTTCTATTGATAAATAATAATTTTGTTCACAAGTAATTTGAAATATAAAGTAGATTTATATATATATATATATATATATATATATATATATATATATATATATATATATATATATATATATATATATATATATATATCCTTCTCCTTCTCTCGTACGTCGTACCGTCAAAATGAAATAATAAATACTATCACAGGTCCGAATCTCATCTATACTGAAAATTTGATCAAGATCGGTCGAGTAGTTCAAGAGTTATTAAGTTTTATTAATTTTATGTCCACTCATCCTCTCCCCAAATTTTACCGTTTTTCCTCATTTTATTTTGTTTGTAATTTATTATCTGTATTAGCTATTGTATCAAAAAGTAATTTTGGTTCCCTTTCCTACAGGTAACGTATTTTACATTTAATAGTAATGTTAGAACTTTTATCTGCTTTCTATTGCTTATCCAGACTTAAGAGTGAACTGTTGCTCTTATGGGAACAGCGACACCAAGGTGAGCATTAAAAACAAATGCAGAACAGATCGCGCCTCTAGTATACTGCCGACTGATGTTGCCAACTCAAGCAGTAAAAAAAAAAAAAAAAAAAAAAAAAAAATCCACCAGTACGACGATTAATAAATAATAATACACTAAACTCTCGCCACTCCGGCCTCTCAGTAATCCGGCGCACATCCAACCAAAAACATGTGCACAATGAATTATCGTGCGCATGCGCAGCAATGCTTAGTTAAACAATGCTTTATAAACTGTACGTATTCAAAATTGTAGCATTCTTTACAGTTCGGTTGCGTGATAAAGCATGCTACCGTCGCGTATCATCATTGTGACAGTTAAAAATTAGGGACATATTTCATAGTGAGTGATACTACTCAAGGACTAAGTTTTTCTTTGAAAATTAAGGTATATTTGGATTTAATAAAGTATATACGCTATGTTTTAAAATTATATCCTTCGATTTAATAAAATATAGTGCACTATATCTCCTATGTTTTCAAAATAAATAAAAAAACAAGATGGTAAATAAATTAAATAAATCTCAAACACTCAATAATCCGGTACTTCCGCTAATCCGGCACCCATATTCGCCAGGAATGGCCGGATTAGCGAGAATCTAGTGTAATAATAAACAACTTACCACTTTGAATCAATCTCTCTATATATAAGCATGGCCTTCCTTTGTCTTTTCTCATAAATTCATGTTCTTTTAAAAGTACGAGGAACGTGGATCTTTTAAAGTTCTGTAAATCGGGAACCGAATTTACCTGTTTAAGAACAGAATTGAGGGTTGGTGGCAAATTTCTAAAGAAGAACTGATGGACTTTTTGTGTGATCGCACTCCTATCAAATTCATTATATTTTACAAATCGACTGTTCTTTGCAATTTTCTTTCTTAATCTCTTCTTGTTCGGTGTTACTAAAGGTCTACGTGAAAACTCGCTTCAATTTTGAAAACAGCTGTCCTGGAAGTTTTCGTGGCTTCAGTGTTTCACCTGCGACACAACTTATACTTTTACCCGGGTTTTTGATAATTAACTAAACACGTTCCTGACAATAGTCCTTTCTTTGCTCTTCAACACTTGATCACTCTTACGCTTAAAAGAGGTTGTAACTTCCATTTTGATATATTAACACATACTCACGTACCTACGCACGCGCTTTTGTTCCCAGAATAGCACAATACGTAAACAAACACAATCAACAAAATGTCGAATGCTCAGAGACCACACTCCGCCACACTCTGCACAACAGCAAAGATACAACAGAGAAGAATTTTGTCTGGAGTGTAACATGAGTCATTTAGAGCGACAATAGATGATACAGTATGTAGGCAATTGGTCCCACCCACCGCACCAAATCGTCTCCCTATTTCCTGGTGCATTTTCTGAAACTAATGCTATTATGAAACCCAACAGAAACCACAGTCAGTTATGAACTTCCAAAGAAATTTCAATACACGAAAGATAAAAGAAGAAATATGAAATATGTCCTACAGCAATTCTCGCTGAAATTTCCTTCCCAACGAGGAATATCTAATTAATAACTCAGATGTACCGAGAAAAATTTCATGAATCAGTGTTAAGCCTAAGAAGTTTTACACTTAGCATTTATTTTTAATACAAATCCAGTTAACAGTTTTGGAAATTTGTATCTTGGTTTAATAATAATAATAATAATAATAATAATAATAATAATAATAATAATAATAATAATAATAATAATAATAATAATAATAATAATAATAATAATAATAATATACCTAATAAAACTGAACTACCTGAGATGGTAATTTCGTACTTGAAAATCACCCCGCAGACCATCGCCTGAAATTATTACTTCCTTTTTATTCATACTGCCCCCTCCCCCTTCCCGTGGATGAGTAGTTACGCTCGTCGCCTTGTAATCAAGGGGTCCTGGATTCAATTCCCAGTGGGGATACAAGTGGTTCGGATCTATGTTAAGCTGTAATCGCTTTTCTGCTCTCTTTCTGTTCTTGATTAAAATATTTTTCTTTGGTTGAGATAGAAAAAAAGAAAGAAAAAGAGATAAAAGAAGTTTTACTTTTTCTAAAAACCAGAAAGATTACATTCAATTCTTTCTGTCCGTACGTTTGTTCCTTTTTAGCTACCTTTTTTCGTACTTGAAATGAATGGAAGTGAAACACACTAATGAGCTCACTAATGAGCGTTGACACTACGGTGAAATTTCTCGACAGTTGGCAATGCTACAGTTTTAGCCACGTGCAAATGCAGCGGCAACGTTCTAGCAGCCCTTACGCTTATCATATCTTCCCCCTTCGAGTTTCAAAAACAAAAACTAGTCTGTTAAAGCTAATTAAATACTGCGGGAGACCCAGGTTCGATTCCCGGCGGGAGCCCATAGGTTCGGATTCCACATTAATCAGTAGCTGCACCACTCACATAGCCTCGCTGCTGAAAGGGACGTTAAACTGAAATTCAACTCATCTCAACTAATTAAATACTTTATAAGGAAAAGAGAAGTTATGAAAATTATTGTTGTATCGTCTGTAAATATTTACATTTTTAAGATAAACTACAGTAGTGAAATCTGTTCTGTTTAAGAGGGTAAGTACACAGAAGTAATAGCCCATAAGCAGCCACAGTACAGACCAAACTCTGGATAGCCTATAGGATAGCCTATTCCTGTTTCCCTTGGTATCTTACGTAGAAAATCTTATAGTAGAGACTCTTTTTTTTTTTTTTTTTTTTTTTTTTGCATTGAGACAAACGTTGTAAATTTATCACATAGTATTTAAAATCACGTATTCGGCTCTTGTTATTTAATTAGATGCTCTGGCTTCGCATTTCATATACAAAATATTAGCACCGAGATCGACAAACTGTAATTTTAAAAAAGGGGCATTAAAAAGGTCCAAGAATAGTACGATTATATTCTTCATTGTAATCGTAAATACACGTAATTATTTAAATGTCGTATTATTGAACCTTATTTTAATTCAAAAAAATAAGTTAAATGAATTAGTGGTTAGTAAGCTTACAACTGATTAAAATTGCACTTTGAAGGCAAACTGGTTTTGCCTCGATTTTCATTTTTCGAAGAACGCTCTACACCAAATACGAGTAATCTAAAAATAATTTTCGCTTATTAAATTTTCATAGTTCCTTAATTGTAACTATATTAACATTTATCTAGATGTAATAGTAAGTTAAGAGTTGAATCCATGCAATATTACTGAACTTTGGATACAACCCTGAACTTGGTATTTTACATGGATCAATGTAATTGCTCGACACAAGCGACGATCATATCACTGCTTTTAAGGACTTCAATTAAGGCATCATCATGCAGCTGGCAATGAGTATTTGAACATAATCATGGACGAGAAGTTATTCTTATACATGTAATAACTAATTAACATATTGAATAACTGGGAGAATTTCAAAATACACTTTTCCAAAGTTTCTTCTACATACTGTACAACGATATGTAATAAAGCCAACAAAAACAGCGACTACATTGGGAATAATCTACACATAAAACTTTAAAGTATTCACATACATCGTTCATATATTTTTGAATCTCATTTGTGGCTTCGTCAAGTTGTAACTGAGCGGCTTCAAGATTGTGTTCTTTCTCGCTTAGATCCCTTTTAATTTGCTGAATATCATCATTGGTTTCGGCAAGCAGTTTAGTTAACATTAGTGCTTCTTCTTGTACACGCTTTAGCTTTTCAGAACTCACATCCTCCTGCAAATACGTAGAATTGATACTGAATAAAGTTAATACTTGGCATGTAGTCTACTTTTTATATACATATAGACACACAGTGTGTTGCGCAATGGAAGTTTTCAGTTACAATCTCTAACTGATCTTAATAACACGTTTAAAAATGATAAAGTAACTACTCTATTACCATAGTTTACTAAACTTGGGGATATTCCTTTAAGACAATAACCGTTAATATAATTTAAGACGGACTACATTGAAACAAAAAGTCACAATGTCAATCCACGCAAATGAGTTGGGTTTGTATGACGTCAGTGTTCGAAGTGGAAAAAAAGCAGAGGCGGTATGTTTTATTTCGATTTTGACTCGACATACCGGCTATCTAAATGTTGAAATACAATGAGGGTATGTTGCCTAAGAGATTGCATTTCTACTTACATAATGACTAAATGCCATTGGAGTGTTTCTCTGTAGTTACGGGAGAGGGACATGGAGAGACTTTGATCCCCCGCCAACAACTTTCTGCAAAATTAGAAAATATCCCCTTATGTTGTATTATAAAGAATTATACACAAAAATGCTCAAAAACCAAGTTTTTATATTAACAATTATCTTCGGGAAAAGTGCCGGACCCCCACTCGATTGAGGAATATTCCAAATCCCCGGAAGATATGCCCCACAGCAGACAACCCATAACTCCGCCCATGCCCAAAACACGACATTTATATGCGCGCCGACTACGTGGGTGCTCCAGGGCTCCAGCACCCACAAGATTTTTAGTTTGGACCCGGGTTTGAACCCCTTTCTCTTGCGTTTAAGTCAGCCGTGTTACCGAATGAGCTAGGGCAGCCTCAACTTATCCTAATAATACCGGCATATTTTACTTTATTGCAGCACAGCCCTTTATGACAGTGTTCATAAAATATTTTAACTAAAAATAAATTAATCAAATATCGAGACTTCCCTGACAACATATAGGCTACATATCCTGCCACTGATATGCACCCACATAAATTTTGGAAAGCCGGCTCAGTAGGATACACACATACATAAGAAAGAAACAATTCAATATGGCTCATCAAATATATAAACTTTGAAGACATCTCATTTTAAAAACAAAAGATAGGAAAAAGATAACAAAAATGTCGGTGTTGTCAACTTTTGAAATTATTTCTACGTAAGAAATAAAATCTTATGTGCAAAGGTATTCGTCAATTGCTGTGTATACAAATGGATTCATTAAAGGTGTTTAACATCTACTCTCCAGTTACGGTATGTCTTGATCACAGAAAAACCAGAGGCGGTATGCCTTCATCAGTGAAAAACCAGAGGCGGTATGGCATACCACCGCATACCGTCTCACTTTGACCACTGTATAACGTGATATTTTTTTCAGTTAATATTCAGACCGAAAGTGGAAGTAGATTCTTACCACTTTCTGCTTTAGTAGAGAGAATAGTGTGTAGATGGAATATGTTCTTGAGACATTTAATTGATTGGAGTAAACTGAGTCTTTCTATCTACTACCTTTTTTTACTCTATAGCGATCACCGTTAAAACCGGAAGTAGTTAAGTTTCTGCCACTTCCGGTTTTAATAGAAAGATTAGAGTGGAGATGGAATATGCTCTTGGGACGCTTGATTGATTGCGAAAGACAGCTTCTCGACATATGTTACCGTTACTCTATATAATGATTAACGTTTAAACCGGAAGTGATTGATTCTGCTACTTTCAGTTTTAGTAGAGACTAGTCTTTGGCTAGCTGGGGGCTACGCCCCCAGGCCCTCGCGTCTCTTATGTATCAGCCTTTGCATCAAGAGCGAATTTCGTGCATTTGCTCTTAATATTTTTCTTAATTTGGAAAGCTGGGGGCTTTGCCCTTAGACCCCAGTGTTTGTTGGGCCTACGGCCTCACACCCCTTAAACCCACAATTCTACCGAGTTTCAAGCTTCTCTTCCTATTTCAACTATCTAAAAGATAAAATTTTGTATCCCAAGAAAACGCCCATTTAAATAACATGGAAATTTCTTCATCCGCTTTTAGACCCCTTAAAAAATAAAAATATTCACTTTTGGCAATTTTTCCTGTGGGTTAGTCCCGAAAGGCTACCATCATGCCAAATTTCATCACTCTAATCCTGCCGAGAGTGCCTAAACATTTTGAGGTGTAGAAGATATCCCATATAAATAACATGGGAAAGATTTTTCAGTTCTCCATAAAACCACTCTGCAATTGGAAATTTATATTTTTGATGAATTTGCGCTAACGAAAACGTACAAGCATACCAAATTTCAAATCCAAGTATCAAATTTATTCCAATTCCAAGTACCTAAAATATGAGACAAAAAAAAAAAAAAAAAAAGGCCCATTTAAATAACATAAGGAATTTCTTCATCGTCCCTTTAGACTCCCTAAAAATTAAACGTGTTCACTTTTGGCAATTTTCCTGTCTGTCAGTCCCGAAAAAGTACAATTACATCAAATTTAATCATTGTAGTTCCGCAGGAAGCGCCAAATAATTTTGGGGTGTAAAAGGTGTCTCATATAAGTAACATGGGAAAGATTTTTCAGTTCCCCATAAAATCACTCTATAGTCGTTTTTTTTTTTTTTTTTTTTTTTTTTTGGTGATTTACTTAGGTAACGGTAACAAAAAACGTACAAGCATACCGAATTTCAAGTTTATATTCCAATTCCAAGTACCTAAAATATGAGATTATAAATAACATGGGGAATTTCTTCATGCCCCCTTTAGACCCCTATAAATTAAAAATATTCACTTTTGGCAATTTTCCTGTGGGTTAGTCTCGGAAAACAAAAATCATCCCAAATTTCAACTTACCAAGTCAACCGGAAGTAGCCGTTATTTTATATCAGTTCATGTAGTTTTATACAGGGTGTTTCAAAATAACACCGACAATGTTTGGGAGCTGATTCCTGCTAAGTCAAAAAGTATAGACCAACCTGGGTGCAGAAATCCGTCATTTCGGAGTTATAGTCTGCCATAAACATGAAAACCTGAACTTTAAAGGTCCATAGCTCCAATACTATGAGACTCACCGTAGTCGGGTCAAGACTTCACTTACGAACTAATATGTGCATTATCCAAAAATACATGTTTCAGATTCCTGTGGTACTCATGCAACAAATTTTATAGAGGGAGTTTCGCTACGAGCATATATTTCGAAATACTCACCACAACTACTTCTATAAAAATTGTTGTGGAATTACCGCAGGATTCTGAAAGATGAATATTTGGATAGGTCACACACTAGTTCCTCAGTGAAGTCTTGACCCGACTGTGTAAAGTCTTATAGTGTTGGAGCTATGAACCTTTAAAGTTAATTTTTTATGCTTTTGGCAAGCTATAACTCCGAAATGACGGATTTTTGCAGCACCCAAGTTGGTCTATATTTTTTGCCTTATCTTGGTGTCAGGAAGCATCTTTCAAACGTTGTCGGAGTTGTTTTGAAACACCCTGTATATAGTTAGGATATTAGAGTAGAGATGGAATATATACTTGGGAGGCTAAATTGATTACAGAAAATTGCTTTCCGCTTTCTATTACGGTTTTTAATCTATGGTGTTCAACTTTAAAACTGAAGTGGTTGATTTCTTCCATTTCCAGTTTGAATGCAGGATTAAGAGAAAAGATACTACATATTCTTAGAACACTAAATCGATTTCAAAAGACAGCTTCTTGCTATCCCTTAATATTTTTGCTATATGTAGATCAATATTAAAACTAAAAGTTGTAGTTGCCTTTTACCACATCCTGTTTTAGCATAGTATTAAGGATGGAGATGGAATGTACTTTAGGGGCGCTTAATCACTCTCTACTGTTTTATCTCTCTAAATAACAGATATAGTTTCTCTAAATATAGATAGAGATTCTCTAAATAACCATATTTTGAATATTCGTATTAATCTCTAGATTTGACATCTGTGGTAGTATAGTGGTAATATATTATCATATCTAATTCGAATCGAGGTTATTTGTAAAAGAATTAATTTCAAATTGATATACATTTATTGGATCAATAAATCATCCTTGACATATTTTAAATGAATATAAATTAAGTGCACTCTTTTAGCCTGCTACTTCAAATATATTAGATTGACTAATTGAAAATTACTTTATAGAAGAACAAATATTTGAGTGTACTGATTACAGGTAGGCCTGTCGAGAGATCTCAGTGAGAAGTATTGAAAATACATTCTCTTACACAAGACAAATTTAATTATAATAAAAGGTTAACTTACATGAAAAGTTTCAGTGAGAGAAAATTCTCGTTTCTCGAAGAATCAGTAATCTGTCTCTTCTGCGTTGTTGCCTTGTTTCGTTCTGTCCTTTTTCTAGTTTTCTCTTGTTCTATTCTTACTGCCATTTTTGGGAAGTATTTATACAAGTTCTAAACACTTTCACTGACATACAATTTAAAAACAAACTAGCACGTCATGCATCCTATCTGGAGTGTTTTGAGGTTGTTTACCATCTACTAATACCTAATTCTTTTTAAAATAAATGCTGTTTATAGGTCTTGAAATTATTTTGAGTTCCAGTACAAGCATATACAAAAGTTTTGTATGTTTTTAAACTACAATAAAAGTTTTTAATATTTCAAAGAATCGTTAAACGATGTTAACGTTAGTTAACACACTACCACCGTGTTTGCTCTATAGTGATCAACGTTAAAACCGGAAATGGTTGATTTCTACCACTTCCGGTTTGAATATCGCCTTCATCAACGAAACCTAACTTCTGACCCTGTACATCCTGATCAAATTTAGTACTGATTCATCAACTAATTCCTGAGATTTTCTATCTCTCGGACAGATACACGGACAGGACAAATGTATAAAGAAGTTTTTGTAAGTTCTTTAAAAATAAATGAAAATATTAACACTGCGAGTAGAGATCATCATGCGAATACTCTCTCCAAATCAATGTTTTCCCTACATTGACTATGTATTCTCAAGTATGTAACGTTCAGCTAATGTAAAAGGAGATTAGATTTTATCTCGTTCTTATATCATACTAATGTACACAATACATGGACTGAAAATGCTAGTTTCGGATACATTGCAGATTGTTATAATGTAATTTTCTCACACATTTCCATATAGAATATTATATGTAATTTAATTTTACAGTCACAATTCGTTTACAAAGGTATAAGCTATACAGTTTAAGTTATTGAGTCAATCTGGTGATGGAATGTATAAATTTATAAAATCTTTCCCCTCCAACTCACACACAAATAATATACTCTAATAATTATACTCCTAACTTTATCTTGTGATGAAATTAAAAAAAAAAAAGAAATCTTCACAAAGTTTATAGTAAAATATAAAATGATTTTATATATATTCAATACTGCTATTAGTTACAACTCTGATTAAACTTTACAAAGATATTGAGAAGTTTAAATCTATCGAAAACGCATGTAAAGTTTATAAAGGTATCTCAAAATTTCTTTTCCATAAGTTAATTTTACAATTATTTTCTAATGTACTGCTATGTGCATAAAAAAAATGTCGGGTATGCTGTAAATGATGTTTTATTTTAAAAAAGTTCCTTTTCTTTATATATTCGAAATTTTTGGATGTTTCAATAGGAGGAAACCAAATTGACAATTTATTTTCAATAGGAGGTAGAATAATTAGGTGTATACGGTTTGCAGATGATTTCGCGTTTGTTGTGGAATCTGAAGAGAAAATCAGTAAAATGTTAGTAAGTTTGAGGAAAGCTTGTGATGAATGTGGGATGAAAATAACTGTTAAAGAGAGACAAAATCCATGGTGATTGGAACGAAGCGGTTGGTGTCAAATATAGAAGTAGGAGGATAGAAAATAGAACAAATGACTACTTTTTGATACTTGGGTAGTATTATTAGTGATGATATGAAGAACGAATGTGAAATAAAAACAAGGATAGGAATAGCGAAAGAAGCTTTTAGGAGGCAGAAAAGTCTATTTTGTGGGACCTTGAATAAAGAATTGAGAAAAAAATCCTCATAAAATTCCTCGTTTTGCACTATATTGGGCAGTCGCAAAAGTGATGAAAAACGACTGGAAGATTCCGAAACGTTAGTGTGGAGAAGAATGGAGAGAATTAGGGTGTGTTTACTGTTTATTTATTTTGTAAAATTAAGGGCCTACGTTTACACGGTTTAAATATACTCTTCTTCTTTTTTCTTTTCTTCTACGATCTACTTGTATAATTTACGCATTTATTTCAAATATCTATACAATTTAGTTTTTTTTTAAAGGAATATTAAAATTTAAGTATAAATTTGAGTTCTGATTGAGATATTGGTTACGGAGGGACAGTATAAAAATAACATTTATGTAACGAAGTAGAATTCATCATTTTGAATTTGACAATAATTTGATCTGAGTCATTTACTTTTTAAAACAACTCTTTATTTGCAATTTATATAGTTACAAAACAATAAAATTATACTGATTTGGCCAGAGCATAGTATATATTTATGTAGGCAATATTTGGTTTAACTTACTTTGTATTTGTTCATCTGTTAGCAAGTGAATCATATTAAAAACTATACTTACAATGTGTTACAGTTTCAAGGACCTAACGTCCTCTTCATCAAACACAAACAAGAGTGTTTGTGTCTGATGAAGAGGACGTTAGGTCCTTGAAACTGTAACACATTGTAAGTATAGTTTTAAATATATTTCATTCTGTTCTGATCAGAACTGTGTTTTATTTGTTACTCTACTTATCCAGAGCCATGGAGTTTGTTCAAGTGAATCATGTTGATTTCTATTCATATAAATATCTTGTACCAATGCTAGTAGATGCTGCAAGTATCAAGTCTATCAGCTTTATCGATGCAACTATTTGGTACTTGGTAGATCTATAGTCCTCTATCTACTTCCTTGCCACATTCAGTGAAATTCGTGTCTTCAAGCGAGGTCCCGGAAGCCATACTATTATACACCTTTTCGCTTTATTTTGACTTGTGTTTTAATGTGTTTATATATATATATACAGGGTTTTCATAAAGTCTGGACGGATTTAATTTGCTTATAATTTTCATAAAAATGCTCATAATGAAATCAAATAAAGTGTAAACGGTAGCGGAAGGATTAAAATTTTTAGTTGGCAACACTGTTAGATAAGCGGCAACTCTGAACACGTTGAGAGAGGGAGAGGGAGGGCAAGGCCAATTCTGGTGTGTCGAAAGTTCACCAAAGAGTTCAAAAAGCCGGCACCGACTGAGAGTGCAATCCGAAAGTGGCATGCTAAGTTCTTGCAGACAGGAAGCGTCCTGGACCGTCCTCGAAGTGGGAGGCCGCCAACATCGCCTGCAACAGTGAGCAGGGTAAGGGAAAGCATCATCAACAGCCCACAGAAGTCGATTCCTAGACGGCCCTACGCGAATGTGTGGACGTAAATGGCGCCCAGTTGGAGGTGTGGCAGTGAATGAACTGAGCTGGTGCAGATTACAGGTAAATATTTAATCCTTCCGCTACCGTTTGCACTTTATTTGATTTCAATATGAGCATTTTTATGTAAATTATAAGCGAATTAAATCCGTCCATACTTTATGAAAACCCTGTATATATATATATATATATATATATATATATATATATATAGATAGATAGATAGATAGATAGATAGATAGATAGATAGATAGATAGATAGATAGATAGATAGATAGATATAGTTGTGTGTGTCTGAAATACTGCTTTTTTAAATAATAGAACAAGATCAAAGTAAACTTTATAATTTTTAATGTGTAAACTGGTGTTAATTTTTTTACCTTTCTATAAAAGTATCTATTACTACAAAAAAAGGAAGAAAGAAAAAAAGGAAATGAACATCTATTGATATTATACCGTGCCCAAATGATATATTTTGGGAGAGGACCCTTAATTTGCTTCTGAGTATGGTTTCCAGTGCATAAGGGAATATATATATATATACGAGGGGCGTTTTTCTTTTCAACCTCCGTTAAGCCACCAGAGGATAACCACGTGAGATGGCGAAACGGAAATTAGTCAAATCTGTTCATTGGAGATCACACATCCTCCATACCAAAAGACAGCCTTTAATGTTTCATCATTGTAGAGTAATGAGCGTGAAACCGTATCGAGTAGTGCCCGCCCAGTGTGAACTACGTAATATAATTCGATTTATTCAGTCGAGTGCTGATTTGCATGAAAGATCAGACAGTTTAGAAACCATGTTTTTACCCCTTTTACAAATCACATTATTCAAGCGTTCATCAAGGTCCTTTTTCGTCACATAGATCCGCCCTTCACTTCTCTCGTCGAATAGGTCGGTAAGTCTTTCTCTAAACTCTTTGTAGCACTTGTGTACACAATACAGCAATCATTTACAAATTTCCCCGTCATAATCCTTAGTCATTCGACGATGACTGGCGATATACTGTGCCCTTTCGCCTGGAGAAATCGAATTACATAATGCAGTTCACACTTGGTGGGCGCTTCGACTACAATTCATACGGTTTCACGCTGACTACTCCACAACAATCGAACACCAGAATCTGTCTTTTGATATGAAGAGTGTGCAAGCTCCAATGAACAGATATAACTAATTTGCGTTTCGCCATTTCACGTGCTTCTCCTCTGGTGGCTTAACGAAGGTTGAAAAAAACGGCCCTTGTATATTAGTTTACAAGAATATATCAAATCCACGAAAAAAGTTTAGGAAATGTCTCCATACACTGAACTGAATCAAGAATAAATCTAATAAATATAGGTCTTAAAACAATATGCACAAATTATAACTTAAAACTTAATAATTTAATTCTCTGATTCACTTCGGCCTGCACAAATATATGTTGGACAATAGGATGTCAATACCGTTTCGCTTTTCTTATAATGATATTTAGCATATCTATCTATCTATCTATCTATCTATCTATCTATCTATCTATATATATATATATATATATATATATATATATATATATATATATATATATATATATATATATATATATATATATATATGATATTCTATTATTTACGAAAAGAAATAAAAAACTGACTGAAAACTTACTTTAGAGAACTGCTCCTTTTTCGAAATAACTTCGCGCTGACAAATTTCGTCAATTCGTTCTTGATACTTTTCACAATCTCTTGTTAGCTCCTTATTTCGTATCTCGTATTCACCAAGTGTTCCTTCCAAAACTTGGATCTAATACGAAAATCACATAGCTGCATTAATATCTTTCAACACTACGGAATGGGGGGAACCACTCACATAGTTAATTATGTGGAAAATTCCATTCATCCACTGGGATACATAGAAATACTTAGAAGTAAGAAATCTATTATTTTCAATAAATAAATATCTAAACTAACATATATAGTTGAATAAATATTTCGTAAATAATACATTATGCAACGAAATAATTCTGCAAATGATATTTTGATAAATCGTCAAAAATGTGTTGTTTTCGTTTCTTCTAAATAAAAGTATGTGTCCATATTAAGATGTTATTCTCTTAAATATATCCTTCTGCCAAGCCTGTCAAAATAATTCTGAAAACAATGGATCAGAGTGAAAATGGTTTTACATTGTTGATTGTAGTTCAACTACTACTTTATTTGTCAAGTTTCTAGAGTGAGATGAAAAGAAAATGCTAGGAAATACAGTAAAGCAGGAAAAGTAATCTAGTTTAGTACATTAACATAAGAATCAAATGTGTACCATATACAGTAGATGATTTGAAAGTTGTGCTACGTATACTGTGGGATCCCTAAGGAAATATACCAAAACAATCTACTAATATCTATACAGTTATTTTGAATATTTTTAGAGCACGAACAGTAACTGTCGTCTCGTCGTTAGAGCACAGAATAGAAGACAAAAAGAGATAAACAAACAAAAAAATCACAAATGTTTTCTTTTTTATGTAGTGAAGACATCTATTAACAAAATGTTTTCTATACGCGTATGTTTTTTATATGAAATACTAAGGTAATCATGTAAGTAACTTACTATTATTAAGTAAGTTTAATTATTATAGAGTTCCTCTAATTTTTTCATCAACAAATATTAATACGTAAGTTTGCCTTAGGATATTTTAACATTACTTTGGTGATGTTTGTTTAGTATTAGTGTCTCTTTCAGAGACCTTTACACTACAAAAAAAAAAGTACCGTATGTAAGTTGATTATTAGTTAACAAGTATAAATGAAATCCGTGCAATGAATATCCGTGTAACGTGGGTTCCTGCCACCACGGCATGGCGCGTCCTCAGGTTGCGGATCGAGGAGAAGGCCTCTAGATATAGAGGTTAGCTGCGAATATACTGAATAAGCAGTCGCGGACAGACGACTAGGAGTGGTCCTCCAGCTTGGGGGTTTGGGTAAGGCTAACACCCTCATCCTGTAAAAAAAGGTACTTGTTCAGAAACATTCACAAAAGCCTCGGACAAGGACTGATAACTTGGCACGACATCAGCAAAAGAAAATGGACATGAGATTTGGAACATGGAATATTAGAAGTCTTTATAGGGTAGGCGCGTTAAAATCTGTAACGAGTGAGTTAGAGAAATACAGGATGGACTTAGTAGGAGTTCAGGAAGTTAGGTGGGAAGGAAATGGATCTGAGAATTCCGGAAATTTTACGTTCTTTTACGGGGAAGGAAATAAAAATCACCAGTTAGGAACAGGGTTTTTCGTTCACAAACGAATATTACCAGCAATTAAACGGGTTGAATTTGTTACTGACAGACTTTCTTTTATTACTCTTAAGGGACGGTGGTGTGATATTATTGTTTTAAATGTACATGCTCCAACTGAAGATAAGGGTGACGATATAAAAGATAGTTTTTACGAAGAAGTGGAACGGATATTTGACCAACTCCCGCGATACCATATGAAGATTCTATTAGGGGATTTCAATGCGAAGGTAGGACGGGAGGATATTTTCAAACCGATTATAGGGAACGAAAGTTTGCATAAGGAAAGTAATGACAACGGTGTTAGACTCGTGAACTTTGCAACATCCAAAAACCTAATCGTGAAGAGTACAAAATTCCCACATCGCGACGTTCATAAATACACTTGGACATCACCAGACGGAAAAACACATAATCAAATTGATCACGTTTTAGTAGATAGAAGAAGACAATCTAGCATAATTGACGTCCGGTCGTTTAGAGGGGCTGATTGTGACACTGATCACTATCTGGTAGCAGCGATAATACGGGAGAGATTATCGTTGAATAAAGGTAATATTCAATGTGTGAAAACGGAGAGATTTAATTTAAAGAAATTAGAAGAGAGCCAGGTAAGAGAGGAATACCAGATTGAAGTTTCGAATAGATTCTCGGTTTTAGAAGACTCGGAGTGCACTAGTGTTGAGGATACTTGGATTGAAATTAGAGATAGCATTAAAAGTTCAGCAATAGAAAAACTGGGACACGCGGAAATACGTAGGAACAAACCATGGTTCGACCAAGAATGCATTAAACTAGTAGAGAAGAGAAAACAGGCAAAATTACGGTGGCTACAAAATCCGAATGAAATAACTACACAAAATTTCGCAGATATCAGGCGGGAAACTTCCAAAACTTTTAGAACAAAGAAACGGGATTTTTTGAAAGCTAAAATTAAGGAACTTGAAGATAATAGTAAAAATAAAAATATTCGGGACATGTATAAAGGGATCAGCGAATTTAAGAAAGGCTATCAACCTCGTGCTTATATATTAAAGAAATCTGACGGAACAGTTCTCACTGATACGGATAGCCTCTTAAATAGATGGAAAGATTTCTTTGACGATTTGCTGAACACGCAGCCAAAAACTAATGTGCGTGGAGAAAAGGAGATACACACCACAGAACCGTATATTCCAGAACCCAATCGAATAGAAGTGGAAGCCGCTATAAAGAAATTAAAGAAACACAAATCTCCGGGTGTAGATGAAATTCCGGCTGAGTTAATTTTAGCTGGAGGCGAAAAATTGTGGAACAAGATACACAAACTCATTCTCCTTATCTGGAACAAGGAAGAATTGCCACAAGAGTGGAAAGAGTCAATCATTGTTCCAATTCACAAGAAAGGCGACAAAACTGACTGTAATAATTATCGAGGCATTTCTCTTCTGTCAACATCCTATAAAATCCTTTCAAATATTCTGTTAGCAAGATTGACCCCATACGCAGATGAAATTATTGGAGATTATCAGTGCGGATTTAGACGAAATCGATCAACTATCGACCAAATATTTACCATTCGCCAAATACTCGAAAAGAAGTGGGAATACAATACCCCGGTACATCAACTATTTATTGATTTTAGAAAGGCGTACGACTCGGTTAGGAGAGAAACATTATACAACGTTCTTACAGAGCTTGGAATACCGAGAAAGCTAATTAGATTAATTAAGATATGTTTAAGTGAATCCCAAAGTAAAGTCCGGGTAGGAAAATTTTTGTCCACGAGCTTTCACGTCGAAAATGGCCTGAAACAAGGAGATGCGTTGTCGCCATTATTATTTAACTTTGTGCTGGAATACGCCATAAGGAAAATCAAAGATAGCAACCAGGGCCTAGAGTTGAACGGCATTCACCAGGTTATGGCATATGCTGATGATGTAAATTTGATAGGGGATGATAGGAGAACAGTAGAAATAAATGCAGAGATATTATTAAACGCTTGCAGGGACATGGGTTTAGAAGTAAATGCAGAGAAAACTAAATACATGGAAGTGCGTCGGGACCGTAATACGGCAAATTGTGGAGGCGTTAAAATATTAAATAATACTTTTGATAAAGTGGATACTTTCAAATATTTAGGATCAATATTAACAGACGAAAATCATATCCACGAAGAAATTAAATGTCGACTAAAAGCAGGGAATTCGTGTTACTATTCGGTTCAAAATCTCTTGTCGTCGCGAATTCTGTCGAGGAATTTGAAGCTTAAAATATATAAAACGATAATCATGCCTGTTGTTCTGTATGGTTGCGAAACATGGTCGCTTACTCTGAGGGAAGAACATAGACTGAAAGTATTTGAGAACAGGATCCTGAGAAGAATATTCGGACCCAAGAGGAACGAGAATGGGGAATGGCGGAAGCTTCATAACGAGGAACTACATAGTTTATACGGTTTACCCAACATTGCTAGGGTCGTCAAGTCTAGGAGGCTTAGGTGGGCAGGTCATGTAGCTAGAATGGAAGAAAGTAGAAACGCTTTCAAAGTCTTGACTGGTAGACCCATAGGAAAACGACCATTAGGAAGACCTAGGCGCAGATGGGAGGATAATATTAAGATGGATCTCGCAGAGATAGGAATACAAAGTAGAAACTGGATCCAATTAGCTAAGGATAGAAGTCAGTGGAGAGCTTTTGTGAACGCGGCACTGAACCTCCGGGTTCCATAGGCCATAGAGTTAGTTAGTTAGAGTTAGTTAGTGCAATGAATATGTCCATATAACAATACATGTAATGGAACCACAATTACTCAGATATTTGTCCCTTCATTGAACCTTTTTGATGTTAAGCTTTTCATATACCCTTTAAACACAAAAACCAAAATAATTTGCCACTCTAATTCTACTCTACTGGCTTCTCTAGCTCCTCCTAGACTAGACTAGACCTAGTGTTCAGATAAGAACGCTTAAAACAAACTTTTCATTATTATTATTATACTATTTCGTCAGAACTTTTTGTTCGTTAAGAGTTTTCTGCAATAATTACAAAATGCAGTGATGTTGTTAGTGACAACGAAGCGATTTGAGCAGAAGCAGAGTTTGCAGGCTAATACTTGTTCTCTTGACGGCATAAATAAATACTAACATGTCAAAATCATTTATTTATTCGAATAATTATTGTAATATTGATATTCGTGATGCAAATAACAATTGTTATTTCAACATTTGTTCTTTATTCGAGTAATTGTTCCAATATTTTTGAGTAATTCGAACAAAGATTCTTTTATTCCAGTAAATTATTCAAACCACCAATAGATTGTTATTTGAATATTTCTTTTTACACGTGTGCTTATGTTCAAATATTCAAAATAAATAGTTTTAAAAAAGTATAATGTTCAAATATTAAATTATTCGAACTTCAACAACATTAATGGAGATGAATGGACAATATTTTATGAAACTTAAGTCGCTAATATAGATAGATTTCACTGAGCTTTGAACTTTTGGATAATCTAACTCAAATGTAACAGGAACTTTGCTTTTCGAACTAAGATTTGCACACAAAGAAAACCTTTAACCAGGCTAATGAAGTAGAATTAGTTCTACAGGCAAAGATTAGTTAAGACAAGTGATCTCCTTTGCTAGAAAGAAATCTTAGTCTTCAAACAACATAAAAATTACCGTTAGCAATAAATATAACGTAAAATATAAGCCTTTCATGAAATGATTTTGTTTTAGTAACTTTTACTAAAACACTTTATTCAATTTAAAGTCTTGTTTTATTATGAATCTAAAGATTAACAGCAAACTATAGCTATGTTTAAAAAAATACAAATTATACCCTAGTTAGGAAAGTTTGAACAAGAATGTGGACTGAACTATCATGACAAAAGAATAAAATTGAGTTCAAAGATAAAACAATACTACTTACCTTTCTTTTAAGTTCAAGAATTACGCTTTGGGACTTCCTCAATTCCTTCTCATTATCATGTTTAATCATGTCACATTTATTCTATAATGCAAAAAGAAATCACAAATGTTAATAGTAGTTTTTTTTAATTACATTTTATTTAATATGAAAAATTATGAAAATAGTAAAGTGGATTCAATATAAAAGTAAAAATGAGATAAAGAAGAAAGTTAAGTAATAATAAAAATACCAAAATTAATACTACGTTAGATAAGAGAAGAAGTAAGAAATAAGAATAAGTATATATATATTGTTTTTTGTTTACATGTCTCTTCCGTTTCCTTTATCCTAAAGGGCATAAGCGTGGAACGTTAAACTGAAAAGTTTCATTTCAATTCATCTAATTTTAATTTTTTTTCGCTGAAAAATACCTTGTTTAAATAACACTATATTCAACGAACGTAAAAAGTTCGTTACTGAACTCTTTATATCTCTCTCTGTATATATATAGAGTTCGGATTTCGGGAAGAAGCCATGTCTCAGGAACCGTAAGTCATAGAGAGATGATATTTGGCGATTTTTCAATTTTGAGCCCTACATTTTGAGCACGTGTCTTCGCAAAACGATATGTCGTAGACCGTTTTAACAGAACTCTTAAACAAAACATGTGGAAAATATTTAGTACTCAAGGAAATTATAAATGGATAGATTTATTACAAGAATTGTTTAATGAGTATAATAATAAAGTATATAGAACAATTGGTGTAAAGCCTGTAGAACTTAATAAGAAAAAATAATTCTTTTTAACTTCGTTCTGGCAATGCTATTGGAGCATTCTCATTGTTTATTTTCCTTTCTTTCTTGTTGTTTATAATTCTTCTACTTTTCCTTGTTTTATATCAATACTTCATCAAAATGGAAAGAAGTAGAAAGTATAAATAAAACAGAAGTGAAAAAATATATCATAGGTTATGTTTGTTACAATTTCTTGTATGAGACCGATACTTCTCAGTCACAGTATTTAAAGTGGATATGGGTTGGGTACTCATATAAAAGTTACGTATAGAATTGATATGGAATACCTTGAATCGAACCAATTGGAAGGAATTGTAACATTCTGAAACCAAACTATATTACGTCGTTACTTGTACTTTGATTATATGAAAAAATAAAAAAATAAAACACTTGTTTCGGCACATAAAAAGAAATTGAGCTGAAAAATTGAAACTTTTTTCAAAAATCATAAGAATTACACATTCTCGAATATCTTTAATAAATTTATTTATCTATTTACATCTTTATTATTATTATTATTATTATTATTATTATTATTATTATTATTATTATTATTATTATTATTATTATTATTATTATTATTGAAGTGAGGAAGAAGAGGAGAACTTTCACAAATTTGTGAAAATTAAGAAAAAAATGATAATATTAGCAAAATATTATTTTCATTGCATTCTGTTTTTAAAGAAGTTGTAATCCTGTAACATAAGTCGTAATAATTTTTAATGTTTCACACAATTTTCTGGAATGGTTTGTGTTATGTTGAATCAACTATTTATTGTAATTTTATTATTTTTTATATTGTAATCATAAATCATTAATGTCATCTTACATCCTGTAGGATACCCTTTTAAGCTCTGATACATTAAGACGTAAAAGAGATGTTAAGCTATGATTGTAGCCTAGGTACAAAATTGGGTACCATATATAGTTCATCCCCTCAAGGATTCAGGCCTAGATTCAGTCCAAGAGGCCAAGATATATTTCCAAAGGAGCCATTCTCTTACATGAAAATGGGCATTTTCATGGACCTAAGCTTGTACACAAGACCTTTCAAAATTTAGGTAGTACACATTGAATCACTCTTCATCATCTTGGTTATGTTCTGTGATTATGCAATATTTGGTGAATGGATGTTGCATGGGAGAATGCATCAATCAAAGGTGAGGAGTGAATGTTGCTTCCTTTGCTTGGTGCTAGGAAGGATGCAATGACTATATGATTCGACGAATGTTCGGAAATTTTCATATTATTATATATTGACAGGGTTGGATCTTAAAGAAATGTAATTAAAAAGAAGGAAAAAATCATATGATATTGAAGATAAGCTGTTTATGTTATTTTGCTTATCCGTTAGCTATTGATATTAAGAGATGAAGTGGTCTACTGCCAGGTATTCACCCGCCATTAGTGACGTGTTGCAGCCTATCGGCATATATTGGGGACCGGTACCGTTAAATATACGACCTCAATCATTGGACTATGAGGTGCACGTTCAAGGTATGTTCTTTAACTTGTTCAAGCTGTTGTGTGCCAATCTATAGTCACTATTCGTTCCTCGAGTTCCTGTCACACTGCTACGCATCTGCAGCTACGTTGCAGTAGGGCAAGGCATCGGATCAAAGACAGATAAGGAGATGTTACAGAAGTGATAGACTTTATGTACAAGAAGAGAGATGTTGAAACAACTGACCGTAATCGATGTCATTCTTTTGCATTTGAATCCTTAAATAAAACCCAGATTTCAAAACCTTCAGTTCATTTATTATGCTATTCGTGCCCATTATATAAACTTTTCCGCTTACTGTTGCACAAAATTTATCAGTTTGAATATCTATAACTTTAATCTAGTATTCGAACGGTCAGTTGAACATGATTCGTTAAAGGAATTTACAATTTCTAGCTCATCAAAGAGAATGAGCCCAAGAAACTTAGCTGAAGTTGATCATTTCACTAGATATGTCAATTAATAATTCAAAATAAACTTAGTTCCAAGATATTTTTAAACAAATAATGATCTAGGCACAATTAATTATTATTTTTCAATGTTATGCACTAAATAATCAAAATAGACAACGATAATTACACCTAAACAAAATATTTTCTAAAATCTTATTGTCTGATGATAATTGAGTACAGTTATTTTACAAATCATAGTTAAGAAGAAGAAAAGAATTGGCATTAAATTCATAGTCTATAGAATCCAATTCTTATTATGTGGTGCAGATAGAGAAAACAACAGCACACTAGAAATATTATGAAAATTAACTATTTAACGTTAGAAATTATAACGCCATTTGACAAAATTATAACACCATTTGACAGATCAGGAAATAATCAAACAAAATAAAATACAATAAACGAAAAGAAACTGTAACGAAATCAGGTCGTTACAAAGCTTTATAAGCTATTAACCCCCTACTACTAGAGGGAGTGGGATACGCCCATTACGCAATGAGACCGAAGTCCTTAGTGGCTACCAGTTATCCTACTGGTCGAGGCAGTCTTGCTGGCGAGTCAAGGCCTACCATACTTTGCAAGCATGATGCCCTAGCGTTATAAGGCTAGCTCACCTCCTTCTGGTAGAAGTATCACCTACCGTATCCCACGGTTTGATCACAGCCCGGCAGAGTCCAATCCAAGTCTAAGAACTGCAGGCGAATTGACATTCCCGGCCCTGCCTACTTCTATCGTTCAATGGCCACCGCCTTCCGCATAAAGATACCGCGAACACGTCGAGATACTTACATATTTCATGGTACGTGTAATGTACGTATCCAATGGTATGTGTCAAGTCACCATCTAAGTTTGAGACCAGTCCCTTTTCCTGGTAGCATTCCTCCCTTTGATATAATTTGTAGGCATTTTCTTTATGTTACACAGTGTAGCCTTGCGTTTTGGTTCGCCTAGCCGGAATAATTGTGTTGATGAGGTTCAATGAATAAATAACTTAGCAGGTTTCGGATTGTTGATATCTTAAGTTATCCTATGTGTAAATAGTTACTGATGTGTTGCGTTTATTACTAGAAACCTACTACTTTCTATAATACTTTCATTGGTATCATAATGCCTGAATTCTCTTGGGAATTACGTTTAGGGTAAGCTATTGCTTAACCAGTGGAGTAGTTGTTGTACTCAATTAAAATTCCAAGAACTATTCCAAACTTAAATTTGGAATAATACAACAACATTAAGGCTTCAGTGCATACTTTATCTTATCTTGTAGATAATAAAGAAATAGCACTGTAATAAAGAAAAAATCCGAAAGATATAAATAAAAAGAAACAAATACCTTCAACATTTCATTTTCCGCTTCTATTGCTGCTAATTCGTCTGACTGCGCGTCATAATCCTTCTTCAGCGTATCGAGTTCACTTTGAAGCATATTAACTTTCCTCGATTCTTCTAGTTCTCCAGCTGCCTGTAACTAAATGTTTTAAGCATCTCGTAAGAATACAGTTTCCGAAGGAAGTCAAATTAATATCAAAATTCGAGAAGTTTCATGAAAAAACTATCAGGACAGCAAGAAATTCTAGAAATAGAATAGTAACACAGTGATAACATTATCCTGTTGATTATTTAATATATTTCATTATAACAGCATTCAACGAACAGTATATTACTTATCAAGTGATTCTTCTTGTTTAAAATACAGAATATTAAAAAAAGTATACATGAAAGCGCTAATGATGCATTTGATGCGACGATACAATTGCACTGGTCAACATGATTTTTTTCACAAAAGAAGTGATTGTTGATTCTGAGGCAGTCTATTCTCCTGAATTAAAAAATGCAATCAAAATGTTTCCATTAGGCACCGTTTTGTTGTGACATTCACTTGTGTTTACACCTTTATATACGAAATAAAACGTATTTTCATGAAACATCCATAGGTTTGAATCGGCATAACGCAGTGGTTTATTAATGTAGAAGGATCATTTAAGTGGCACATTACTGGGAAAGAATAAAACTTTCATCTAGTGCAAGATTTGTGTCATCAATGTCATGGGGTTCGGATGGGAGGTAACTGAATTTAGGTAAATATTGTGGAAATTGTATTTTTTTTTTCAATTGCGCAATTCCTCCCTTACCTCTTGCCGCACCTCAACGATGGCCGATAAAGTTACTTACAACTTACATAGCTTATGAGACCCACTTGGTATATAGGTATTCGAGTTTCCGAAAGTTTTTTTGTTGTGCAATAAAAAAGTGGAAAATAATGGAGCAAAAGTGTTTGTTTTTGTGTGCTTGACTACATTGTAAATGTCGATCAAGATCAGACCTGTTTTAACAGAAAGACATTCGTAATCGTGTAGAAGCCTCGCAGGTTTTCTTTCTGTGTAAATGGAGTGCTCTTAGTTTCATTTCTTGTGTTGTTAAAAAGAACTAGCATAATACCAAGAAAGTGTCTGAATCATCCGGACAATTTCTGCTACATTTGTGATGAACTAACGTTTAAATCTCAGAGGCGAAAATTTACGCCACTTACTAGCACGTACGCAAAAAGTGTTACGAGCTTTACTTTAGCAGCAAAGCGGGTGATTTTGATAAACCATGGACTTCGAATATATGTTGTGTGACATGTGTGCGGGTTCTCACAGGATGGAAAAAGGGCACACATCATATGCATTTTGCAATTCCCATGATCTGGAGGGAACAAAAAGACCATTCCAGTGACTGCTACTTTTGTTTAACAAAATAAAAGGAATTAACTCATTATAGAAGTGATCCTACATTCGAGGCTTCTACATCAGAACCCCACCTACTAACTCAAGCAGACCTCAATGATCTCATTCGGGATTTACAGTTGTCGAAACAACAAGCCGAACTTCTAGCTTCGAGGCTCAAAGGTTGAAATCTATTACACAAAGAAACAAGGATATGCGAGTATCGTAGTCGCGATAGTTATTTCAAAGAATATTTTTCGACAGAGGATGGTATCGTGTTCTGTAATAATGTTAGTGCAGTTATGGAGGCTCTTGGACATGAACACCAGCCACATGAATGGCGATTGTTCATAGACTCCTCGAAAATTAGTTTGAAGGCGGTGCTTCTGCATAATGGAAATAAATTACCATCAATACCTGTGCCAGTTGACATGAAAGAGACAAATCAGAATACGAAATTGTTGTTAGATAAACTCCAGTACACAAAATATAACTGGAATATCTGTGGTGATTTAAAGGTCATAGCTTTACTTCTTGGATTGCAATTGGGATACAGAAAATTGTTCCAATTCACAAGAAAGGGGACAAAGCTGACTGTAATAATTATCGAGGCATTTCTTTTCTGTCAACATCCTATAAAATCCTTTCAAATATTCTATTAGCAAGATTGACCCCATACGCAGATGAAATTATTGGAGATTATCAGTGCGGATTTAGACGAAATCGATCAACTATCGACCAAATATTTACCATTTGCCAAATACTCGAAAAAAAAGTGGGAATACAATACCCCGGTACATCAACTATTTATTGATCTTAGAAAGGCGTACGACTCAGTTAGGAGAGAAACATTATACAACGTTCTTACAGAACTTGGAATACCGAGAAAGCTAATTAGATTAATTAAGATATGTTTAAATGAATCCCAAAGTAAAGTCCGAGTAGGAAAATTTTTGTCCACGAGCTTTCACGTCGAAAACGGCCTGAAACAAGGAGATGCGTTGTCAGCATTATTATTTAACTTTGTTCTGGAATACGCTATAAGGAAAATCAAAGATAGCAACCAGGGCCTACAGTTGAACGGTATTCACCAGGTTATGGAAATTTAATAGGGGATGATAGGAGAACAATAGAAAGAAATGCAGAGATCTTATTAAACGCTTGCAGGGACATGGGTTTAGAAGTAAATGCTGAGAAAACTAAATACATGGAAGTGCATCGGGACCGGAATACAGCAAATTATGGATGCGTTAAAATATTAAATAATACTTTTGATAAAGTGGATAGTTTCAAATATCTAGGATCAATATTAACAGAGGAAAATCTTTTTCACGGAGAAATTAAATGTCGACTAAAAGCAGGGAATTCGTGTTACTATTCGGTTCAAAATCTCTTGTCGTCGCGAATTCTGTCGAGGAATTTGAAACTTAAAATATACAAAACGATAATCATGCCTGTTGTTTTGTATGGCTGCGAAACATGGTCACTTACTCTGAGGGAAGAACATAGACTGAAAGTATTTGAGAACAAGATCCTGAGACGAATATTCAGACCCAAGAGGAACGGGAATGGGGAATGGCGGAAACTTCATAACGAGGAACTACATAATTATATGGTTTACCCAACATTGTTAGGGTCGTCAAGTCTAGGAGGCTTAGGTGGGCGGGTCATGTAGCTAGAATAAAAGAAAGTAGAAACGCTTTCAAAGTCTTGACAGGAAGACCAATCGGAAAACGACCATTAGGAAGACCTAGGCGCAGATGGGAGGACAATATTAAGATGGATCTCGCAGAGATTGGAATACAAAGTAGAAACTGGATGCAGTTAGCTAAGGATAGAAGTCAGTGGAGAGCTTTTGTGAACGCAGCATTGAACCTCCGAGTTCCATAGGCCATAGAGTTAGTTAGTTATGTGAATGGGACAGCAGAGGTAGGAAGTCACACTACATTAAGAAGCAATGGCCTAAACGTGACACTCTTACTCCTGGGAGCAAAAATCTGTCTCACACCCCATTGGTGAATCCCGAACAAGTGTACTTACCACCGCTGCATATCAAATTGGGCCTTATGAAGAATTTTGTAAAAGCATTTGACAGAAATTCTCCTGCATTCATGTATATGCAATCTAAATTTCCCAAAGTCAGCGACGCAAAACTGAAAAAAGGAATATTTGTTGGGCCGCAAATCGCATCATTACTGGATGATGACAAGTTTGCAGAGCTGTTGAATCCCCTAGAAGACAAAGCGTGGAAAGTCTTCGTAGATATTTATCGTGGTTTCCTTGGAAAACATAAAGCAGAAAACTTTCGTGAAATAGTGAATGATCTTGTGAATTTGTACCAAGCTATAGGATGCAATATTTCTTTAAAGATTCACTTCTTAGACTCTCATTTAAATTTTTTTCCGCAAAAACTTGCTTCAGTAAGTGATGAACATGGCGAGCAATTCCACCAGCAAGTTTCTACAATGGAGAAGAGGTATCAGGGCAAATAGAGTCCCAGAATGCCAGCCGATTACTGCTGGACATTGAAGAGAGACATCCCGGAAACTAAATAAGCCGAAAATCATCATTCAGGGCTACAACTTCTTAGGTAAGTAGAAGTGATATTTATACTGTAGTCGTATTTGTGTTTTCTTTAATGTATAACAAGGACGAAAACGGCAAAATAAGATGTTCCCTTTACTTTGCCAATCTATTGTTAAAATGAGCAATGAAAATGTACAATTTCCACATTTTACACAATTTAATGACCCCCCCCCCCTCCTTCGTATGGAGTCGATGACAACGAACTCTATATATGATATGACCTTTGTCCTTCCACTGACATCAACGTTATAAGCTTATGTTAGTAAACAGCTGAGCTATGCCGCTACAAACACAAGGATGTTTTAAGAAAATATGGTTCATTTCGAGTGCAAACGTAAAAAAAAAACAAATGACTGTCATAAGAAAACCGTGCCTGATGGGGAAATTCTGATTTCATTTTTAAATTTAACAGGACAAGTACAATTAGACTTAGTAACACTTGTTCTTGTGAAAGAAAAAACAAACTTTTTTGTAGACCAGTGTTTTCTAGAATCATTCTTCGCTGTCCTGATACTTTGTTTTTAAAGGAAATCTCCATTTCTGATATTAATTTGAAATCAATATAAAAAGTATTTAGCCATTTACTTATAGCACACATAAACTAAAAACATCCATACAGAGATCTGATTAATTGGACATCAATATAATTAATACTTAGTTATTTATTTACAATAAAAAACTAAAAAATTTAAAAATAAAAATATCTACACAAGGATATGAGGGTAAATAAATTAAAATATTTGTGCTTTGCTAAACTAATTTTAGGATGGCTGTACTGGCTTTTGCTCTCACATGTTATGATATTGTACGCCTGTGCCTATGTTAGTAGGGTTTTATATTAAACTCAATAGAATTCTGTTATAGAATAACCATAACCGTTCCACTAACAGTATGCACCTAAGGAAGATAAAGAGAACAGTGGTCCGATTCCCCTGATCTGAAAATGGTCAAGATCTGAAATTCATCGCAGACTCTCAGCATAATACAGAGACAGCGCTATATCGCTTAGAGGTATATATGAGTGAATCGAAATCTGTAGCAAATAATTTGGCAAGCCTAATGCATAATATATTTCCAGTTACTCGTACAAGTGGTCAAGTAGATGCTATTTATTTGAACTTCGCCAAAGCACTTAACAAATTGCCCCATCATTTATTAATAAATAAATTGAAGAGATATAATCTACCTATCTTATTGATTGGTTAACTTTATATTTAAATAATAGAAAATTTATATTAAGGTATAAAGGTAGTCTTTCCTCTACATATAGTATTACTTCTGGAGTGCCTCAAGACTCCAATCTGGGTTCTCTATTGCCTTTGTAATATATTAATAGTATTTCTGAGAATTTAATATGCAAGTATCTATTATATGCAAATGATATAAAGATTTTTAATATAATCCAATCTATTCAGGATCAAGTTATTTTGCGAAAGAATAATCCTTTCATTTCAAGGAAAGTAAGTAATTTAATATACAAATATGTAATATACATACAATGTATGTATAATATTCATATTGTATACATACATCCTTTAGTATGTGTATACCTATACATAGAACTACTAGTGAAATATGTTTGATCTATTTTAAAGTAAATAGCAGAAATTACATGTACTTACATTGTTCATAATTTGAAGCTGCTTTTCAGCAAATTCTCGCTTTATTTGGTCCTTTTCCCTCTGTTTTGTTACGATAATATTTTCCATTTTTGAGTACGCTCTCTCAAGATCTTGATCTCTTGCTAAAATCCTTGCTTTCAATTCTGCAATGTATTCTTCATTCAACTTGTCAGTTGGTAATTTATACTTCTTGTCCAATTCTTCTTTTGTCCATTCTAATTTTGCTTTTAAAATCTTGTACTCTTCATCTTTCCTTTTCAAAATTTGTTCCAGCCTCTCGAGGTCATTATCTCGCTCTTTAATTTTAGATTTCAAATCATTTATGTATTCTTCAGTGATTCTTTCAGGTTTTGCTGAAGATAATAGTAGTTTATCCTTCTTCTCTATATCTAGATTCAATAATTCAAGTTTGGTTTTCAACTGTCTAAGTTCTTCATCTTTACTAAATATAATATCTTTCATCTTCTCGACAATTTTGTTCTTGCTCAAATCCCTGTCTCGCAAGGAAGTTTCACATTCTTTATCACTTTTTTCCGAAGATAACATCATGTTCTTTTTATCCAGTTCTGCTTTCAATACAGCTATTCGATCTTTCAAACTTTTTAACTCATGATCCTGGCTATGAATAATTTCCTCCATTTGCTTAATTTCGTTTTCTAATTCCTTTTTCATCATATCTATTTTGGCTTTCAAATTCTTTAGCTCGAGATCCTGGCTCTGAATGATACTTTTCTTTTTTTCAATTTCCTTGTCTTTTGATAAAATCTTCGCATTTAGTTCGTTGATACAATCTTCACTACCTTTATCAGATTTTGCTAAGGATACCAACATACTATTCTTCTTGTCTAACTCTTCTTGCATCAAATTTATTTTATCTGATAATTCTTTCAATTCGTGTTCTTGATTGTGTATGGTTTCCTTAAGTTTCTCTATATCCTTATCTTTTGCTGAATTTTTTGAGTTTAATTCGTTGATGTAACTTTCAGATTTTGATAATGAAGATAACATATTGTTTTTCTTCTCCAATTCCTCTTTTAAAATTCTCAGTTCATCCCCCTGGTTATGTATGATTTCTTCCATGTTTTGAAAACCTTTGTTTCTGATCTTATCCTTATCTTTGTCTACCGCTATAAAAGTTGCTGTTAGCTTTTCAATATATTCTTCACGAGCTTCATTAGATTCCATAAGCGCTGACAGTATACTCTCTTTCTTTTCCATTTCTGCTTTCACTTTCTCGATATATTCTTTCAAACTGTTTATTTCTTTATCCTTCTTCTGTATCACCTCTTCCATCTTCTGAAGATGAGATCTGTACTTTTCTTCTTCTGATTTGCATGTACACTGACTATTAATCTAAAAGTAAATAATAGAGTGTTAAAGATATAAAAATGAAAGTGTAAGCAAACATCAAAACAGTGTATAGTCACACACTTTATAACTAGACACATTAGCATCGACTTCTAGCTTTGATTTAAATTGTACATGCAGTAAATACATGAGCAAAGACAATTAAGAATTCAATGTCAACTAACCAACTAAAACCGTATTAAATAGTTTTTTTTTTTTTTTTTTTTTTTTTTAACTGCGAGTGTTTCAAATATATCAGTCTGTATTTGTTTTCCACTACCATTTGTGTAAAAGATTTATCAATAAATTTCCTTCTTTCCAGTAGAGATTGCAGTCCCCAATAACTAAACCAATGTAGTCACGTGGATAATAATCCTTTTTCATTCTTTAACAGAATAGTCTTATAAAGCATTTTTGTATCGCTTCATTTTTGTTTAGAATTGTATTAGATAAACTGTTCCAGGTGACTGAACCAAATTCAAGTTTGGATCTAACAAGTAACTTATGTAGATACACACAGGAACAACCACTTATAAAATCAAGTCATTGATTGAATATAAAACCTATACTTTTTGTTTTTTCTCGTTGATTGCACTGTATCATTTATATGACTAACTAACTAATTAACTCTATGTCCAATGAAACCCAGAGGTTCAATGTCGCATTCACAAAAGCTTTCCATTGATTTCTATCCTTAGCCAACTGAATCCAGTTTCTACTTTGTACTACTATTTCTGCGAGATCATTCTCAATATTGTCCTCCCATCTGCGCCTAGATTTTCTTAATAACAAATTTATATGACTACTGAATTTTAACTGTCATATATAATACTTAGATCTTTTAATTTTCTCTTCTTTGTTTATTGCTACTCCCTTAATTTTTATTTGCTACCATAATATTGAGCTTTATTAGTGAATGTCATATGTTTAGCTTTTCAGAATTGATCTTTAAGAAATGATTTTCGCACCAGCAATTTAGTGTATCTAAATCTTTCTGTACCAGATAATTATCATACTCGCTATAAACTAGTCTAAAGAGCTTTATATCATCAGCGTATAGTGGTATTTTTTAATATCTGACTTATCCTAGTAAATCATTGATAAATAAAGAGAAAAGAAGCGGCCCGAGGAAAGGTCCTTGAGGTATTTCTTTCCCTATTTGACCTTGACTAGACGTTGCATTACCTATTTTTACTTTGATAAGTGGATTTTAAACTATCTACTACATGATAGTGATAGGTCAGTATTTTATAACTTACTTAGAAATAATTTGTGATCAATAGAATCAAATGCCTTTGATATATCGATGTATACAGGTTGTTTCAAAACAACACCGACAACGTTTGGGGATGATTCCTGACACCAAGATAAGACAAAAAGTATAGACCAACCTGGGTGCACAAATGCTTACTTTCGGAGTTAAAGGCTGCCGAAAACGTGAAGAAAGGAAATTTTAAGGCCCATAGCTCCAAAACTATGGAACCTACCGTAGTCAGGACAAGACTTCACTTAGGAACTAATATGTGTGCTATCCAAAAATATAGGTGTTAGAATCCTGTGGTACTTCTTCAACAATTTTTATGGAGGCAGTTAGTGAGTATTTCAATTTATATGACCGTAGCCAAACTCCCTCTATAAAAATGGTTGCGTGACTATCGTAGGATTCTGAAACATGTATTTTTGGAGACCGGACTTATTAGTTCCTTAGTGAAGTCTTGATCCAACTACCGTAGGTGCCATAGTTTTGGAGCTATAGACCTTTAAAGTTCGTTTTTTCATGTTTTCGGCGGCCAATAACTCCGAAAGGAAGCATTTGTGTACCCAGGTTGGTCTATACTGTTTATTTTATCTTGGTGTCAGGAATCACGTCCCAAATGTTGTCGGTGTTATATTGAACACCTGTATATCATCTACTGTAAATTATTTTGTAGTATAAAGTATGCAAAATCGATAAAATAAATAAGATTTGTTGCAATCGATCTACCTTTGTAAAAACCTTGTTGCATAACATTTAAAATATTCTTTGGCGTGAAAAATAAATATTTGAATGCAATTAATTTAAAAATTTTAAAGAATACATTTACTAAATTTATGGGCCTATAATGTTTAACATCATCTCGATCACCAGATTTACATACATTGGCACAACATGTAGTTATTTCTATTTTGAAGGAAATACTCTAGTCTTTAATGATGTATTACATATGATTGCTAAATTTGTAGGTACTTCATTACTACAGGCTTTAATGACATAATATGGAATGTTATCAGGTCCAGGTATAGTACTCCCTTTAATTTTACTGATTGTTTCAGCCATATCTCTTTTCCGTGATGGATGGAATATACATCGACCATACTAATATATTCTGTCAGTTTCATAACCTTATATTTCTTGTTGGAGTCAGAATTAAAAGAACTATGGAATACAACTTTAAAACATTATGTGATGTCTACAGTTTCCATTATATTACTGATACACTAATATATTATTATCTTTATCTATGTTATTCGTATTTATTTGATTTTTTAATGTTTTCGGAAATATAGATTGTCCTTACAAATATTATTCTCCAAAGTTGAGAAGTAATATTTTTTAGCCTTTAGAATTTTCTTTTTAACTATATTTCTTAACTCGGAATACCTTTGATGCCATTCTGTTATTTGATAGTTTGGCCTTTATAAAATATTTGCTTCTTCCTTTATTAATGATTTTAGGTCTTTATCTATCTACGGGCTCTTATATGTTATATTATTATTATACTATATCTTCGGTACATGTGAATCAAAAACCTCATATAATTTATCATATAAGTTTTCAGGTACTTGGTCGACATTGTTGGTAGGATCATTCATATCATTTATTTTCTTTATTTCTTTGTAAACTTGTAAGAAACAGCTTTCTTGAAGTGATAATTGCTGATCTGCTTTGTCTTCTTTTTTGAATTATTGTTTCTTATACTATTTCATGAATATACAAATGGTGGATCAAGACGACTGATTTTTTGTTCAACATTAAAGCTTATGGTATAATTTTCAATATTTGTAGACAACAGGTCTAATACTCTATCTTTATTCATGGCATCGTACGACTTATTTAGCTGATTTAATGGGAGAAGACTGCTTAATTCTATTACATTTTTTGTTTTTTCCTTATCATAAAAATTATTAGTGGTTACAGTCCCGGTTTCCCAGTCAATTCCCCTAGTACTAAAATAATCTAATATTATTAAGGGAGCGTTTGTCGTCAATAAGTAAGAACAAACTCACTCGCAATAATCTGTAAAATTCTTTAATGATAGTGTAAGAGAAAAATAGTGTAAACATAGTAAAAGTTTATTGTCAGTGATTAATTTTTTATTATTATTAATACATCTAGCCTAAGTCTATCGTCAGAGACTTGTATCATTGTGTAAGAGTATTTACTATTTATTAAGAACATACATCCATCTCCCCTAGATTTGCTTTTTAGTGACACATTATTGTCCTATACTTAATAGACAATTATACGAAATGTGCATTTGTTTCTTTTAACCATGTTTCTATAATGCAATAAATATCATAAGCTTCACAATTTATTTCGTTCGTGAAAGACTGTTCCTTTATATTAATACCATTCACAGTTTGGTAAATGCTTAAACTATTAAGAAAGATAAATTTATTTACAAAATGTTTAATAATAATAATAATAATAATAATAATAATAATAATAATAATAATAATAATAATAATAATAATAATAATAATAATAATAATATATTTGGTTTACCTTTGTTTGTCCTGTTTCGTTCTTCCTCTGGCATGCATCTAGATCACTCAATGCTTGTTTGTATTTTGCGTGAAGTTCTTTTAGTTCTCTGTTAGTAACAGCCAATCTTGTTATTTCATGTTCTCTTTCTGATAACCTCAATCTATTAGAATAAGAATAAATAAACTGATGAGCATTTGTTCATCAGTTTGATTCACTTCAACTGTTGATAGTAATTTGGACTAGTGTGAAAGAAATTAAACAAAAGAGAATACTTTTATTCTATAAAAACAAGGATTAATAAAATTACTTGTATTACATTTAAATAATTAGTTTTGGAAGTTGTACATTTCTGAGAAAGTTTATAAAACGATTTCGATATTACAGTAGAGCGGTATGATTAGCTAATAAACAATAGTATTCACCACTCGTAAAATCCTTCTGGTGTCCTTTATATTTCGAACTTTATAGAAATCCTCTGTTAGAAGTAACAAAGTAAGATGCATAACAAGTAATTAGAATAATTAATATGGCAAAACGACAAAGAAACCGTAGATCATTCATTGTCTGAATCTATAAGTTACCCTCCCTTGCTGGTCTAGTGGCTTGCCTGCGCACCTTTGTTACATGTGGCGCCGGGTTCGATTTCCAGTGGGATAGCATTAAAATTAGAACACAATACAGTGGTTCGGATTCCAAATTAAAACTACAGATTCACGTCTCACATAGCATCGGTGCTAGAAAGGAACTTTAATAAACAATAAAACAATATTTAGAAGTTGTCTTCTTTCGGACTATCAAGTTATGCTAAGTGGAGCAGCGACATGTGAGTGATCTCACTCTCACTGATGGTGTGATTACAGTTTTTTTTTTTTAAATTAATTTCTTTAACCAACTTGCATAGTAACAGATCACGTTTTGGAACAATTCGATTAATTATTGTACACTTGAGTGAATAAAGAAGGACTGCAATCACCCATCAGCGAAGGTGGTAGCATTCATATGTGTTTCGTAGTCCGAAATAATTCACCTTACAAATACTTTTACCCAATTTTCTATTTGTGATCTACGTTTCTACCATAATAATTATCGTAGTCATCGGTTTTGTATACCCTATAACAAAGGACTTTGCAGTGTTCGAAATATAAAGACCAACCCCTCCTCCTTTCCCTTAACAAAATAATTGATGATGAGTACAATTCTTCGTTAGTTGTTGGATTTCTGAATGCATAGATCATACCAGGACTTTTGAATAAATAGTACAGCCACTCACATAAGTACCTAGACCCCTGACTGTTATAATTCCATTACTTCGGGTCCAGGTAATTTGCAGTTGTGAGAACGCCTAGACAGATGAAACCCAACTTACATGTAATTTTTCTCGGCAATGACAGCAGTTGCTAGCCCTGATCTAGTGTTTATGCAGGTAAAATGTAAAGTAGGTGACTAATGAAACATTTCTCCATTCTAAGATGAATCTCTATGGTTCGGATCGTGTTTTCCAAAGAACACCATATATTAATCTCAATATTGTTGTGTATGTAAGGTATTATTTCTTTATACCCAGAATGTTTAGAGAAATAAAAATACTGACCACACATGAATCAGTAAATGCTTGAAAATATCAAATCTAGAACAACTGTAGGAAACGAGTTTGTAAATGATTGCCTCCATTGAGAGACCTTCTCCAATTCTCCTCATTCCAACATCTTTTTCTTTCTGGAAGAGAGAAGATCTTGCTTGTCACACTGAGTATGTACTGAAATTGAAATTGAAACATTTGAAAAAGTTTCAACCTGGCCGGGATTCGAACCCGGGTCCGCAGGTTAAAAGTTCAATACGTTAACCACTTACCTACCGCGTCACCTCATCTTTCACCTCAACAATTAGCTAGTTAAAATCGTTGTATGTAAGACTACACAAAATACTAATTTTCGTATAATGAGATGTTCCTTATGAGTGTCACAATAACTTACTCCAGATTCCCTTCTTTAACCCAAAACAAGTTATATAGACGTTCCTCAATCAAGAACATACCACTAAACGTTCTTCAAGTTAAGGCTAGGTCATCATCTTCAGCGATGGTCCCGGTTTACAGTACAATTCTTCTTTACCTTCTAGTTTCCAAAGAAGAAAAGAGGGTAGAAATTAATTTCACATTCTTTGAATTATATCAACACGTGTAGAAATAGTGTGCTATGTTTATCTAACATAACTACTAGTTTATTTTCGTATTTTTGTATGAAGAATTGATGGCAAAGTGTGAAAGTAGAGAACTGCCATTACAGCGACCCGGGTTCGAATCACATCTTGGCATTTATTTTTTCTTTATTGGAAGGTATTGTTTACGTAATTGATATTGTAATTCTGTTATCCCATTATTATTATTATTATTATTATTATTATTATTATTATTATTATGCAAAGTCGATATTTGGCTACATATTTTATATTTTATGAATTTTCTGATTGGATTTTAAGTCTTTTTGTTGAATAATCAACACACTCCATTGTAGGGATTTGGGGGAGGGAAGTATCCTGTTGCTTTTTATTTGTTTACATGCACGCTACACCAAGTTTGGATACTACATTTCACCTTTCTATATCTACGGGAAATACCTTAAAGGTTTTGATGATTATACGAAAGTGAGTGAATAAGTGATGTGATCACTAAACTTTGCGTATTAACAACATTTAAAGTATCAGGTTGTCGGAAAAGTCATGTTGTATTTCGGTAGAATATGACAAATAATGATTTGTGAATATACTAGAGTTATTCGGATCATGTAATAGTTATGTCATGAATAGCTAAGATGTTGAGCGTTTTGTGTATTAATATTGCACTTTATTTGGCTTGGCTTTACAGATTTGGCCAGAGATGGCGTGAGTCAATGAAAACTTGACACACGACCCACTGACCCACCACCCACCGTGACCCACTCTGAACCACCACCCACCAAATCACATCGTCATCAACTCTGACACATGATCTACGGCCTCTTCTTTACTGACTAAAGAGTTTATACTTGAAATAAAATATAGTAGTAATAGTAATAGTAGTAGTAGTAGTAGTAGCGGGTTAGAAGCCCCGCAGGGCTCGTTTTGTTGCACCTTGACTGCCATGATATAAATTTAACCTCAACTGCTGCTTCAATTTTCTTCTTCAATTGCGACAAAGTGACAATTTTCTTCTATTACTACTATAATACACAATACATATACTACAAGGTTTGGATAATCGCAAGCTGCAACCAATCAGAAACGAGTTCTTAGTTTCTATGGCTAGGATGAAAAAAATATGCTGTTCAGAAGACGCTATCTACAATTCAATGAGCAGAGTGGGTCAGTGGGTCATAGTGGGTGGTGGTTCGTTATATTAGTTAACTTTAAAAAAAATAATCCAGTGCCTTGAAACGCCAGACTCCAATCAATATGAGTATCTGTTCAATGCCGTGTCGTGAAAAATCAGGGTCCGATTCGATTGCATACGACAGCGCCTCCGTACATATAAGTTGTCAATTTACAGTTGATTTTTTCTGGACAATTCTTTTTGCATAATACTTTACTATTTTATCATGACTGAAATCCGAAAGTTTCAGCATTATTAGACTAGAATCGTAGAAGTGTGTAATTATTGAATTCACTGCACATCCAGTTTCTTCCTTCTCCCACAACACTGATGTCTTAGAGTAGTGGTTTAAGCGTTAATTTCATAATGGGGTCGCAGGTTCGATTCCGGCTATGGCAATTAAGGAAATTTTTATAATTTGCAATATTGATAATTCAGATGAACACTAAGATGAAAACAATTCAATTTCTCTAGGTTTAAGAGTTGAGACGATTTCCTTCACAGGTGAAATGCCAACAACATAAAATTACGTCATCCGTATCAACCTTCATTCGTAAATGTCTGGAAACGTAACGTGTTTGGACAAGAATTAATGAATACATAAGGGCTAAACACGTCCTTACTGCTGTAGTATGGGCCAAAAATGAGTTGCAAGGAATTGTTCCTAGCTGTGCATAAATTGTAAATAGTGATCGAACTTACAACTCTAGTCACGAGAATGATCCTATTTAAGATGACACCTCACCTTTCTACCTAGAAGAAAGGAGAAACAAAATGCATTACTGTTATCAGCTAACAAATATTTATATTCTATTTTTTGTTGTCATAAAATGATAATTCTATCTGTAAATCCATACACGTAATAATGTTATTGCATTCATGTGTAAACCTAAGAAACATCTGACATACTGTATATTTTTTCTGTTCCTATGAATACCTTCGACTATGTTACTTTTTCTTTCCTTCTGTAATAATAATAATAATAATAATAATAATAATAATAATAATAATAATAATAATAATAATAATAATAATAAGAAGAAGAAGAAGAAGAAGAAGAAGAAATAACAATTACAATAACAATTACATAAACATTACCTTCCCATACAGAAAAAAGTAATCATTGCCACGACGGGATTTGAACCCAGGTAGCTGCAAGGGAGTTTCCTGCTTTCACATTTTTGTTAAACAAATTGACCCAACCTAAGTGTTGTTCGCCACTGGCACCTCATGTTTTTTCGACATATTCCAAACACTACAGGGACACGAACACAGAAATACTGAGGACAGTTAAAATTCCGACCTTGCTTTACAGAGGAATTCGAACCCCTAGTGGGGTGCGCCTCATGATCAGAAGCCGAACGCCCGAGATCACTCTTCTAGTGCCACCGGCTCAATTTGCGACAAATTCCTCATATGAATATAAGAAAATAAACTAGTAGTTATGGAACATAAACATAGAACTGTCTATTTCTACGCGTGTTGATATAATTCATAGAATGTGAAAATAATTACTGTCGTCTTTTCTTCTTTGGAAATTAGAAGTTACGGTAAAGAATAAATGTAATGTAAATCGGGACCATCCCTGAAACCAATGATGTAGCCTCAACTTGAAAAACGTTTCGTGATATTTTCCTTATTGAGTAACGTCTATATAACTTGTTTTTGAGTTAAACAAGAAAATCTCGAGCAAGTCATTAAGGCACTCACACAAGCATTAGTATCTTGTTTATTTTTTTTCCATGAAACGATTTTAACTAGCTATTAGTTTGGTTGGAAGATGAAGTGGCGCGGTAGGTGAGTGGATAGCGCATTGAAATTCTATTCGGTAGACCTGGGTTCGAATCCCGGCCAAGCTGAAACTTTTTCAAGTCTTTCTGTTTCAATTTCAATTTCAATGTATACTCAGTTTGACAAGCAAGACCTTCTCTTCCCTAAAAAGAAAAAGATGTTGGAATAAGGACAATTGGAGAAGGTCTGTCAATGGAGACAGTCATTTATAAACTTATTTCCAATAGTTGTTCCAGATGTGATATTTTCGTCTACTTTCAAGCATTTTCTGATTCATGTGTGATCAGTGCTTTTATTTCTTTGAATATACAGTATATAATGAAATAATACATTACAAACACAGCAATATTGAGATTAACATATGATGTTCATTGGACAACACGCTCTGACCAGAGAGATTCATCTAAGAATGGAGAAATATTTCGTGCGTCGTCTACTCACAATTTTACTTGCATAAAGTCCTAACTCGTGCTACCAACTTCTGTCAATGACGAGAAAAGTTACGTGTAAGTTGGGTTTTACCTGGTATCTGTTTAGGCGTTCTCACAACTGCAAATGACTGGACCCCAAGTAATGGAATTATAACAGTCAGGGGTCCAGGTACTTATGTGAGTGACTGTACACAGCCTCAGTTTCACACTTGAATTCCTCATGAATATAGGCCTCTACTTCTAATTATCAACTTCCACAGTGTACAGCGCACGCTTAAGACAACGTCAAATATAACTTATTTATCTTTCATGATATTCAAGAATTTGCAGATTCTGATATGTATACCATACTTAAATACTTTAATACAATTGCATAAAAAACAGAAACTTAAGAATATTACTGATCGATGATCACGCGTGTTTTAGTCAAAACAGGAAATACTTAATACACATACACCATTGGTATCATCGCTAACAAGTTTATGTATATAATTACTTCTCAAAACCTCCTTCTAACTAGTCAAATGGAAATAATTTTTTGGCACGATTACCTACAGACTTCTTCCTAATATTTTCTGAAGACAACTTGTAAATATCTTAGAAAACAGACACGCTATATAAAGTCAAAGAAGTGCTGTGTGTAAAAGAAATAGCAATGAAAGTAATAGAGTTAAGCACTTAGAGGCATTGACTCAGAGGAGAAAAAAATATTAAAGAAGCTGAAAAGTTTGCAGCAAAAGCGAGATAGCTACAGTTTTATAAAATGAGGCAAACTTAAATATATAAAAATAATGAGTTCAAAATATATATGGTCAAAACTGGCTAACCTCAGTTTAAAAAATCATAAGTTCATCACATTATGCTATCTAATTATTCATTTAAATTATATTTCCATGAGTTCATGTAGGAACTTGCGATGCGACATCGCTTAATAAAAATCCAAATTGATTACTTATATAAACAAACTTTAGTACTAATATGAACTGATAAAAAAATGAAATGAGATCTTTGAGTTTAACGTTCCATGATTATGCTTCGATATTAAGACAGACGATAATAATGAATAACAATGAAGAAGGTAGGAGGAAATGGAAGAACCGAGAAAATCCACATAGACGGAATTTGTCCACTACAAAAGAACATGGCACAAGCCTGGATCGAACCAGGGATCCTACGCGTCAAACTTGAGTGCTCTTACTACTGAGCCACAGCAGCTCTCTGGTGTGCACTGCTGCAGCAGCATTTACATTTTTTGATTGGAAATTAGGTCAGTTACATCTGTTATAAAACAGAATAATCGCTTGGAGCTGCCGCCTACACTGAACGAAAGAATTGAGTTTTCTGAACAAGACAAAACATTTAACTTGAAAAGTAACAAAAAACATAGTTGCTTCTTTTTTGTTACAAGCCCTTCAATTGAAGGTATAGTTAATAAAATAATAATAACGTAACTCTATTAAAGAACAAACAAAAATAATAATAATGTGGTAACTCTATTAAAGAACAAACATTCTTTAAGGTGAAAATCTAAAGTATTCGGCGAAACTCAATATTACATAAAGTGTATATTGAATGGTTATTGTAAATGGTTATTTAAAGTTAACTATTTAATTTCATAGTTACAACCATAGAATAATCATAATAACCTGGAATCCTCAATCTCCTGATTCAACTCGGACATATCAGCTGTTAACTGAGCGATTTCGGTTTTACTTTTATCGCAAAGACATTGTAATCCATCAAGCCTGTCCTTCAATTCATCAACCTGTTTCTTATATTCTGACGCCTGTAGAAAATAAACAAACAAAAACAAATAAACAGATAAATAAAATAAATAAATAAAACTTAATTCTTTCCAAACATTTGTAGCACTTCAATTAATGAAGGATTACTAAAGACATTATAATACTTTCTTACAATGGTCTTAACTGGATAAAGGCATTATATTTTTAACTAACTTATTTCATTATATATATATTTTTTATTCCACTTAGGTGTAATAAAAAATGGGATTAGTGTAAACTAATTCTAGTATGGACACATGAAAATCAAAACTTGATATCCCTTATAGAAACATTCGTTTTCGAGGATTCGTTATACGTGGCTTTAACTATAACACAACAACCGTTGCTGTGATCTAGCGTCGAGTTAACACTGTGCATGATGCTGTACGATCCGTCAAGGTCATGCGGACAAGATGTCTGTCATGCCAATGTGTGATTATATTGTGTGGTCCACTGTGTAATCATCGCTGCGCACAGTTCTCTTCTGTCAATTGCTTTCACACACGTATAACTGTCGTGACATCATTCTCTAAACGTGCACCGATTTCGCGGTACGAAAAGCTGCTTTCCAGTAGGCTAAACATACGACCCCGCTCGAATGCAGTTGTCTTTATATTACATCTTTTGATATGGCCAAGGCATAGCAACTCGTTGCCTATTTGTTTGTTCATGCTCCACTACCTGAGCGCTTCGTAAATTCTCCCTAGCCATATAACTCTGCACACAGAGCAGATGGTGCTGCTAGTACGACGCATGCGTTATCCTGCTGAAATTGTAATTGATCATACAAACCATCCCTGTAATACAAATCCTTTTAAGTTTGTATGTATTCCTGCCATTCCTCCCTGGTCTTAGAATATTCACAAACAACAGTGAATATTTTATATATTCGAGATTAGAATTTTCCACAATATATTTGGACGAAATGGTGGAAAATTGACACACTACCGGATGTTCTGTAATTCTCTGTTCGTAATGTTCTTCATTTTCCTTGTGTGTGTGTGTGTGTGTTTGTTCTGAAGAGTCTTATAAGTGCCTATTATTTTGACATTCGTATGCCCATGGTATGATTTCTTTATTCTAACTATACATATTTACAATTATATTTGAATTATATCACTATGTTATTTAGATATAACAACGCTAACAACTGGAATGGATGAAGATGAAATTTTAAGATATCTGTGCTATTTTCCGACATTTTTGAGAAAACTTCCGCCTACGTTTGCTCAAGAATAATGCCTGACATCTTCAGGAAAAGAAACATTGAAAAAAATTAACAAGAAGAATTACAGCTAATACACTTCAACTATTTTTTTTTTTTAATCTAACCTATATAGTTTGCTTACATATTATTTTTGATGATTCTAACTGAAGTTTACTTCCTTTGATCCTCCAAGTTTTTATTTCTTTCATAATATATACTTTTCTTGAAGATTCTAGTGGTATTTCGTAGGAAAAATTGAAGGAATTTTTTTATTTTCTTTCTTTTCTCCTCAATACAACAAAAGAGATTTTACGAGTTAAAAAATGCGTAATGTCTTGGTAAATCCTCATGAGATATAATTCAACATGACGCAGGAATGAAATCTACATGGTTACCTGACATTGATATTCTTTGTCTTTTAGTATTGTTTTGTTCATTACACTATGAGAAAAAAGGTTTATGTTCCTAATAGAAGAAGCTTAACAAAATTTTCCTCTGATCTCTTCTCACTGAAAAGACTGAAATAAATAAAACTCGTAAGAAAAACTAGAAATGAAATCAAACGAAATCTTTGCTTAACGCCCCGCAGTAATGTCGTGTAGGCTAAAGGAGACAGGCTGTAATTCTGGAGGAACACTTGAAACTGGAAACTATATTCATTGAACGAAATATTTCAAGAAGCGCACAAATTGATCATGGACTACGCTTACTTTGCTTTCGTGAATGACTAATTTTAGGATTCATTTTTTTTTTTTCGGTGACAATGTGTGATTTGACAAACTTTGATATAACTAACTTATAGAGAGGCTCAAAAAAGTGAGAAAATACATTCGAAAATTGTCTTTAGAAAAAGAAAGGAAGAAAGAAACACTGGACTTACAGTTTAAAGTGTTAATCCAGAATTGTAAATGGATAACAAAATAAAGAACTAATTGGTGGAACGAAGCGAGAGAATTCCAAGGAAGTATACGGACACTGTATTAACAACCAGAAGATTAAATGCTTTGAAACTGAAGTATACGGTGGCTCCTCAACAGATGTTGGTACTCCCATGACCTAATATATGACGTATGATAGTGAAAACAAATTGGCCAGTGCATGCTTGACATCTAAGGAATAGAAGGTCCCTTTTAAAGTGCTATTTCAACTTTGAAGTCAAGTCAATGGACGTGTGAGTTTAAAACAGAACCTATTACGCGCTTCACAATCACACGACTTTGTGACAAGTTTGAGTTATTATTTGTAATGTGCACAAAGGAAGATCCGGACGACCTCGTATAATTACAATTCCTGCTTCTTCGGATATGCTTTAGGAAATTTGTAAACCACTTTGAGCACCTTCAGTAACTTGTGCTTTATTTTAACTGTATAATTAAGTTTAGCACTAATAAAACATATACAGATTTCTTTCGTTAAAGTGAGCATACATTTTCTTTTGACGGACTCTCGTTTATTGTGAGCATCGTATATACTATTTCTATGTTCTTCAGCAAATAGGATCTATTTCATTAAAATAATTAGGACTGTCTTTGAAGTGAACTTACTGTTTTCTTTTCACATGCACATTTATGCAACAAATCCTTAACTTTAGCTTTCAGATGTCGTACTTCGAGATCTCTGGTCGTACTGTGTTTTGCATCTGTGGTGTCCTAGGGAAGACAGTAATAGGAAAAATACATATAATATTTATAACAGAAAAACGAAAAAAAAAACATTCAATTCATAACTTCATGTATTCAAATTCTAGTACAATCAGATAAGAATAAAATAATATTACAATAACTAACATAGAAAACATAAAACGTTTATTTTATGATGAACAACAATTCTTAAGAAACTACGGTAGTATATTAGGAAACTATATTAGGAATCGACACTCGCAGATATTGCACTGTTCGTGTTGTATATTTTAATAATAATAATAATAATAATAATAATAATAATAATAATAATAATAATAATAATAATAATAATAATAATAATAATAATAATAATATAACAGAACTTCAACCCAAAAGTATTTTAAAAAGTTACTTGAGTTGTTATGCATAAATAACAATTAAATATTAAATATTAAATATTACTTAAGATAGATAAGTAAAACGCTTTTTTGAAGTAGGTGTAATAGTGAATAGTATGTGAAGAATGTTATAGTGATTTTCGGACTTAGTGTGAATTCAAATAAACTTTGTTGAAGGACAGTAATATAATGGTGAATAGTCTGTGGTGAATGTTATACTAAATAGTTTATTGAGTTTCGAATGAGTGGAGAGAATTCGAAAGTCTGTGAGCAGAGGTCGGGGGAAGAAAAGTGTGCATGTTACAAGAAATACAACAGCATGAAATAATAGTTAGTATCCTTGAGATAATTAGAAGTGTTGTACGTATTCATGTATGAATGTCAGTAAAGAAAGAGCAGCCTGATCTTGGGAAAGTAGTTTTTTGTTTAACTTATAACACTAATAGCAATAGGAAAGGGAAGGAATTATTAATTAAAATTACACACTTGAGGTATTATATAATACTAGCTAGATATAAATTCGTCGTACTATAATACGACTAAAAATGCTCGTGTTAATTCTACCGAGAAACAGTTACATCATAACAAAGTTACACCTAGTGCATTATTTCCAAAACTACATAGTGTTATTACGTCACTTCAAGTTTTGTCTTATAAATCTAAAGAAGTGAGTTCAGTTTCTTATCTTCCAAACAGAGGCTTGATAATTCCCCACTCTTGGTCATAGGCAATTTAAACCATTATTATAGTTATGAAAAACATTACCGGGACTACTTGCTACTTGTGTAGTTACGTCATCATTTGTTAAATTACATAACCTTTTCTATAAGATTTTATCCAGCACAGCCAGATCAATTATTGTCGGAGATAGGGCAAACGCAAATCTCTCTCATTTTCTATGGCTGCAACTTCTAAACAAAGAACCTCACAGTAAAGAGAAACGTTAACTATTATCCTACTATCGTTCATACGTCGCGGAACATTCTATACCGTGCTTTTAAAAACAATAAGAATAATTTTAAAAAATCAGTGTTTCACTTTATGGTTTTTATAGCCTTTATTAACGTAAATTAAAAAAATAATGAAATACATCGATTGACAATTCTATGAAAACTTCATACTTCGAAACAATGATTTACAATAAAATATTAGTCAATAAATTAATGTTAGTTTTCGGAACATGCACATAGGGAAAAAAGAAAAAGCATTTATACCTGGATATTCAAGATGTCTTGTTCGATGTAACAGTTGTTTGTCATCAGTGCCGACATCTCTAGTTCAAACATGTTGCTTCTCGCCCGAAGTATGTCAATTGTGTTCCGCATATATTCTAGAAGTTTGTCCTGCTTACAAACCTCAAAATGGAATTAATACCATGATAACGATAATCGCTTACAATATCTTTGGTAAACTAATCACATATTTTATTTATTACTCCAGAAACACTTTCCTTCATCTACCATTAATACAGCTGGTTCAGGTCATTATCTGTTGTGTATTCTGCTCCTGTTGAAGTTCTATCTTTACCTCAATAAAATTTTAGTTATACATACCAAGGTATCTACGTATATCTTCTAGGTAACCTTAGTTGTTTTTCTCAGTCATTTTCTTGTCAAATTTTTATTATATCTAACAGCACCACAAAACCTGTCACAGGGTTTGTAACGAACTAACATCATGAGGTGAGAATAATTTTAATGTTCCAATAGCATGAGATACAGTAAATACAAATCACAAGTCATAATTCCAAATTATCTACTTTGCCTCATCGTAGAACCAAGTATCCATGGTTAATCGTCAATAGTATTATGTAATATATCAAATGGGAACTCCGTCACTGCCTTACGAGAGGATATTTCAGAGAGACGAAATATTAAACTGATTTTTCTTCTTCTTGCAAGCCATGTATTAAGGCATCCGCCACAATTTAAGTTTAGGGGGTTCAGGTCAGGATTAGCAGAGGGCCAATCAGAAAGAGATATGCAATCTTTCACTCATGGCAGGTACCGGTCCTTCTTAACTGTTTTCAACACTGTCTCTTTATATATTCTGGTCAGTATTTTGACACATTTTCCCTAAAAATGAAGCGCCATGATATATTTGTAGCAAACGCTCTACTAAGCATGAAGGAGGGACTATGATAATCCTTTTGTACCTTCGAAGCTTTCTCAACAGCCTCACTCGGACTTGTAGTATAGATCTTTTCATTCTGATGCATTGAAAGTCCACGCAACGGTAAAAATCTTTTCATCCATCAATAAAACAGAATTTTCCCGTGAATGCTTCGGAAAACGCTTTACTCTTGTTGCTTTTCTTTGGTCCTCCATTTGATTCTTTTTTAAAATCAATCACAGAACTCATCGGATCTTGACCAAATTTAGCATAGAAATTGACTTTAACTTGTTTAGTAGGCATATAAAACATTTTCCCGTGCAAACCTTTGGTTCACGAGTTATTGGTCATCAAATTGGAGTTTGAACGTAGTCAAATTTACGGAAAAAATGCAATAATTGCTGTTTAAAACATGAGTTACGGTAAAATACATAGAATAAACCTGTTAAACGTTAAGTAAATGTAGTGCGTATTTATATTAAAGATTTGCTAGAAGCAATGAAGTAGGATTTTTTTTCTTTCGAAATCAGGAAACTTGTAACTAGCTAATTCTGCTGTAGACAATAATCCTGTACGTCGCATGTATGGTTATAGTTCCAGCTTCTAGGTCACAGGTAACATATGGAGAGGAGTACAGATTCTTTTTGTATTGAATTTTTGTGGATATGTGCTAGAATAGCTTTCGTCATTTCCACTGACGTTACAATACGTGGCTTCCCTTTCCAGGGTATGTTCTCTATTGTTTCTGGACAACCTTGAACAAAATGTCGTTTGCTGAAATCTCCACTTTATATAGCGCAATAATAGTAATAACAATTTCTAAAAAGCGCATTCAATCTTGAACACATACCACATACTTCCTCATTGTTCTTCTGTTGAATTGCAAAGGGCTTTTTTTTTTTTTTTTTTTTTTGCCACCAGGGAGTGTTGCCGGCATTGATTGTCATATATCTAGGGATCTTTTAAAATTGTGACAGTATTTATGACACTACTAGATATACGACAAAAATTACAAAGAATTTATGCATCTGATATTCAGTCAATGACATGCAACTGATGACATAATATGATTTTAATATCTTAAGACTGTGTTTATAACAGAGACCCTACATTTGTAGTTACAATAATATATATATATATATATATATATATGTATATCAAAAACTCATGTGAATGCATTTCCTCACTATCTGAAGGTACATAATGACAGTGTATTGTTTTCCAATCTGATTTTAAACCCTTTGCAGTGCTGAAATTTAGTTTTATATTGTATCTTTTGCTGTTCTAAAATTTTCTAAACCTCAACTATATTTACTTTACGGCAATAGATTCTCATTAGCATCAGCATTCTACTCTTAAAAAATACTAAATCACTACATAATAAGTAGAACAGAGGGTTAAACTGCACTGAAAAGTAACTTTATTAAATAAGTTAAAAAAAGTCTATAAAATTTAGGTATGACATGTAAGGCATAGCATACAGAAATGGACAACACAACACAACACAGGAACTATTTCAGACCGATCATAGTAACTTATATATAATTTTTCCTACTTTTAAAGTTTATATATGTCAAATTTACGCCAGTTTTCGGAGATAGCATACAAACTCAACTCTCAAAAACTATTATAAATCACTAGAAAGTACCTAGAATAGTAAGTTAAATTCCATTTTATATATACGAATATTGGTTAATTAATATAAACTCATGTCATACTTTTTCGAAATACTGATCGGAAACACAGACTAACCAGATGTTTTTCTCACAAAACAGCAATTTTTTATTAAATTTGTTTTCGTATATTAAAAAAACGAATTTTTCTTAAAAACATTTAAAAAATGCTCATTACAGAATTTTTTATTAAAAAATATTCTTATTTGTCTAGGAAAAAAAGAAAAACCGTATAATGTAAATGCCATGACATAAATGCGTTAGTAGATTATTCAAGGAAAGATAAAGGAATATTTCTGATAACACAAATTACAACTGTATGAAAACTGAAGTTAGAATGAAGAAAGAAATTTAGAAAGCACTCAGAAAATTTGCAAATCAAAGCAGAGATAACACGCAATGCAGGGAAGAAAGCTAGCAGTCGACTCACTTGCTTTTAAAGTCCACTGCTCCGCCCAACAGTAATACAAGATAATGCAGTATAGAATAAATTATTTCTTCTACAAAATTACACAATTTTCTCGAACAATTATACTATGTAATCCATGTTTCTTTTTGTCCTTCCTCAAAATTTACCACATTTGAAGGTATAGTTAATATTTTAGTTATACTTTCATGCGTTCTGTTCTCAACAGGGCTTCAAGCATGCCGTATAATACATTTCTCTTACCTCTTCGTAGCAATCTTTATACTGACTTTCCATTTCGTCCAAATCCAGATGCAAAACACTAATGATATGATCCTTTGTCTTACACTGAAAGGAACATATTAACTATCATACAATGAATATTTACCAGTAGATGCTATAGGATAGATACATATTGCATAAATAAATAAAATGCATTCATGTCTGTGTTCTACAGAGAAAGTGATTTTTATTCATTTATCATACAATTAGTTTGAAGGAAATTTTCATATGAAGCATTAGACAAATGCATTGAAAATTGCAGTTTAAAAAATAGTACATTATGGCATATGTTGTTTCTTTTCATCAAAGCACACTCATCATAACTATTTTCTATGCCAGGGTTAGTCATTCATCTTAAGCATCAACAATTCAATTTCGTCGTTACTCGTTAACATATGCTTTGATTCGATTCGATCTGATAATACATTTTTTAGTGTAGAAGTTAAGCTGAAACCTTCGTTTCAGGATTTATTTATCTACAAAGATCAGATACAGTTTGAAAAGCCATTTTCGACTAGACACTTTTGTTATTTAGCGGAATATTCTATGTGCACTTTCTTGTATATTTGTTTATACTTCTACCTCGTAAGTTTGTATACTACTACCATTACGAAACATATAAAATTCCACGTAATAAAAACTCTAATCTTAGTTTGAAACGCTTTATTTCAACCATATAGCATGAAGATATCGTTGATATAATTTTTTTGAAGGAGATTTATCTTGTGGGGAAAGTGATTGGTAACTTATACAAAGCAAATCTAAGAAACTTCACACGCTCATATCACTTACTATTCTTGCAGAGAGATTTTTCTTTCTTTAATAAATATAAATTGAAGATAATCCAACAATTAAACAAAACTACTCATGTCTTCACTGTTTTGAGATACAAACACGGTAAGTAGTACATTATATTAGTCAGGCCTGACGTGCCTTTATCGGAGGAAAATGAATTTCGCGTCTCGCCTTGTTGGAGTAGCTTCGAGTACCTGGAGGATATGTGGAGGTCTCTAGTCAGTGGAGATGCTATGATGGCCTGTGTTTACACACATTTAGAACCCGAAAAATGAATATCGAAATTTTTCCATACGACCTCAAATGTTTGCACCGAATGGAATTATCTCTAAGCCGCACCACTGGAGATATTCACATTCTACTCATCCGTCGCTGGCTTTGGTTGGCTTCCAGTCTGTTTATTATCCAGGAAAGCATAAGTGCTATCCAGATGTATTCTCTGTGTTATCCTATGGACTTAATATTTATATGCTTGAAGACACAGGCAAGAAACAAACAATCAGTAACAGTTACCGAAATCTCTTTTTCCTCCATCCCAGATAGAATAAGCTGGGACAAATAAGGCGGTCAAATCAACGACTTGAATGGAACTTATGCCAGGGATATCAGATTATTGTGATACATTATTTTAGTGGCGCAACGGTTTGGTAGATCTCGAAAATCCCTTAAGTTATGGATACGAATGTGTTTAACAATTTAGTTTGAAAATGCACATTCAACAAGGTGTATGTGAAAGATCCTCGTGGATTTTTTTTTTTTTTGAACGATCCCATGAGATAGCGGTGAATATATAGCTTTCAAGTTTCTATGAAACCTGCAGCTGTGGAGCTAAGTGCGAATGCAAAGAATTCTTGATAAATACACATTATTTCTGAAGATATGTATCTTTCAATAGCTATTAAAAAAAATAATAAAAAAAAAATCTCTTGGCTCACTTTACTCAGGAAAAAATAAGTTTCTCTCATTAAAAACCGGAATTGCTAAACCTTATTCCAACCATTCCACACAATTATCATGTTTGTCATGTACTTCTTCTCTCTCTTTTACTATTTCTTATCTGTTCTTGTCTTTTAACTAGTCCCTGTCCATGACTTTTTTTTTTTTTTAAATACCATTTTCAAAGCAATCTGAACCAACTTTAAGTAAGTTGTAGCGTCCGTTTGTAAGGAACTTTGTGTGTGTGTGTGTGTGTGTGTGTGTGTTGTATATACACTTTAAATGTCATTAAATGAGTTACTTTTTCAATATAGTACAGTCACCAGCAATGCATAATATACCATGCATATTCTTCCGTCACTAACTATGGTATGAATGGACTAGTGTAAGTGGTTTTCTTTGTAGTAAAGGGAACACAATTCTCTGTAAGTTATCGAAAACTGTAGTTAAATTGGTCTGTCATTCCTCGACCAAAAGACAAAATAATCTACGAAAAATTTGTACATTTAAAGAATAGGTATGTACTACCCTTGTAGTGTGTACAGTTTTCTCTCATTAGTCAAGCAAGAATTATGTATCCTTTATTTTGAATAATAATAATATTTAAAGGCGGTGTTCAGTATAAAGCTGCTCTATCATTCATATATCGTCATTGTTATAGTTGATACAAGTTATTGCTTTTCTTCCTTTCTAAATACTTGATTTTTATATAACAGTAATTCCACAGTACTTTCATGATTGAATAGAAGAAAAATATAGTGTTACTACAAACTATCTTATAGCACTCAGAACTCCTCATTTAATAACCTTCAGATACATATGCTTTATTTTGCAACCTCAAAAATGTTTTTAGATATAAAAGGTGACTACGTGAAGAGTGGGTTGTAGATTAGACTTTTTAACACACTTCTTAAGAAAAATAGCACAAGGCGTATACGTCGAGGGCATTGAAGAGTTTCATAATCGGGTCGATCAGCAGGGCCAATCCATCTGTTTGGTAGTGGCTTAATGTGACTTCTAAAAATGAAAATGAAAATTAGTCCTTTCTGAAAATGAAGGATGCCCTGTGCTATTGGAAACTGGAATAACCAGTTCCAACTGCAGCAGAGCTGTGTCTATACCATACCCATCTGCGAAATTTTCATGATTGTTTTGTTATCGAAACAGTTGGGGCAGTATTATGAATGTAAGATTCCCTGTCTCAATTTCTAACATTACGTTTGTTCACTCTACCCGGAAGAGGAAAAAGGCATTCATGAAACACTAATAACTCCATGAAGGTTTTCTTTCTTTTTTTTTAAGTTGCTATATTGTAGTAGAAAGAAATTTGCTTTACTTTGTCGTCAGTTTCAGCGCCTGCAACAACTGCAATCGGTAGAAATAAAATTGCACATATTTTCGCAGAATCTTCAGCTGAGGGATATCCGATTCTTTTGTTGACGCTAACGCTTGAGTTCTGTGAGCTTCGTGTAAGAGTTTGACGGACACGCTTCACTGTTTCAACGCTTACTGGTGAACAGCTGGATGGTTTTTACTTACAGATGCAAACTCTTTCCTGAAAAGTCCAAGTATCACCTATAAATTGTATTCTTACTGGATGTACCTTTACTAAACCTTCTTGCACACTAATAGCAGACTGGTTGCTGTAAAAATAGAGAACAAAAAACGCTCTCTTGTTTTCGCTGACAGCCGTTTTTGTCATATCAGCGTACTGCGTAACTACGCGCCAGTTTTACTAGCTCTTAAATCTTTTAAGTTTTTGTTTTTCGTTGATACCACTTTTATGTATCTGAGTATTATTAAAGTGAGCTATTAGTGAATAATAGGAAAGATAATTTGTAATAGCCCTGTAAGATATTCTTAGATGTTTAATGAAACAAGTCAACACAAGTTAACTAATATCAAACGCTGTGAGCGGTATTAAACATTTATACCAAGATAATTTTGTTTTCAAAAATAAATCTTTTCAACAGAAGTATTTAGTATTCAACTTGTCATTTTGTTATTTACTCAAAATACTCTCCCAGTTGCCTTGGGAAGTTGTTGGATACCCGTAATTTCTGTATAAATGGTAAGTATCATCAAATTGTATGAAAATGTACGAGACGCCATTTGAAAAGTCCTCTTGGAACGACACATACACATGGTATTAACCCCAAACAGAGTATATTATTATAAGCCATCTTTTCGCTTTTTTAGTTTAACATCCTACGATTAGTATTTATCTATCACAAACTCCATTTGCCAAGAGCTGGGATTGAACCAGAGATTTTACACTCCACAGATAAACGCTCTACCACTGTACCGTACCATCTTTCATTATGAAACTTTGCATTGTTATCTGATCAGTACACAGCAGCTCAAATTACAGATAATTGTTGTTGTGCAATTACAATGTAGACACGTTTGTTATAATAAATAAACAACAATAATAAGCAGTCATCAAATACGAGGGTCATTTCATACAGAATGACACTAATTTTTTGTGACTTACAGGTATATTGTTTGGACAGAATTTCGTTACATGCCTACAATATAATTTCCCTGCTTGGCAATGATGGAATTCCAACGTCCGGGTAGATTCTGTATTCCATTAAGGACGCCATCTTTGTGAAACTGTCGAATAGCTAGGATAACGACTGCAGAAATCTCTTCCAGACATGGAAACCGACGTCCACGCAAACTTTGAGAACAGATCGTAGTCGGGTGGACTCATGTTCGGATTGTAGGGAGCATAAGGTAGCATTTCCCAATCGTATTTGTGAAAGTTTGTACGCACAGCATTAGCGCTGTGCGGGCGAGTATTGTCGTGGAGAATCAGTGGACCCACCCTGAGCAACTGCCTTCAGATTTCGTGCATTTTTCTGTGCAGTTTCAGCAGAAATTCACAATAATACGCTGCTGTGACACTTCTTTTACATGAAACTGTCCGTTATGATAATGCCCTGGTCACCGTAAGCAAAAATCATCATTTGCTTCACCTTTGATTGAGATCGGCGGCTCTTTTTTGGTATTGGAGAAGATGGAGCTCCCCACTCGTTGGATTGTGATTTCAACTCCGGTTCAAAGTCTCTGATCTACGTTTCATCAATAGCAATAATGCGAGAGCCCTCCCCTTCAATATTGAATCTTGCTTTCAGCACCGTTGCATTGTTCAGACGTGTCTGCTTGTGTATAGCAGTCAAGAAGTGTGACCTATCGGGCAGAAATTTTTCTCTTCTGTAAATCACTTGTCAGAATTCGGTATACTGACGTAATACAACCCGTATGATGTCAGAGAGTTCCTCACATGTCACGCGGCAATCTTGTTCCAGTGCACCTGCTACAAGTTGTACACTTCTTTCATCGGTTGATGATTTCGGCCTTCTGGTCTTGCATAATCCTTTATGCTCACACGATCACTACAGAACGAGTAGTCCAACGAAAAAACTGTACTACGATCCACTGTCGCCTCACCAAAAACTACACGTAAGGCACTGAATTTTTTCTTTTTTTATTTTATTTATTTATTTTTTTTTGCCATATGGAATTTCAATCTTTATGTACGATCTCTGATCTTCAATGCACACTTTACCCGAGATACCTGCCGCCTCCATTTCCAACACCTGTCGCAGCCACAATGTTCACTAGAGAGCGCACATGCACACGCCCTGCTGCCTCAAGACCTCAGCTTCAACTGATGAAATGTTTACCTTGATTGCATCTGGTGCTAGGGGTCTCGGGTTCAAACCCTGCTCCCGCCAAGTGAACTTTGTGGTGGACAAACACCGTGTGCGTTGGTTTTCTCGGGGTTCTCCCGTTTCCTCCCACTTTCTTCATTCCACCATTTCATTCATTACTCATCATCACCGTCCCCTTTAGCCTAACCGGCATAACCGTGGGACGTAAAACTCAAAACTTTCATTTCATTTCATTTCTTTCCTGTGTTTATTAGTGTATTTCACATCAATTGAATATTTTCCGATTCCCTGTGCCATCCTGTATAACTTGGTCTCTTTAGAACTCGGAGAGAGCTCTCACTTTTCGCCACCATTGAACACACTGCTAACAATGGCCAAGCACTGTACATGCATCCCAGGTCTTACCAACTCACACATCTTGCATGTTGCAATCCGTAAGAGTTTCAATAATGTTTATAATCAACTATACCTCTTGAAAGAAATCATCGTTGAAAGTTTAATTTCTATTACAACTCTGAAAGGAAGATCTTGTATTTAAATATGACTTAAAAGTCGTAGTATTTGTGGTGTAGCATATTTCATTTAGTGCCCTAAAATCTTCGGGTTGATTTTTTAAAAAAAATATTTAATTGAATATTGTTCAAATACTTTCAGCTCGAAGTAATTCTATCCGTTTTTTATTCTTTTCTTAACAGAAAATCGAAACTTGAAAGATTTATAACATTATTTTTATTACTGGCATTTTTGCTTTTAATTCTATATGAATTCTTTGTTTTCGGTCTTCCTTGTGTGGGTGAATAAACACATTTAAGCATGTAACTTTTTAAAATGATATTTTTTAATAGATTTTCTCTTCATTCACACAAGAATTTTCCCTTCCATTCACATGCAAAAGAAGACATTTAATCAGATCTACCACACCTGAAAAGAAATGGACATCATTACGTAAAATTTAATTGATATTGCAAGTAATTCAGCCTGGTATTCGTGTAAGTAAATGGAGTTTTAAAGATTACAGTTGCCAAAGATTCTAGACAAGGCAGTAATAAATTATTTAAATTACTATGGTTACAAAAAAACTATACTTAGGGTGGAAACAACGCATAGATTGAACTTATTTGAATCCCTGCGTAACATGTACGAACGCTGTTCAATAAATAATGCCCTTTATTTTTTCTTAAATGTCGTAAGTGCATAATTCTACGCTCAAACGAAAGTTGGAACCTTCTATTTCTATATATATATATATATATATATATATATATATATATATATATATTTTTTTTTTTTTTTTTAAGGTCACATCACTGATAACAACGTAGTCGCAAGATTAGTGATCGTTTGCATGAATATTCGGTTAAAATAGCGTGCGCTCATCGATTTCTTGACTGTGGAATGTGTGACATTCCATCATCAACATTCACCATCGCATGAGTGCTACATATGGGGTAGCATGTGTGGACATTAGAGCAGCGTAGAGGTGGGTTCGGTCTGTACGCACAGAGAATCCAGTAACATCATGTTTATATGGGGTGGACGGTCAACGACTGCATTCACTCCAGAGAAAGTTGGACAGGTTGATGCACTGGTTCTCGATGATCAGCGCATTATACAGAGGGTAATTGCAGACATTATTACGACATGTCACTTGGAACAATGAATCACATCATACGCTACGAGCGTGGGATCAAGAAAGTTTATTTAAGGTAGATCCACGTCAGATTGCAGTGGAGATTAAAGAAAACCGTAAAAACGCATGTAAGCAAAATCTGGCCTATTTCAACAACGAAGAAGATCCCTTTCTTATGTGTCTCATAGCTGATGACAAGTCCTGGGCTCATCATTTCGAGCCCGAGACTAAACGTCAGTCCATGAAGTACAGACATCCACCCTTTTCCCCTTTTAAAAAGTTGAAAACGCGTCCATCAGCAGGGAAGTCACAGTCACTATCTTTTTAGACAGTGAAGGTGCGGTGCTGATCCATTTTTGGAATATAGAGCCACTGTAAACTCTGAGTGCTACTAACGAAGTTGTACGCATATCTGCGTAGAGTTCGTCCTCACAAAAAATCCATCTTCAACGACAACGCACGGCCTCACACAAGCACGGAGATCCCCGCCGCGTTGCGCAAGCTCCAATTCGGGGATGTTTTGTCGTACCCATTTTATACTTCTCTTCTGGTCCCACGCAACTTTTGACTGTTCCCAAAGATTAAGAAGCACCTAAAAGGCCAGTGTTTTGCATCCGACATGGAGATCATCAACGCAGTACGTTCTTGGAGTCGTCAGTAACCAGCTTCATTCTTCACCGGCGGCATGTAGCATCTAGTGCACCGTTGACGCAAGTGTATCGAAGCCAGTGTGGACTCTATTGAAAAGTGGAAGACTTCTCGAAAAGCAGGAGGTTCAAACTTTCGTTTGAGGATAAAATTATTCACGTACAACAATTAACACACACATATACACACACACACATATATATATATATATATATATATAAAGAGGGTGGGAGGCAAAACTCATTGAACAATCCTCGTAGATAAAGCAACGTGGCATGTTAAGTTACAATAAGTGAATCTTTTCAGAACTAGAAGCAAGCTAGTCGTTTGGTTATTAGAAAACGTAAGTCCTTTCTTTCCTATGATGGTAATCATTCTTGTTTATAGTCAACACAAAACAACTTCTATTTTTTGCATTTTTTTTTTTTTTTTTTTAGAATGTCTCTTTCATTAGAATATAATTCAGTGCTTATCCATGTATTCAAGCTAGGGCTTTCTTGCCTATCACACTATATTTATGCTGCTTCCCAAGAAAGGAATGAATTACTGTACCCACATAGTATTATTATTATTTAATTCAATAAACGATCATATCAAGATAAAAAGGATGAAAAGAAGTGCTTATAGAAGGATTAGGTAAATTCATTAGTGTACAAACTATAGTAATTGCGTAGGTAAATGTGATGTTTGATGTTATTTTGAAGCTATCGTTTGCGAATGTCCAGCTTCAATAAATAGATAAATTAATTAATAGATTTTGACTCTATATGAAATTCACTTATATCGAACATTGTATTCCAGACTCACTATATACCACACATGATTATTTTTCCCAGTGCTCAACTCAAAGGTTGGATTAGCCATTTTTGCGAGTGAATTAAAAAGTTTTTGGTGTTTGATAGCACAAAATAATTATCGACCAATACCATGGTTTTTAATATTTTAATTACTAGCAAAATGAAATGAAATGAAATCTTTTAAGTTTTACGTTCCATGATTATGCCGGCTAGGCTAAAGTTGACGGTGATAATGAGAAATGAATGAAATGGTGGAATGGAGGGTGAGAGGAAACAGGAGAGCCTTGAGGAAACCGACGCACACGGTGTTTGTCCACCACAAAGCTCACTTGGTACAAGCTGGGATCGAACCAAGGACCCCAAGTACCAGAAGTGAACGCTCTAACACTGAGCTACCGCGGCCCCTTAATTTGTAGCGATATTACAACTACTGAGCAGACCCACTGAGAGAAGGGGGAGTTTTCGAGTAGGAAGCCTGACCCCCTGTAGCTCTGCCACTGATCAGAATTTAAAACTTGCGCATTTAAAAAATAATAAAAATAAGTAACTATAATATTCGAAAATGCACAATGATTCACGGAATTGATTTTCTTCTTTCATGACGTTTCATTTGTTTCCTGCATTAGAATATCCATCCTCTTAATTTTCCAGTAGACGAAGAGAAATAACCTAGATAAGTCCATAAGACCCATTATACACCTGGACCCAAGGTGTGGTTCTGTGATCCTGCTCTCTTGGAGATGAGTTAGAGTGTGAATCATCTCTGAGAAAGGCATCCTCTTTGGTGTTGAAATGGATGAAATTTTGCTCACAAGCGATTTGTGGGCTTCTTTCATTTCCATTGTAAGTTGACGCAGAATCTACGTTGAATTGAACCCAAGCTCGTCACGTATGATGTGATTCACTGTTCCAATTGATAAGTCATACGCGTGTCAATCCTCATAGTGAGGTCCTAACGGTCTAAACTGTGAGAACTGATCTTGAATGATGGTCTGTGCACCCAGAAACTGCACCGGATTTAAGTCTCGGTCGTGGTTTTGTACCCACGTGAACAATAGATTTCTCATAATCTCGGTGTTGCACAAGGACACAAAACTCAGACATATAGTAGTAATTGCAGCACCCTACCGAACTTTTGATTATCCAATTTTGGGGCCACGATGGAAGTAGTAATTGCCCCACTTGGTCTCACTTTGGACTTTGACCCCGACATTTGTGACGTCATAGGTCAAAGATCAATGATCTTGGCCCGGGGTCAATGACCTAGGGGTACCTAGGACCACCCCGTCTAAATTTTGGCAGGGGTACCTTGGCCCACCCCCTAAATTTTGGCAGGGGTACATAGGACCACCCCCCGAAATTTGAATTTTTGGCAATTTTTTACCCATGAAAGGGAACGACATAGACCCCCAATACTGATAGAGGTAAATACTATGGTCCTAGGCTACCATACCAAATTTTTAGATTTGGCAATTTCTAAAATTTAAGGGGGGTGGTCCTATGTACCCCTGCCAAAATTTAGACGGGGTGGTCCTAGGTACTCCTAGGTCATTGACCCCGGGCCAAGGTCATTGATCTTTGACCTATGACGTCACAAATGTCGGGGTCAAAGTCCAAAGTGAGACCAAGTGGGGCAATTACTACTCATCATGACCTCTGATCCAATACTCCCAATTCTATGACGTCATAGCAGGGCCAAGGTACCTCTGACTCATTTACACCAACGTGCATGGCCCCTGAATAAGCATAAGCAAAATTTCAATAGGTGACGCAATCCAGGGCCAAAGCATCCCTGATTCATTCACTATGGTCCATGGTGGCCCCAAAATTGGATAATCAAAAGTTCGGTAGGGTGCTGCAATTACTACTCATATAATCTGATCAGTAATAATGAGTACAAGTTGTTGACAGGCAATATATTGTGCCCACTTTTGATTTGGCCAGATTTGCCCCAATTGTCTTAAACAGACGATACAACAGCAATTAATGGTTCTAGTAGACGAGTCAAAATTTGACCTTCAGACAACCAATTAATTTCAAAGTAAAATACTAAATATTCCGGATATCCACCAATTCATTGCAAATTTACGGAAAACGAAAGTTCAAGATTTTGAAGTAAATATCAATTTTCCTTGTTTCGTCAAAAGATTTCAAGTTTATTATTATTGAATTCAAATCAATCTAGCTGATTTGGAAATTGGAAAAAATATTTTTGTTATCTACTCTTCAGATATCGATATCCAAATTGCAACTAACTGCTTTTCACGATGAAAAATTTCATAACGTATTTTAATGAGAATAGTGAAGTATTATAGCAAACTACTACGATAACAAATTTTAATGGTAAATCTAATCATATCATAATAGTTCCTAGGGTGACATATTTAAGAAAAATGAAATCGTATAATTTCACTATTGAATAAATACATACACCGCTAAGTATTTTTACGACTAGTTTTAAAAAATGTAAATAATAACCCTTTTTGACCCTTACGGTGGCTTTCATATTGAGAACGAACTACTGGTTTACGTAGAGCCCATCCGTAATTACATTGACAGTTTCTTGTTATGTCTTGTACATGAAGATTGGATGCTTATCGAGAATAGAAGCCAGAACCGCGCATCTGTACCAAGTGCGCTAAAGAATCAGTTATTATGTATGACTTGATATGATCATGATCATGCATTACATTAGTCTCTACACTTCTTCATCGTATATCTGCCCTAAACATTTATTATTGTTATTATTATTTTAACGGTCAGCAAAAGTATCAGAAAATGTGTAATTTTATCTATAATTCGAACCTAAGATCATTTTAATATTCCATTGGGCGTAGCGATAGTTGACAACTATTACCAGTTAGCAACTTTTTAACGAAAGCAAATACTATTTTTGATTATAACTTTATAAATCTTACATACGCTGATACATATAACATACTAGCTGAAATACCCATTCTTCGCATGGGTCAAACAAAATATCTATGTAAACAAACTGAACAACAAAAGAAAAAAATATCGGTCATTTTCTACTACTTTTACATATCCCGGTAAACGCCTCCTGAGACCCCCTGGTTCGAATTTAAAATAACGCCTCTGGTCCCCAGACGATGGGGGCTGAATTTGAACGTCATCACTAATGGAAGTGTCACCATTGATCTCAGCGACCGCGAAAACTATGGGTTTGACACTAATATAAGTCATTTTGGATTATTTCTACATGTCTGAGTATCCCCAATCCCGGTGATCCCCGGCCACCAGCCGAATGGGGTGAATTTGAAGTTAATGCGATCGGAGTTTCACCATTGACAGACAAACAAACTCTATTTTATTTATATTAGATTGTTTAATGTCGCTATGAATGTTATGGAGTGAATAAGGTTTATATCAGAGGTAATTATTTGGGATGACTGTGTATATATACACATCAGGTGTCTTTGCCAAAGTGTGTTGTCCAGAAACAACTTCTTCATTTGTTAAGGTTTTCACAATTGTTTAAGGGCACTTATGTATATAAAACAATAAAAATTAAAGTTACTTTAGCTTATGTATTAAGTGTTTTTATACATGCAATTTCAATCTCTTCAGTTTCTGTTGCCTTCATCTGGACACAATAACCTAGAAATTTCTAGCCGAGTTGCTTGGTTTACATTTTAAATCTTCTTTCTTCCATAACTATGATCTTAACTTCTGTTAAAGCAAGAATACTTCTTGATCTTGACCTGTAACTAAAAATTCACAATATTTATTTATGTTTTAAAAGTTTATTCAATAAATATTGTGAATTTTCAGTAACAGATCAGGAAGGAAGTATTAGTACAATAATAGAAGTTAAGATTGTAGTTAGGGAAGAAATCCCTAACGATCTTGGTGTCATCTTTGATTCAAAACTCACCTTCTCTGACCACATCTCCTCAATACTAAAGAATTCAATGCGCATGTTGGGACTTCTTTATCGATTCACCGAACTACGCACTGTTTCTTCATTAGCAACTTTTTATAAGACGTTAATAGCGCCCAAGATCGAATACTGCTCTCCCATATGGGCCATGGCAGCACCTACACATCTCTCCAGACTTGATTCTGTTCTCAATTTCTTCATTGCTATAGTCCGATTTCGTGTTCCTGCACTTCGAATATTATCTAAGAAGGAGCTCTTGCGACATCTTAATATTCAGACTCCTGAAGTACGCAGAATTATCTCTGACCTGAAATATCTACATAAAATAGTTAATGGAACCTTAAGATCGGAAATATTACTTCAGGAACTATCCTTACGTGTCCCTTCCCGCATCACTCGGAATACCCACCTATTCCATCTTGCCCGTCCTAGGTTGGCTGTTATACAGAGGTCTCTTTTTTATAGAATACCAAACAGTTATAATCAAGTAACAACTGATGTGGACATTTTTTCGAGCTACCCAGTGTTTGAAAGAGCAATTAAACGAGCTTTGACGGAATAGTTTTACTTTTACACTCTTTTTTCTTTCTATGTTGTTGTTATTGTTGTCTTGTTTTTTTTTCTTTCTTTTGTTAGCATGTCCCTGTGTAAAATGGCAAAGTTATGCTGTATCTGGGAAATTGTTCAATAAATAAATAAATAAATAAAAATAATAATATTAAAAATGTAAACCCAGCAACTAGCTTAGAAACTTTTAGATTAACGTGTCCAAACGAAGCATTAAAAATTGAAAACGTTGAAACTATAGGCATAAAACATTAACAATACGCATAAAGTAAAGTAACTATTTCATATTATTATTTTAACGCTCCACTATTGAGAGGTGATAGAAATATTGGAGGAAACAAGAGAACCCCGAGAACACCTTCACACATAGTGTTTGTCCATCACAAAATTCACTTGACGAGGGCCGGGATCGAACCAGGAACCCACGCACTAAAATATGAGCGCTTTACCACGAGCCACCGCGGCCCCTCACATTATTCTGTTAATTTATCTAATGTAATTACTAAGACAATTAGGCGAGTAGAAAAGTGATAGTGAAGTATTTTCTTTTCCCTATAAAGCAAAAATGTAAAAGTCAATGTGTCCCACACACAAGCGATATGAAGGTAAGACTCCTCACTTAAAGGAAGCTATATGGTTGGTACTACATTACGGTCGCTTCTCCTGCCTTCTTCCTCCATTTTCCCCGGAACTCATTTGACAGTTTGAATGAACTCCTGAGCAGCATTTGAAACGATGGTAGAACGAAAGGATAAATTCCTCTCGAAATAGGGATCGAAGCTGGGAGATCCAGGTTTACCGACTACGCCATCGCAGATCAAATCAGAAAAGAAACATAGAAATTAAATAGTTTACAATATAGGAAAGGATTGAGGATTCCTTTATACAAGAACTGAGCGATATCGTTAGATATTAGTTTGTATGTATCAACTGTTCCTTCAAATAGAAAACACTTAAGACTTCTTACGACGTCAAGTAGCCATATGACAAAAACTATAAATAACTTTCAATTAATTTGATTTTATGAGCTTCGTAGCAAATGAACATTCTGTTAATTTCCACAGTGTATAGTTGTTCTAAAGGTTTTGAACACTTATCTTTCTTTGAAAGCTACATGGAATGTTATGCTTTATTGTCTTAAAAAAAAAGTTACAATTTCCAGATGTATGCGAATTTAAAGATATTAACAACGGAATTCCTGAAGATTCGTTCTTCAACAATTCAAACTGATTTGACAATACAATTTTGTTTCCTTACATTAATATGAAATAAACATGGGGAGGAAGGATTACAAACTTTCAATAGTGTGAGAACGTTGAAGACTACTTCATAAAATGACAGGTGACTCAGTGACGGTAGTGCTGATACTGAATCATTCAATAACCATACGTAATACGCAGACTCGATGAAAGAAAACCTTGAAGAACAAATATTTGTGATTGTCCTGCAGATTTTCTGAAAGCGATAAGTTTTTTCTTGTTTTCCATGAACTACATACCCTCCGAGTAAAGTGCTTATTTTTCTTGTTAATATATTTTAAAGAAATGATCGATTAGCATAGTGTTTTCTCTATGAAAGATCAGAATTCTTTCTCTTTAAAAAGATTGCAGAAAGCTGCTCTCAAACCAGTTTCTCAAGAGGATATGCACATCTTTAACCTTTTTGAGATTTTTAAGGTAAATTTTGCACTTTCAGTCACGTAGTTACTGCATTATCACTATATCATAGATTTTAGTATGTATCGCATTTTCTTCAGAATAAAGCAACCTTCCAAACGATACCATTCGCATGTCCACATCATATACATGAAAAGGGGATTCGAGGAAAATAGGGATCTTTTCTGAAAAAAAAAAAATCTCTTTTTCAAAAGTTTAGGCCCAAATGGGAGACAAGAGAGAAGGGGGAAAGAAGCCATAATACGTTTACCCTGATGATCATGTCGACGACATATATATTAGGGTGCATCGAATTTCCACTTTTAAATCAAATTTACCCTTAGCGAATTCTTTTTGCGAAATGGTCTCTATATGTCATAGAAAATCGCACGCCGATTAGTTAATTTCTTTAGGTGCCACTAACGGCCAAAAGTTTCAAAAATTTGTTAAAAACAAATTATACATATTTACTTTTACAAAAAACACTTACCCTTAGTAATTATTTTTGTCAGAAATGTACATATTTTACGTGAAAAAATTTCAGCTTGATCGGTCAAGTCCTTCAAGTGCCACCAGCGTTTTAAAATTTAGACAAAACGCTCCAAAAATATATTTTATTCAGTCTCTTGTATATCGAGTTTTCGTCTCTTATAAACAGCTAATTAGGTAAGAAATGGGGCAATCAAGGTAAAAAAAATAGACTTTATAGTAGAATGAATGTTATCAAATAAGACACATACCGGTAGTTGTCCAGCTTGTGTTCGTAGCGCGAAAAAAATAACAAGTGATTATTTTTGTAGATAAAACTCCTTTCGATAAAACACCTGCACTGCATAGAATGAAGTCGCCCAAAAGTGGAGTAGCATCGAGAGAAAAGAAAAAAAAAGTGACTCATTGTTAGTGTGTCTCCAGACGAGATTAGGAGTAATTTTGCTTTGCTTTCTAGACAGAAAAAGTGGTGTTTAATTTGGAAACTGTTAACTTGCTGATTGTGTTTAAGTGAAAATACGTGTGCATTTGTGCGTTTTTGAAGGATTGTGTCCTACTTGTGCTTGTCGGCAGTCATTGAATGTGTCAGTTCGTCATTCCAATGGTGCGGCAAGTTTGTTGAGGTCTTGCGCTGACAAAAGTGTCTAACTGTTCAAAATTGGTTTCGGTGAATAAACTATCAAGTGTCCGTAAAGATGTCACCTAAAAAGAAGTCACATTTGAATGTAAGGAACTTTGTCCATAATGTCATTGGATCCCCTGCGGAATTCACTTTTAGTCAGCTTCAAACAATCGCTGATGTTCTTAAGCAATTCTTGTGGGAGAGAACACGAAATGGGAAGCAGCATCTCAGAAGGAGCCCTCTGCTAAAGTGCTAGCTCATTCAGTGGCAAGGAAAGTACTTCAAATTTGGGAAAAGGCATCAATCAGCGGTGCAGCTATTTTGAGCGAGCAACGGATTATAGCGTTGATTTTACATTATCACAAAATGGTCCGTCAGCTGCAAAAGTTCAAGGACAAACTCGTTTTCTTTGCTTCCAAAGTTGCAGAATTCCAGGCGTTCGCCAGTAAAACTTTGTTTGATATCGCTTCTTGTAAATGCATCGACCCGGTTGCTTGCACTTGTGCGAGAGAGAAGAAAGTGCCTAAATTGGAGGTTTCATTTTTAATTGAACAGAGAACCACCCGACAGATGGATATGGCAGGACTTGATAGAAAGGAGACACAGAAACGTGTCAAACATTTATTGCGAAAAAATCGAGGTCAGAAAAATCAACCAAAACCCAATGAAATTAGTAGTTCTGGAAGATAAAACGATAGTGTCCCTTTACAAAATGAATTGGGAGAAGAGTCAGATTTCACTGTCGAGTTTCTTCCTGCGCTTAAAAGAGAGAAGACTAGCCCTTCTAAACAAATGAGAGTTAGGTTGCCGACATTCTCCAATGCAGTATATAGACGTAATATATCAGACCGCAAGGCCGCAATTATCGCTTCGTCGCTTTTGGCAGATATCGGACTGGTTACCCCAGTTCATAAGCAGAAGGTGATCGACAAAAGCAAGAAACGGAGTGAAAAGAAATCCTTAGGAAACGCCATCGTTGAAGAGGCGAGTGCATCGCTTGAATCGACCGAAGTAAAGGCGTTATCAAGATAGAATCAGACTCTTACCCTTGAGGTTAAAAACGGCATCAACCACCGAATATTGAAAAAAGAAGATCACTACGTACTGCTACAGGAGCCAGGATCGAACTATCTTGGCCAAGTCTCTCCTTCATCTGGATGAGGAGAGAGCATACGGGCTTCCGTCACTAAGTTCTTTGTTGATCAAAATATCCCCTGTCAGATCTGGTTGTTTTGGGTTGCGACGGTACTGCTACCAACACTGGTCGGAAGAACGGTGCGATGACAAAAATTGAAGTCTTCCTGAAAAAAACCCTTCAGAGAATAGTCTGTATGATACACACGAATGAGCTCCCATTTCGACATTTGATTGAATTTATAGACGGCAAGTCTACTGGACCAAATACATTTAGAGGACCAATAGGATCAGCACTTCCAACCTGCGAAGAGTTGTCACTCCAGAGTTTTTAGCCCGTTCCAGTAGACTGGGGCCTCAACTTCACTGAGGATTCATTAAGCACGGATCAAAAATATTTGCTGAATATCTGTCAAGTGGTTTCTTCGCGAGAATGCCCCGTTGGGTTAGCTCACATGAAGCCTGGTAAAATTCATCAAGCCAGATGGCTAACTACAGCAAATAGAGTCTTACGTTTGTACGTAGGAACAAAAGAACCCACGAATGAACTTAAAACCATCGTCCATTACATCATGATGGTTTACGCGCCACTCTGGTTTGCTGTGATCCGTAATCCATCGTGTGCAGAAGGAGCTCGTCATTTGTGGCAACTCATCACGACTTCTCGCCACATGGAAGAGAAATATAGGAAAATAATTGATCCAGTGATCCGTAGAAATGCGTAGTACGGCTATCCTGAGAACCTACTTCTATCAATGTTGACTGACCAAGATGCTAAAGTACCAGGGCTTGGCTGGAGGCGAGTCCTAAAAGCAACACAAACGACCCAATCTGGTGATCGCGTATCAGTACGAGAATTCGTCGTCACTGAAATAAACTTACAAGCGACAAACTATGTTGATATGATTAATTGGCCAACATACACGCTGACAAAAACTTGAGCCTGCAGAAGCTAAGAGAAAATGTACAGACGAATCCAATGACTGATGAATCTATTACATCCTTATCCTGTCACGCTCGCGCTGTTGAAAGAATGGTGAAGTTGCTGACAGAAGCGGCATCAGCGGTATGTGGGCAAGAAGCACGACATAGATTTTCCCATCACCATCAGGGAACAATATTTGGGCCATGGGTAGAACCTGCTCCCCCAAAATGGCCTCATACGCCTTAGCATTCATCATTCCATGCAGGGCTATGATGGGACCTGCAGAAAACCACGATATCACTGCCCATACTGTAACAGAACCACCCCCATGCTTTACAGTTGGGAGCAGGCAGTCTGTATCATAGGCCTGCGACGGTGTTCTCCATACGTAAACACGACCGGTTGTTGGAAACAAGGTGAAGGTCGATTCATTGGACCACATTACGTGTTTCCACTGCTCATGAGTCCACACCTTACCCATGAATTGTGTATGCCCTCGTGACATTGGACAAAGTGCCTTTCAATACCCCACAATGTTCGCCACTGTTGCCACTGAAGCTCCAACCAGACGAGCACCAACGATCATGCCTCTTTGGAAGTCTGTCAGTTCGCCCATTTTACCGTACCACATTCACACCACGACAGGTGAACTGGTTACCGCTGACGGAAGAGGAAGGTCCACAAACAAAAAACAAAAAACGATCGGCAACCGCAACACGTGTTGTACAGTGGAAGGGCAAACTTACGTGTCCTGTATGAAGTATTTTTAGATTTTTTGTCTTCCACCTGTATGTGTTCTTCGATCCCATAAAAGCTGTTAGACAGCATTTTGCTAGAGAACAAAATGAGCCTATTGCGTTGTACTCTTGAAGGCCAAACAGATGACGTCATAACAGTCACCAATTTGATGAGCTCCTTTCAAAACACATGTGATTTGTTCTGCAATGCATTTACGACTGAACAATGAAAAAAATCCAGCAGTAACAGATGTTAAAGGAGCGTTTTAAAACAATACACACGTATGAAATATATATATACACCATAAATCCCGAAAGGGTTGATCAGCTCTGTCATTCCATTATTAACATGGCGTGACTCAGGAAATAAGGAAATTACTTCCTGGTTACAAAGAAAATATGCTACCGTATACTCAAACCCGTCAAATTCCTAGATTTTAAATAACAAGTTTAAATCTTATTCAATATATATACCAGTACCTCGAATTACCTTCACTGCAATAAAACAACTGGAAATACTTTCATTTGCATAATAAAATATAGTTGGAAGCATACATTCCTGAAAACTGCATGCAAAATTTCACATTAGGTAGGTTAGCAGGTATGAGATTAGAATTATTGATACACAATCTCGAAAATGAAGCAATCCAATTTATTCTCTATAGATCATACAACTACGTGAAAGAAAGTTTCCAACAAGAACTAGCAGATGCTACGTTTAAATTAAGTTTCAGGTATTCAAAACTAGCAAAACTACTCCAGGCAGGCAGGAAAATTCACAATGATATACATACGTTAGTAGTAAAAAGTCACAAGAAATTTGTAAGGCACATTCGGGTCAATAAAACATATATAATCTGCATTTACATAAATAGTCTTGCAAGTCATTCTTGATTAAGAAATATAACTCTGTCAACAGGAGTCCTCAGTTTAAGAGCACAATTGAAATGTATGTAATAATTTACAGTAATCCACATAAGAACTACTCAGCTGATTACCATGTTCTTACACATCTTATATCACATTAAACAAATAAATAAAATAATATACATAAGTATACATAATTTTTAAATATCTACAGCGTTTGCTAAAACTCTTAGATTTCTCATTTATACTTTACTATTCGCTTAAGCGGATATTGTTGTTTAATATATTGACGGTGTTAAGATAAAAGGTCGTACGCCTAAAAATATTGAAAATGTGATTTTTATCTTATTCAGCTCACCATAGGTCAGACCATAGGTGAGAAAAATATTGTAAGCTTCTGTGTATTATTAAGGCAAATAAACCATTTTTTATACTTGTCTCTTTCCAGGATGTAAATGGAAGTTAGAGACTGTTTTTTTGCTCTCCTTGAAAAAGTTGGAAATGAGGCATACGACGTTTTACCTTAACACCGTCGATTTTATATTGGCAGCCATTTTTTCTCAGACCTACACTTCTGATTGCCACTCAAATAAACAAACGATTAAACCGTTCGAATATCTAGTTTTAAATACGTGTATCACTAACGATTCTACGAAAGTATTCATTAACGTTTTCTTGAAAATATTGAACCATCTCGATTAACTAAGTACTGATTCAAATACAGCGTTTATTGCGATTATTAATTTTCGACATGGCTTTGTTCCAGTATTAAGGATTGTATATTTGTTTCCAAATTTTATTTATTTTAAATCCCAGCAATAAATTGAAAACACCCAAATTTATAAAGGTGATAATAGATCAATGGTGAGCCTTCACCGCTATCAGGGACTTAGATGAATACAGTCTGATTTACTGGTAGGACGCTGTATTTTCTTTAAAACTTCGCAACGTATTCACTGACGCTTCCTTTAGACTGCTCTCATTCCGAATTTTTTCTACCAAAACTCCAGATGCCTGAGGGTAGTGGGCATTTCACCCAAAATGAAAAAAATGAAATGAAATCTTTAAGTTTTACGTCCCACGGTTATGCCGGTTAGGCTAAAGGAGACGGTGATGATGAGAGATGAGTGAAATGGTGGAATGAAGAAAGTGGGAGGAAACGGAAGAACTCCGAGAAAACCCACGAGCACTGTGTTTGTCCACCACAAAGTCCACATGGCGCGAGCTGGGATCGAACCAGAGACCCCAAGCACCGGAGGTAAGTGTGAACGAGTCGTAGCAAAAACAAGCAAATAAACTGGAACGCTGACAATAACAAGAATCTCAGTTTGTAGGCCAATATTTGAAGTTTTAAAAAACACAATATAATGCTACTTACGGATCTACAGAGGAAAGTACTAATCTTCGCACGCACACATATATAAAAATATTCTTTTAAAACTCTAAAAGCAATTACATAAATAACTATAATGATAAAGTACAATCCAATTTCAGTACAATGAAGTTAATACTCCAAGATAACTCCTATTTTGAGCATAGAAAGATACACTAAATTAGGAAAAAAAAAGCCATCTTCCAGTTAACCATTAACATTGTTTTCATATGCCTTTTTATGTTCTTTTTAAAAAACATTAATTCGGAAAGTAATATTAAAGTCTAAATTACAGCTTAAACTGTAATATCCGGAAACAGTACATATTTCACAAATACATATTGTGAACGTTAACGTACGGGTAAGCATTTCATATAGAAAATTCATAATATTCCATACAATTAACAATCGAAATGCTTATGATAAGCAGGATGCGCTTTCTATAATCAACATTCATGATAACAGAAAACATACATTTAAAGTATTAGAACGTACCGATTTGTTAGCAAACCGTATAACCATTTTTTCTTATTAATATACGTTCCATGTCTAGTACATTATATATGGAAACTAAAAATCATTTGTAATTGTTCATAATATACATATTTATTATATAATGATTTCGTACTACCTCCTCTTGAAATTCTGTTCAGCATTTATATAGTGTTTCAAATAACAAGCAAGTACATTTTTAAAAACTAAACAAAGAAATGTGTACACCATATTTATTCGAATATAAGCGCCCCTCCCTTAAAAAAAAAAAAAGTATCCGTTCAGAGAATCTGCTTATTCTGTGGATACAAGCAACTGCTATAAGTTCACAACGGAAAATTCGCGCACATACCAAATCAATGACTGCAAAAACAGTAATTCGTTAGAAGGGCTATATACATGTAAATATAGAATAGTAAGTTTAAAAAAAAGGTAAAATAGAACAACCTTAACAAAAAGAATAATTAGAGCTGGTATTTCTACCATTTGTCCTAAAACGTATCGTGCGAACGTAAACACCCCTCGATTATTTTAGCCTCACATTTTGAATTATAAAAAAAAAAAAAAGTGCTTATATGAGGTGTGCTCAAAAAGTATCGAACCTTATTTTTTCTCGCGTAAACCAATGAAGCCGCGGGAGACTTTCTTCAGTGTAGGGGGACACTCATTCGCAGTTGTGAATTCTTCCCGCCCGTAGAAACCGCCAGTCGCTGGCAGTTGGCCAACGAGTGAAGACATGTAGTGAGTGGTCGTCGAATTTCAGTCTTTTATAAAATGACAGAAACACTTGAGCAGCGATATTACAAAAACTTTGCCAAAAGCTTAGTGATACCCAAGCGGGAACCATTCAATCAGATCGGTACATTCAATTTTGAATGAGAATTTAGGCATGAGAACAGTGTACGCGAAATTTGATTCAGGCTTTCATCGCCAAACACAACATTCTTGTGTGTCGTCAGGCTCCCTACTTATCCGACATGGCTCCGTGTGACTTTTGGTTATTTTTTCAGCTGAAAATGTCATTAAAAGGGACCCGATTTGAGTCAAAAGAAAATAAGCGGATTTTCAAATCAATAAATGTATTTTTGCTAACCGAAGCCTCGATACTTTTTGAGCACACCTTGAGTGCGATTATATAGGGTAGTATTTCAGTACGTGATATAAATTTCACAAATATCACTATTTCACAACAAAGCATTTGTGTTATTAATATGTATTTTCACCACATTTCCTACTAATTTACAACATTAAAGTAATTTTCAGTATTAAAAAAATAGTTTTTTCTTTATTGTTAAGTACATGAATCTCCTATATTTATATATTTATTACTACCAGTTTTCATCTAATTAAAAAAAATTCTTATATTAACTATATATAGATTCACACCACACATTCTATTTCGTCCTACTTCAAACAGTGTAAAAATAAAAAATGATTGAGATCCACGTTCATTTGTTAACAAGAGCACCTGCAATATTTATAAATTGTTTACTGTTTAATGTACAATACAGTAAAATACCAGTATAACGAAATTTTGTGGGTAATTGCAACAGCAAGTTCCGTAACTGACTTAATTTTCAATATTTTAGATATAAGAGAGAATCTATTTTGGGTACAACTTATTTCCTTATTTCATATATTGGAAGATATTCGAAGCTTATGTAATGGAATAACGCTCCTTAGTTACTTTTAATCGCTATCCTGCTCGACCGATCACATACAAGTATACAAAAAAAGACTATCATATCATTTGAATAATAAATGAAATAAGTGAAATTTCTAGTTTTACGACCCACGAACATGTACTGAGACTAAGGAAGACAGGGATTATGGTAATGAATGAAATGATGGGATGAAGAAAGTGGGAGGAAACAAAAAAACTCCGAAAATGTCCCCATACCTGGTGTTTGTCCACTACAAAGCCGTTGGCGCGAGCTCGTTTCGAATCGGGGATCCCACGCACTCGAGGTGAGCACTCTACTAATGAGCCACCACGGCCCTCACATGAATAACAAAATAATGTGGTAGAAATACGTATATTATAAAACAAGATCAACTATAATTTGAGAAAATAAAGTAAAAATATATGCAAAAAGACGAAATTTTCATTTATTATTCTGAAAGTTTCGAAATTCGTTAAAACGAAATGTTTTAACACATACTAAATAGGGAAAAAGTCTAAAATAACTTAGAAATTCTGAAGATTTTGTTATGCTGGCCTTAGTTACAGAGACTTTTTAATCTACTACAATACAAAAAAGCAATTCTGAAGATTTTGTTATACTGGCATTAGTTACAGAGACCTTTTAATCTACTACAATACGAAAACGAAAAGGGATTATTCATACAGGTAAAATCACATTTTATGATATGCAATTATTTCTGAACTATTTATTTTCAACCTTTTCTTATTTGCAGACAGTAAACAATTGAAAAAAAAAAAGTTGCGGTTTCGAGGAAGCAGAAAAATCAAGTTGCTTTTCGAGTGTTTATTTTCCGTTTGCTTAAGTAATCTTGTACGTAAAAAATTACAGAAGACTATATCGCTGACAAGTTCAAGACAGCAATCATAAACAGTTCAACTGGTAAAATAATTGCGCAGATAAGCAGTTATAAAGCAACAACTTAATGGAGTCAACGCCTCGTTCAGATTTCTGTTACTATCATTTTGGATTGCAGCGGAGAGAATTTCTGATTCTAATGCTATTTTATCATTAAAATTACTATAATGTTATCCCGAAGCAGTATGCTAATTTTATAAATAATTTTATTTTTATACATAACTATTTTCAGGAACACAATTTACTCTTAAAAATTGTATTGAAAAATAATTCATAACCTTAAACACAAGTGAGTGATATATCGAAAGATATTGAAAGAATATATATACATTAAATACATATACAGTAGTACCCATCCAAACAATTCACCATGCTCTTCCAAAATTACCGTTTTTCAGTTTGATTGTATCATTTTCAATGAAATATTATGTCCCCCAAATATCCTTACGGCGCAACCCGCTTGTGGGCTTCCATGTGTGTACAGGTAAATTATTTCTAAATGTAACTGTTCATAAAATACAATATTGACAATAGGTGAAGTAACGTATGGATGTGTATTGAGAAAATATTTTCGGAACTCATATTATGGTACAACAACAATAATTTACTTTTAAATATATAGTATGGCACATCTATACCCTACCATTTGGCTTCATATGGTAACTACTATTTATATATTCTTTGTACAAACAAAACAAATACAAAAATAAAACATAACAAAAAGATGTGCAAGTATTTGAGAGTTAATATAAAGGTACACTCAAAATACACTACTTTTGCACTTATTTGAAGAATAACTGTAATGTTTTGTCGATTTCTCTCACATCTTAATTCACGAAATTAAGGATACGAAAAGTAACTCATACGGCATAATAAATAATTTTCCATTTATATGAGCATTATATACGAAATTTAACTAAAGATTTTTTTTTTTTTTTTTTTGTGAAGAGGAAAAAGATTTTCTTTTTCTATCAAAATATCAAAGCTTTCCCCTCTAACTTCATGCAATTTAGAGTTTCACTTACTAACGCTTTAAGAGTTGCCTCATGTACAGGCAGCATTATTTAACGAAGTATTTTAATTATTTAACGATTAATTATTTAATTATTTAACGAAGTAATTTCTACTCAAATAAAAGAAGAAAATAAACTGTTCCAATTAAAAATCCCTTCATTCTCGATCATTACAAAAAAAAAAAAAAAAAAAAAAAAAAAGCTGAGGCTGTACTTTATTAAGGTTAAGTCTGTTGTTGATACACGCGTGCAGAATTAAAGGGGCAAAGGCTTTTATACATGTTTATAATAGGTGCAATGTCTGGAATGGTAACTAAGTACTAACAGAAGAAAGTACGTAGAACATTTATACAGAGTGGATGGAGCAGTGATGATGTATATTCAAGTGGGAAGATGTTTATGAAAGCTGGAGCGTTGTTGTTGCATTGTGATTGGATCAGGTTAAATGGTCGCACACTGTGTTTACACATGAATCAAGGTTTACCTTACAGGCCAATTCCCATTATTCCCATGTGACAAAAGGCGAGTGTAAGATACTACACGTCGCAAATCAGGGAAATGTAACACTATGGAGGTAGTGTGCGAAGTAATCATAGCGAGGACTTCGTTGCCAGTCAAAATATGCACGAATGGAATCTCCCGACCTTCTCCTATCTAAATTGCATGACGGATTAAACAGACGTCATCTCTTTCCCAGAGACCTACGGGAGCATAAAATAATTCTCCGTGAATGAGGTTTGCTATTGATGGGTCTCATCAGTAATTTTATTTTCAATATATATCGCCGTTAAGGGACCTGCACAGCAGTTCAGAACCACCACATTCCTTCATTAAGCACAACTTTAAAAATTTAAGACAGGTGTTCGTACGCACAGATTCACGATTGGTGAGAAAAGTAAGCCTTTTCTTTTCGTTCATTGTTTTGCTTGTATGTTTTACTGATGCCACCAAGTTTCTTTTGTAATATTTGGCGTGCGGCACGCAATATATGACACTCGTCACGAAATACCTGGGTTATGCTTTGCCCCTTTAATTTTGAACACCAGCGTATATTTTCAAAGGAATTATAAATAATTATACAGTGGGGATCAATAGTTCAAAAATATGATTCCGAACTTCTCAAGACTGTATTCTAAATATAATCTTAGTTCCTCATACCCTTCAAAATGATAATTTTACTTTTATACTATTAAGACCTGAAAACGGTTTTCTTTAAGTTACACTGAAATGTCTGAAAAAGTGAGGGCACATCGCTATTGCTTCCAAGTTCACGTTTTCCATTCATTTCATAACATTGTGTGATCATTCAATTTCCATAAAAATAATATAATGATGCTTATAGTTTTGCTATACGACTATAACATGTCAATCAAATGCTTGCACAGTATCCATGTAATATCTTAACAAAAATCTATTATATTAAAACAATTCCAACATGAAGATAAAAATGCAACTAAAATAGTTTACGTAATAGATGTACTACGTAAATTAAAAATAACTAAACGAATAAAACAAAACAAGCTTTTAAGAATATTAAAAAATGTAAAAAATAACTATATATTGTACACTACCATATTTCATTTTAAACAGTTTATTTAAACATATTACGCAACACCAAGCACCATTATATCCATATGAGAAGTACAGATAACTTACCAATTAATAAGTAAGTTGCAGAGACACTATCTAAAGGAGGTGAGCAATGATCAGCATTTTTTGCGTATAATAGTCATAAAAAATACAAGTGCCCATAAAAGTCAGTATATGCTTTGAATGTGAAGTTCAACCATTAAACGTTACACCTCTCTAAAGTGCACATGAAAAATATTGTAGAAAGTCACATGAAGAACCCCGCAAATATAATATGGCTGTTGATATTCTGTCAATTTAGACGTTTTTTACGAATTTGCAACAGTAATTTTAGTGTGAGGTGTTTCATAGGCCACACTACACAAATGCTTATTGATAAGCTTATTTAATTAGTCTTCATGGAAACAAGAAGTATAATGGTTCTTTTTGTCACTTGCTACAATATGTTCCATAGTTGTAACGTTTAATGCTTGAATTTCATAATCATACAATATACTGGCTTTTATGAACACTTTTAGTATTTATGACTATCACAGGCAGAAAAGGGCTGATCTTTACCCACCTCATTTAGGCCGACTAAGCGCGTGAACCACCAATGAACTGGAGAAGTACATATATAATGTGTTTTATTTTATTTTATTTTTTTTTTTTTGTGCAATACATACACACTGCTTCTGAACCCTATTAGAAATGGCGACATCAGAAATTCCGAAGGTGGTAAATTATTATACGCAAGTATCAGTATTAAACAAATAAGAACCAAATTCAAAACTAGAGAAACTTCCTGTTTAACGTATAGCTTCATTCAAAACGCTCTGATATAAGATCAACATAAAAAAAAAGAAAAAAAAGTGCTGAAAGTAATTTAATTCACAAAATAAAATCACAAATATCTGTTAATATAGAAACTATTGTGATACTTAGGTACTAAACGGATTTGCCTAAATAATGAGAAATGGTAACATTTTCTATCTGAAACTGAATAACTTGCACTAAATTTTCTTAATGGATATAACATTGTCTATCTGAACTGAAGAACTTTCACTAACTTTGCTTGATGAATCTATCACCGTCTACCTGAACAGGATAACTTGCACTAACGAAGTAGATGATGAAATATATCAAACGAAGTAAATGGTATTTATAAACCTTGCTTGAACTGAAAAACAACTTTCCCCTTTCATATTGCACCCGTATTACGATAAAAGTAAAATATTTTAACACGAAAGTCTCGAAATACCCTCGTAATTTGAAAACAGGTGAAGGAATTGAAATTAAATGTAATACGGTCAATGGTGGTGAGGATCTACTTGAAGGGGCACAGGGACATTATTGGAATACACCTTGAAAGTTTACATCTTGGATTTAGGTGGAAGATTTTAAAAGAAAAGAAGCGTGTGAAATAACGATTTAGGCTATTTTTTTTTCTCAGAAACTCAAATGTGAAGCTAGGTTTGATCTATTGTTATATATTTAGGAATATGGAGCGTTGAAGCTATGGTTTTCCGAAAGGTAATGGTTGCTGATAAGCATCGATTGTAGAACTAGAGTAACTGCAGTGGAGTTTAACGCGCATCATCCGGGCAGAACTGACATCCACATAAAGTATTGAAGAAATGTCTGAGACTGGCCCTGATATGGGAATACAGTTCACACAATGAACACTGGCTCGATGCAATGACGATCCCATACTTCCTAGGCACATGTTGTTTACTCATGAAGCGATATTACTTATTATGGATGATGTCAATAAACGGAACTATCGTTATTAATCTGATAAAACTCTCATGGACAAATTACAGCAAACCAATTGCCGGGACCAACCTCACGGTGTGGTGTGATATATAGGACCTATGTTCACCCATGATTCACTGACTGGTGAATGACCTGCAGATTCTTCGCAAGCGTGTTTTTCACAATCTGAAATAATACTGAATCTCAAAGGAAAGTGTCCCAAATTTTCTCAGTATGAAAATATGCCCCATACCATCCTGGGAAAGCTAGTTTGCATGAATTTCTGATGTTGGATCGATTAGCGAGAAAATGAAATGAAATGAAATTTTTGAGTTTTACGTCCCACGATTATGCCGGTTAGGCTAAAGGAGACGGTGATGATGAGCAATGAATGAAATCGTGGAATGAAGAAAGTGGGAGGAAACGGGAGAACCCCGAGAAAACCCACGCACACGGTGTTTGTCCACCACAAAGTTCACTTGGCGGGAGCAGGGTTTGAACCCGAGACCCCTAGCACCAGAGGTGAACGCTCTACCACTGAGCCACCGCGGCCCCGATTAGCGAGAAGTCATCACATGGCTATTTTACTCACCAGATCTCATGCTCCTTGGATTTCTAACTTTGGAACTATCTAACTTTCCTAACATCAACGATCGGTATCACCTAAAGACTAACGATGGATAAAAAGTCCTTGTATTTGACTTCCTGAAGAAAATATACCCTAAAACAACATATTATAGTCCCCATCTCATTTAAAATTCCTGAGCTAAATTTAAGATGGTGTCATAATGCTAACAGGCCTACCTCCACTGCCCATGTCCAACATTTGATCTTGATATCTCCAATTTTTGGAATTTCAAGGGTGAAAACAATTCTTGAAAATCGCATATATAGTGTTGAAAACATATCAGAAATATAATGCGTAAGAACACAGATACTTCCTATTAAGGACACTATTGCACACAATTAAGAGCGTCATTAAAATATAATCAATTCAACAAAAACATAACAACCGAAATGGTGAATAATATATGAATAAATAGATATAAAAATATTTTATCTTTTAAAATTGTGTTTCAACATGTACGTTCACCAGTTATTACCATTAAAGCGACGTAAATAAAATGAAAATTAAAAACCTGCTCTGCAAAATGTAACATAATATATATAAAATGGACAATATATTTTATTTTTAAGAACATTCACTGCATTGCAAAAAAACAAAAACCTGTATTGACAATTCATCTATTAACTAATTATTATAACGGAATTTTAAGTAGCAGCCTATGCAAATGGAACAGTGACAATTTCACTTATAGTATAGGTAAATTTTATAACGAAAAGTTGAGAACCAGTTTTTAAAAGCATACACCATTACCTTAATATACAGAGTGGCCCAAAAGTAGATATACAACCCTGCATTGATCAAGTATAACATTCTAGCTTATAGGTTTATTTGCTGCGGCTGTTCCGAGCTTAAGATATAAATAAAAGGACATTAAGAACAAATAATAAAGAAACTAAGTCTACCTGATGGCTGTAAAAATAATATAAAAATCAATGAGCTGAACAGCACGGGACTGTATACCTACTTTTGGGCCACTCTGTATATCATCTAAACCACGCGAGTAATTTTATTGAAATGAAGTGAGAATGCATTTACAATGATATGCATTTGTGAGTGAAGGTACTTCAAATACATTTTTCATCCACATGTTATATCAGTGATGACTTGGAAAAATAGCCTACGGAGAATTCCCTTCTACCCGGAGCTCAAGTTCTCTCTTCTGCAAATTTCTGATTTAACTCTTTAGTCTCCCTTTCCTCCATGATATTTTATTTTCTCTCCCTGGAAAATTGATCTGAAATCATCACTAATTATGTAAACCGTATGAAACTAAGGAAAACGCTTACAGGTAGAGATGCTACTAAAGAAACGTGATCATACCGTAAAGATGTGTAAACACAAAGAACGTGTACTTCGACATTTTTCTTTAAATTAATTTCGTTTAGTTTATATAACCACATACAGAGCACGACTTCACATTTCTCTCTCTCTCTCTCTCTCTCTATATATATATATATATATATATATACAGTGGTCGAAGTGAGACGGTATGTGGTGGTATGCCATACCGCCTCTGGTTTTTCAGTGATGAAGACATACCGTCTCTGGTTTTTCAATGCTTGAAACATACCGTCACTGGAAAGTAGATGCTAAATACCTTTAATAAATCCATTTTTATACTCAGTAATTGACGAATAGCTTTGCACGTAAAATGTTTTTATTTCTTATCTGGAAATAATTTCTAAGTTGACAACACTGACATTTTTGTTATCTTTTTCCTACTTTGTTTTTAAAATGAGGTGCCTTTAAAGAAGTTCACCAAGTTTATATTTTGATGTGCCATATTGAATAGTTTCATTTTTATGTATATGTGTGTGTCTTTTTGCCTTAATGCATATAAATGCCATGTTTTGATCATGGGCTGACTTAGAGGTTGTCTGCTGTGGGGAGGACCTTCCGGGGGTTTGCAATACCTTAGGCTAGTTTTAGACGGATTCATTTCTCGTAGCGGACGTGCTGTCAAAAATCTCGTATAATATTCTATGGCATCAAAAGTATGTGGTGCTCTTACACAGTAGCATTTTGATAAGCATCTTGTGACGTCCGAAACTAAAGCGTGAGGTAGCTAAAGCTATATTGTAACAACAGTTTTCGCTTGTTATATTAAAATACGAAAACCCAAAGATGTGGGCAAAGAGCATTCCTACTTCAACTCATTTTTCTTTACAATGGGGCGGCGGTGGCTCAGTGGTAGAGCGTTCACCTCTGGTGCTTGGGGTCCCGGGTTTGATCCCAGCCCCTGCCAAGTGAACTTTGTGGTGGACAAACAAAGTGTGCGTGGATTTTCTCCCACTTTCTTCATTCCACCATTTCATTCATTACTCATCATCACCGTCTCCTTTAGCCTAACCGGCATAACCGTGGGACGTAAAACTTAAAGATTTCATTTCATATTTTGCTTTACTACAATTCAATTTCCCACACAAAACAAAGAGCATGGATATTTGGCACAAAATCTTTCGCTTCCTTTTAACACACCACGGCGCTGCAATCGGACCATAAATGCTGGGGAAAATGCTATGAAATAGAGCAGGTTCTATCGACAAGAAATGCCATGGCATGGGAAGTGCTATAGCATTTGCTACTTTACACAGTAGGATATCGATGATACGATTTTTGCTACGATAAATGCTTCCGTCTAAGATTAGCCTTACAATCGAATGGGAGAGCCGAGAATTTTTCCACAGGAATTTTTTAATATCCTCATTCGGTTTTTCAGCATTTTCGTGCACAATTCTCTATAATACAACTTAAGAGGATATTTTTTATTTTTTTCAGGAGTTGTTGGCGGGGGATCAAAGATTCTCCATATTCCCTCCACCCGTTATTACAGAGAACCTCTCCAATGGTTTTCAGTCATTATGTAATGCATTTCAACATTTCGATAGCCGGTATGTCGAGTCAAAGTCGTAATAAAACATACCGCCTCTGATTTTTATCCAGTTCGAACACTATATATATATACTATATACTATATAGTATATATATATATATATATATATATATATATATATATATATATATATAGAGAGAGAGAGAGAGAGAGAGAGAGAGAGAGATCTATCTGGCATTCTAATTTAAATTTGGTTCTGATACAAAGGAAAAATTGAAGACCGAATATAATTTCGACATTAACTTAGATACATCTTGAATTATTTCGCCTGTAAAATATTTGTTTAAAGTGTTTTCTGGTATTTTAATCTCACTTTCCTTATTTCAATATGTATTTTGTGTTTTTATTAAGAGAAGTGAATTATCCTCAAAGATCTGTTGGCTTACTACATGGATAGCTACATTTACTTGTCATTAAATTTTCCATGACTGTAGTGTAATTTATGTAATTCGATTTGTTTAAGTACTTACATGAAAATAAAGTCGGTGCCTTGCACTCTTCTTTCCATAAACAGAAACATTAAAAAATGTTATATACGGCCTCCCCTATCAGTGGTATTCAATCATTTTCTCGTGCTTGTACCGATACTTTTCCATTCAAGCGTGTTCCATCAGATTTAAACTCTCCTTAATTCAAATTATACGTAACTATGATCACGTTAGTTCGAACAAGATTACGTTAACTGGGTAACGTGTGGTTTGTTCTTCGACTTTGAATGAAATTTGTCATATTCCTATTTCTTAACTCTATCCGTTAATTGGGTTGTGCTGATGTCAACAACTAACCTGCAGAACTTGAACCGGAAATATGCGCGCAAACCATATGACAAGTATAAGGACCAATGGAAGTACTAAATCGAGCAGCAAATACTGGCTCCAGGTAACTTTATTCACACTATTGTTGCTACTTGAAATCTTTCATTTTGAGCTCATTAGCGACAGTCGAAAACACAAATGTATAACGTATATTTCTATTGCATCAAAACTCTGTTGTTTAAATGTTGTATGGGAATAGTTATTGATAATAAAACCAAACAACTTAACAATTCTCATTTTTCTATGATATACCAGAAACATTCTACAGTTCCATAGATAAAATCACAGACTACATTGGTAACTGTTACTTCCCATCAATGAACACTAGCATATTGTTTGATTATGCATCACGCACTATATCCTTTCAAAATATAATGTGTGATAGCAATACATAGTTATAAATTACTGTAGCATTAAAATTACAATTACTGTACAAACGTGCAGCGTACCAATATGTCCGTCAAAGGTAACATATTATGCACATGGAAACCCGCAAAATATTCAGTACATACATTTATATAAATATTGTCTTTACACACACACACACACACAAACAAACATACACTATATATCTTTCTTCATGTCATATGTTAGTAACAACGTGCCGTTTGAGGAAAAAAATATAACTCTGACGTTTAAATATTAAAACATATAAACACGTACACACACATGTGCACGCAGGCATTTGTCTCAACAAATCGTGTTTATTATAAATAATACTTTAAAAATTCAAATAAAATTCACACAACTTTGGAAGGACATCCACATTACTGACAATTAAGTAAAATATACTTGCCTTAAGAGACTAGCAGTAAGTCAATAAGGTGCAAACGTCTGCTTGAATTTTAAGATTAAAATAACAATAATAACAATGTTGTTGGATAGGAAAAGGAAAACGAAAACCCAAAGTCAGCTGTTTTGCAAACCGCAATCAGGATTTGCAGAAAACTAAAAATATATTCACAACAACTTCTTAGGCAAGTTCAAATTGTGCATATTTTAATGAACTTTACAATACTTTTTTTTTTTTTTTTTTTTTTAAATCTGGATGTTAAATTTGCAACCTAAAATGTTGTAACTTCTAAGCATAACTCGAAGACGTGAAAATAACAATAACATTGTAATTCATGTCACATTAAATAATCCATTTGACGAGGTTTCACGAACGATATAAAATTGTACTTGTTAGCTGTTAATACAAAGTTTACAACTGAAAAACTTTGAACAATAATTCAGAAGACATGGTCTAAATTTATTACTATTAGACGATTACTACGTCTCGTCACGTTACGAGTTAACAATACCAAACTATTAATATCTCAAACTATAGAAATTAACGACTACCTTTCATAATCGGATATATTAAACATATTTGCGATCGAAGATCACGATTTAAAATACTAGGAAAACCAATTAAACCTTTAAAACTATAAAAAGCTTTCACTTGTACACATTAATGGTCTAATTTGTATGTTATTGACTCTCCATTTTGGTTTTCATTTGTGCATATTTTACTGAACTTGAACCTATTATGAATCTCGACATCAAACACATAACGGCAATACTTATCAATTCGACAAGGCAATCATGAGAAATCTATTTACTCTTTCACGCAACACACCCATTCCATTGTCATTGTTCAAGGCATGGAGAAATGAAAGGCAAAGTTATAGAGGAACATGCAATATGAAAAGTTGCACATTCTCAAATGTCATGCACAACTCGTTTGCTAATATGCCCATTCTTACTGCCTGGCACCCAACTCCATGTGCCAGGAGAAACTACACTCACATCGAGATCAGCCTTGCTCTGCAGTGACTGCAGTTGTTGTTTGGTGCTCAGAACAGCGTCCTGGAGATTATGAATGGTGATTTGCTGGTTCTTAACCTATCAAAAATAAAATTAAGTTCATTTTTATCAACGAGAAAACAATGGAGTGAATAATTAGGATACGAGTAAAATTATAATGCAAGATTTATCCTGAGAAAAAAAGAGAAATGAAAACCTCATACAGACTATTGGATGTGAAAAGTGAATTATACAGAAGAGTGAACATTATTGAGAAAAGAAAGTATCAAAGTGAATATATACACACACACAAAACAACACACCTATATCCAAGGAAGGAATCTGATGTACGAGGAATATTAAGAGCAAAAGGAGCATACCGATTACATAGATCATAGAATTGTGTACAAAAATATTACCGTATGCATGGAAGGAACGGAATTTGTCCAAATCTACAAGCTTTTAACGTAACTTTTATTACTATTACAATACAAAGGAAGAACCTTTTATCACACAATATAGCGCCAAGGAAATAAAAATTTATACAAGGTGTTCACTACTTACCTTTTAAAATACAAAATTCATTTTGTACCACTTCCCTTTTCATAATGATAAAACGAAAAGCAACTGGAGAACATAGCGTTCTACAACTTAAAAAGCACAATGAAATGAAGTGTAAGGGTTTTGATATCACGTTATTTACAGCTGGTAATGATATTACTATTATTATCTTTTGTTTCGCGTGTCATTACATTCGTTTAGACTTCATCCTGCTATTTGTTTCTGGTATTCCGCGTGCCCGCTTTTTCTGTCATTTTCACGAGTACAAATTTCTTAGGCAAACGTTCTTTTTCATTTTATCTCTTCATGTGTATACCAACGACATATAGTCTTGGACACACTCCTGGCTGAACTGTACTTCTGAATATTTAATTTCTCATTTGGTTATTTCTTCTTGTCTCTCCAAGAATGTTTCTCTGAAATTTTCCTTTCGTAACTAAGATTCTGTGCCGCTTTTTTCGTCCAGCATAGTTATAATGGGCACGAAATCTGCTTTCCTAGGCATGTTCCGATCTTTCATCCTTCAGTAAAATTGCTCTTTCTGTACAGTCCCTAATGAATTCGCCTTTCATTTGTTCACCTGAGGCCAACTTCTGAACATAGGTAATTGAAAATTAATGCTACTTTCAATGAGTTCCTCCGTAGTTTTGTTTGCTTGCCATTTTATGTTTATCTTTTGAAAATTTTATTTTCGCTTGACTTACGTGAAGTCCATTATTCTTCTGTACATCTGACGCAGGCATATAGTTACCTTTAAACTTCTTTTTAACTTCCAAAATCATTACGTAGGTTTCAAATATAAACGTATTTCTGTCCGCTATTGTTCCTTTATTCTCCTAACTATTCCTTGCATACGATGCTGAACAATATATAGGAGACACAGAGCACTGCCTCCACTCCAATCTGATGAAGTTCTTTTCATATATCCTCTTTGCGCACGTTGTAATATGCTGGCTCAAGATCTATGAATGCTTTAACTATTTACAGTATTGATGAATTGGTTTGGAGTTTAGCGGACCTTTCAGCACTGACACTATACGAAACGTGGACCTACAGATTAATGTGGAATCTATATCACATGAGCTCCAACTGGGAATCGAATCCAGGTCTCTTGCACTCAAGGTGCGTGAGCTAACCATATAACAACGAAGAAGCTCCTGTAACTGTTTACAGTATATCTCTTCAACTGCTCTTTTCAACTATCTTCCTCAGTGCGAATATGAAATTTACTGCTAATCTCCTACGACCAAAATGTTCTTCACGCATGTTCTGTCTGTTTTGTCTTCTATTCATTTTTTGTAAAAAAAAAATTAAAGCTGCTGGTTACAAGAAGCAGCTTCAATTTCTCTTATATATTTCCTAAGATTGGCACGATTTCATTTCTTCTTCAATCTTTTGGTATTCTTGCCTCCAGATTCATTTTATTACTTTGTACAACTGGTAGATACCGACTGCAACTGCCGCTGCATTCAATCTGATCCGGAATATTGTCTCCTTATGACTTTTTTTAGGTGAATGTTACGAGTAAAGTTCTTTAGAGATTCTGAAAAACTACTACTCCTCCAATAGGCAACACAGAAAACTATGAGAAAGGAAGTAGTACGGAGACATTGTAGTTTCACCTACACTGTAGGATTATAGTGGCTGTTTGTCGTTCGTGTAAAATTGTTTGCTTAATTTACTTATTACTACTTCTACTTTTTATTTCACTACGTATTTACACACACACACACACAAAAAAAGTTACTTTCACTCTCAACGCTGGTCCATTTCTATCGTTTGTAGATGGTGCTTCGCTGCTATTATGTGACTAAGTGTCCTATCACCGCTGAAGTATTACTATTGCAGTTAATTAGAGTGAGTGCCAGTCGGTTGCGTGGAAACAGCTTCTCAAGATAGGTCGTAGCAAATGTATGACAGGATAGCTACAAAAACGAAATAAATAGAACAAGACAAATGTGTCTGGGCATTCCCATGGGTCTATCCAATCAGTTGGTATTACAGCGGACTCTACAACGCACAAGAAACAGTCTAACGGGTGAACGCAAAACAGTGTCAGAACTATGGTCATAACACTATTCTAACCCAAAGCAGGGATGTCAATTCCTCTCAAAGGCTTGGGTGCAACCCCCCAAATTTTCTATAATACCCCTCAAATTCGCTATTATCCCCCAAACTTACCATTATCTCCCCAAAATTTACTATTATGACTCTTCCCAAATTTACTATTCTCGAGTTTATCCCTCCAGCCCTCAAATAATTTCAAGGGCACAATCTGCTACTTAAAGCCCGCCTATCAGCATCCCTGACCGAAAATACCGAAGGTAAGTTTTAAGCCTAGTCAAGGATTTCCGAAAGGACACTGCCAAGAAAATTTCACGTAATGGACAACTGGAGTCGAAAAAACTGAAATCTTTGAGTTTAAATTCCCACGATTATGCCTGTTAGACTAAGGGAGACGATCATGAAAGCAAGCGAATGATGAGGAAGAATTGGTGGAATGAGAAACTGGGAGGAAACGAAAGTACCCCAAGAAAACCCACGAGCACGACGTTATCCACTACAACTTTACTTGGCCGTGGATCGAACCAGAGACCCCACGCACCAGAGGTAAGCGCTCTACCGCTGAACCACTGTGCTCCCACAACTGGAATCGAGTACCAACAGACATTGCGGCGCATAAAGCTGACAGTCATCATTGAGCTCAAGAACACAGAGACTAGACCAGTTCCCAATCTTTTTAGACTGGCGACACAATGTATTGTACACTAAGATATCGCGACACATTTGTGTGATTTTTTCTAAATAATAAATATAAACGATAACAGTCCCAGACAAAACGTACGTGTACGGCACATGTGCACTATCCATGCATAAGCGATGCACACATACATAACCCGTGTATGTGCACATGATCATTTGCGTAGGTTATGCACACGTACATAACCCGTGCCTAAGCCGTTATGTGCACATGTGCATTTGCGTGGATGAAGCACACGTACATAACCTGTGATTAAGTCGTGCATGTGCACATGTGCAATTGCATGGATGAAGCACACATTTATATAACCCGTGCCTAGGACGTTATGTGCACATGTGTATTTGCGTGGATGAAGCACACATACATAACCTGTGATTAAGTCGTGCATGTGCACATGTGCATTTGCATGGATGAAGCACACATTTATATAACCCGTGCCTAGGACGTTATGTGCACATGTGCATTTGCGTGGATGAAGCACACATACATAACCGTGATTAAGTCGTGCATGTGCACATGTGCATTTGCATGGATGAAGCACACATTTATATAACCCGTGCCTAGGACGTTATGTGCACATGTGCATTTGCGTGGATGAAGCACACATACATAACCGTGATTAAGTCGTGCATGTGCACATGTGCATTTGCATGGATGAAGCACACATTTATATAACCCGTGCCTAAGACGTTATGTGCACATGTGCATTTGCGTGGATGAAGCACACATACATAACCGTGATTAAGTCGTGCATGTGCACATGTGCATTTGCATGGATGAAGCACACATTTATATAACCCGTGCCTAAGACGTTATGTGCACATGTGTATTTGCATGGATGAAGCACACGTACGTAACCCTCATAACTTTTAATTTGTACGAAAATGAGTATAATTTCGCTGGGAACCACTGCTTAGGCTGTAATGGACTGGAAATGTGTAGTGTGGCCTGACGAGTAGTGATTTTGTTTATCTGCAAGAGCCGAGTATATCGAAAGATCAGTGAAACATTTCACTCACCTGCAGTGTGTGATTCAAGCTAAAGAAAGTGTTTCTCATACTATAACTTGGGCCCACTCATTCAGCTGAATAACAACATGAACTCCATGTTAATTTGAACAATCTTAGTATCCAGCAGGACTGGTCATAAGAGGTAGGGGGAGGAAACATCAATAAAAAGTTTTCTTCATTCAATTGCGATTTTTTAAGTTTGTAATTCCCTCAGCGACAAAATAATTATCATTTTTCGAGAGATTAAATTAAATTTTGAAACATATTCATTTATCGACCTTTTGAACACTCTTTGGTGATAAGATTGAGTGTTAAGATTAATCTATTGGTAATACAGTAATTTAGCAACTCTTCAATTACTATTTGGCTATTTTCACAAAAACGGTATTGGCAACACTGTTGATGACCGGTGAGAGAGTCCTCACAGATAATATGTCTAGGGGCCCATGAAATCTATGGTAACTAGATACTACAATTTCTCTTACCTATAGTAGGCAAATACTGCAATTTCTCCGAACATTTTCACGACAAATATGCAATGAATATTCCCATCTTCAAAAATGACAATGCAATGTTCACAGAGCTCAAAGCGTTTGTACTTGTAGGAACCCTTAGGCACCCTACTCACTCGGTCTGGTCTACAAGTTCCCAGATTTAAATCTAATTAGAAATCCGTTAGATTACTTGCAACGGGTAAAACACAGAAACAGTTATTCCTGTACTCAGCTGGAACTACGCAATCTACTGGTGAATGAATAATTCACATAGATACAACATGATTACAAATATTTCCTGGAGTTACTTCCAAGCAGAATTCAGACGGTTACCCAAACCAGAGGCGATGATGTTACCCGCTATTGAGTTTAACGTGGAGATACGTTTGTAGACTCTTTTTGGTGTGCTTATATAAATAGACAAAACTGTTAGACTATAGGCGTTAAGTGTTTTTTTTTTTTTTTTTTTTTTTTTTATAGAGGTAAGGGAATAGGGTTATAAGTGAGCTGGATAATCCTTTATTCATCAATTATTCACTGATTTGGTCAAAGGTGATACTCCTACTCCCAGCCATTAGAGGGTTACGCCCTCTCTTTGGCAGAGATGCCTTTAGATTTACATTGATTGTTAACACTGTGAGATGGTCAAAGTGCAGTTATATAAACATGAGGAAAAAGTGAGCATACTAAACTAGGTGTTACTGATAAATAATAATAATAATAAATCAAAAGTAGAACACATATGTGCAAATAGATATACGAGGTGCTAAAGTATAAATATGATAGAAAAAAAAAAAAAAAACAACAAAATGTATCACAAATGTAATAGAACTTAGAGCAATGAAGATGAGGTATGAGATGAAGTGCAAACACAACACAGACATAGTTAAATTAGCAAGACAGATGCAGTGTTAAATCTTCTGTCCCGGGGCGACTCGTTAATAGTGAGAATTTCAGTGCTAATATGGAAAAATATGAGGAAGATGATCATTAATGAAGTAAATGTCATATATTTCCCGTTCGTCAGCAGTCAGATGTGTATTTTGGACAAACAGAGATACTAAGATGTTTAACGGCGAATGTTTGTACCGAAATGTAGCGTCAGTAAGAGCATCAGCCTGCAGGATGTCCAAGAATAGCGGATGACCTGTTTGTATACGTGAAGTGATATACTTTAGTCGTAGTTCTGAGAGATGTTTCGTGATTTTTGAAAAATCGATATACTCATATGTCAGCCATGTAGGGTAAGGAATCTTAATACGATAAGCCAGCCGAATAGCATGTCGCTCCAAAATGCAGAGTTTTTCGTAATATGACGCAGAAGCATTGCTCCAGGCGGTGTGTCCAAAAGTGAGGATGGGTCGGAGGAATGCCTTATAGGTGTGAAGTATCACTTCAGCTTTCAGACCCCAAGTCGTGCCTGTGAGACGGCGCAATAGATTTAACCTCATGTTAGCCTTAGCTGTTAGCTTTTTCAGGTGAGCATTCCAAGTGAGTTTTGAGTCGAAAACCACGCCTAGGTAGGTAGCAGTAGGGGTAGGGCGTACACGGTATCCATCAACAGTTACTTGCAAAAGATTCGGATTTCTGTAAACGCGGGAACGTCTGTTTGGAGGCAAGAATATGATTGCTTGAGTCTTTTCTGTATTAATGGTTAAATGCCATCTCTTGCACCACTTGATGTAATTATCGAGAGTTCTTTGTAAAAGAATATTAAGTTGTTGGATAGTTTTACCAAGAGCAAGAAAAGCTGTGTCATCTGCGTATTGAAAAGTAAAAACATTGCGTGGAACAGCAGGGATATCAGAAGCGTATAGGATATACAATAAAGGGCTGAGAGCAGAACCCTGAGGAACCCTAGTAAGCGGAAAGATAGGCCAAGATAGAGCATTGCCGACTGTCACATAAGCAATGCGATTTGTAAGGAAAGAATATACTATCCTCAAATAGCAAAGTGGAAACTTGAATGATTGTAATTTTTTGATTAAGCCGTAATGCCAAACTTTATCAAAAGCCTTTTCTAAGTCCATAAGAATGAGGCAAGAAGGGAAGGCTTTATTATACTGGTTAGTGATTATGGTGCTGAGGCGAAGTAGCTGGTCATTTATGGAGAAATTAGGCCGAAAGCCTGCTTGATGGATGGGTAGTAGAGTAGTTGTCTCTAGGTACTTATGAAGACGGCAGACAAGAATTTTCTCAAAAATTTTACTGAATACTGATGTCATTGGTCTGTAAGAGGAAACAGAATGTACAGGCTTGTTCGGTTTATGGAACATGCAAATTTTTGATACTTTCCAGTCTGAGGGATAGAAACCAGTTCTGAGAATGAAGTTGTATATCGCCACCAGTAGTAGTAGAAGTGATTGCGGGGCTTCTTTAATATGTCGATAGCAAATGTTATCAACCCCAGGGGCTGTGTTCTTTTTCCGCCTGAGAGCAATGTGAAGTTCATCTGTAGTAATCGGTGCGGTGAGTGGATGTTCCAGATCAATGACGTAGTCTGCAGAAGGTTGTAAAGCAGGAATGCAAGAGATGTCTGTCCGTTCAGAGATCTTAGAGGCAGCTGTTGGAGTAAAAACTGTCTGTAGCTGACTAGCAAAAGCGTTAGCTTTCTCTTGGTCTGAAAAAAGAGGGGTGCCATCTGAAATTAGAGGATAAGTTGTTTTCGTATTCTTGCCAGTTAGTTGATTAAACCTCTTCCAATAGCGTGATGGGTGTGCTTCCTCAGATAAGGTATTACAAGTCTTAATCCAACTGCGACGTTTATATGCAGCAAGATAATTACGAACCGTTCGTTGCCATTGGCGATGTTGATGAAGATAGACATCATTCCCTGTTCGATGGTATTCACGGAGATGGCGAGCCTTATGTATGAGAGTGACATACGTCGGTGGTAATTTTGGCTTGTGGAGAGTCACTTGAACAGTTGGAATGTTATTATGAGCACTGGTTCGTATTGCCTCAGTGAGAGTAGTAAGACACGAAGCCAACTCAGGTTCTGTAGCTGGAGCTGCTACACTTGAAAGAGTGTGTTCGATGTCTTGCCGAAAAAGAGGCCAATTCGCTTTGTCAAATCTAGGAACATGTCGCGGTGCAATTTCCCGTCGTGGCGGTTGTCCTCGAGTTAATGTTAATTTAACTGGATGATGATCGCTTCCGATGGAATCGAGAACTTCAAGCTGACAGTCGTTAATAAGATTTATAGATGTAATTACGACATCTGGTGTAGTCTGACTGATTGGTCTGGTATGAGTAGGAAGGACATGAAGATGCAGCTGGAGATTGTCAGTTAAGAACTGCTGAAAATTTGCCTTTTCACGAGCACTACGACTATGGATATTGATATCCGCCATGATAATAATATTACGAAAGTTATTGGCTATATATTCAAAATACTGTAATGGTATGGGTTGGCGTGGTCGAATATAGATTGTGCTAAAATTAACTATTAATGATGGAAAGTATATAGAGTAAAGTAAGTATTCCGGGAGATCTGCAAAAACTTGAGGAGTATATGCTCTTACTGGATATTTGGGAGAATAACCTATTGCAACCCCTCCTTGAGCACGTGCCATATGATCGGGATAATCGTGGCGCTGTAGTTGGTAACCAGAAATATGGGCTAACACGTTCGGTCTTAAGGCGGTTTCGTTAAGTGCAAATGCATTAATATGCTCTTCATATAATAATGTTTCGAATAACAGCTTATGTTGTGAAAATGAACGAATATTGGCGAACAGGAAAGTAATCCCCATAATGGAGAGTAACACATGCATGGTTTTAAACAGCAGTTTCCAGAGGCCCAATGTGAAAATGAACATAATTATTGGAATACGTTGCATGGAGATTGATGTGAAAAATGGATTTTGCGGCAGAGATTATATGATGTAAGATATGAGCCCGTTGAAATGGAAAAATATTTTGTAACACCAAGCTGATATAACGGAGGAGATCTTCAACGGTTAGCGGAGGTAATATGGATTGAGTCGGTTGAGTTGCTTTATCGGCCGTTTTTAGTGGTACCGTTAGTTCTGGATGCTCAGGAGTTGGAGCTGGTTTGGCTTTGCAGCGATAACTGTAGGTAGGATGAATCCCGCTGCAAGTATTGCATTTCGGCGGTCCTTGGAGATTGGGACACGCTTTGGTTTCGTGCAGCCCTGAGCAGTATCCGCATTTAGAGGGATTTGAACAGTTAGCGGTAGTATGATCGTTGTAAACCTGACATTTTTCACAACGAATTGGTAATGGTCCTTGAGTTTTGGATGGTTCAACCCTGTGGATTTTCTTATAGATTGGCGCACCATATCGTAATAAGTAGTCGATAGTATCCTGACGCTTACAAAGAACGCGGACCATGTATGTAGGACCATTATTATTTCGAATCCGAAGACATTTATCGACTGATATCCCTTCTTGCGCTAGTTCCTCGAGTATTTCTGCATCTGTCAGTTCGGGTGAGACACCTCGAATGACAACAGATAGAAAAGATGGCTGTCGCGGTGGTGGAGGCTGCTTCTGACGTTTATCTGCCAATTTTGTGAGTTTAGCGTTTTTCCCGAAAATTTCGTAGGAAGCTTTGTTCCGTATGGTAATTCCAAAATTTGGATCTTTGGATTTCAGGATGTAGCCATTCCTAGTAGAAACGATTTGGATTAGAGTATCCCGTACCCTAGGAACGTATTTCATGATTTGTAAGAATATCATTTTGGAATTTGTGAATTTAGAGTCATAATCCGTGAGTAGAAAATGATAGACAGGATCGAAAGTTGAACGTGATAAAGAATGATCAATAGGCCCGGTAGTCATATTAGTATGCTGTGGATTGCTAGCAATATCCATTGATGTAATAGGGGACCTTGATCGAACACGTTTAGCAGATTGTGTGGATTCAGTAGAAGGATGCCTATCTCTAGATGTGCTGCCTATCGGTTGACTTCCCCAAGAAAAATGGCGAGTCCTGCTGCGAGATCCGATAGATGTAGTTAGTTCGCACGAAGTGCTTGAATTCGTCGGAATGATTGGTGGTAGTCCTAAGTGTCGACCAGGGAGCGCTTGACCGTTTGTGTTGCCAGAGTCCGTCATAGTGATAAAGTAGCCAAGGGCCGAAGCCCAAATGTAGATGAAAAAGAAAGAAAAGATGATGAAAATGAATGAGGTTCAAAAAGCAAGTTGCCCTCCGAAAGTGAAAACTTCCGTCAGCCCTCTAAGTGTCGTATGTGTGCTGTGCTCCCAAATGCGTATTACAACACTTGATCGTAGCTGGCACATTAACTAACACAAGAGAGGTTAGGCCTCTTGATTCAGTATCGTAGGCGTTAAGTTGATTATAACTTTTTTATTACTGCCTCTCAGACTAATACCTGTAGTTGTTTGTGCCAGTATTCATTGCATCTTCTCGTTTTCTGAGGCATTTCTGCTACGCAATTTTCCACATTTCCTCTATTCTTTCTTTTATATCTTCTTAGTGCGTGACCACTCTGCTACCGTTGGGTTTAACTTGCTCTATTTTATGTTCATCTACGGAAGCTCTAGTACCATCTGTTATTCGGTTTTAGTACCTCTAGTACCTAGTCTTATTCTGCCTTCGAAATAAATAAGTAAACTTGTGCTATTTGTACTTAGAAGAACTGTTAAAAGAACACACTCTACAGTTTTTTATAATACTTACACCGTTCTTAACCGTTCAATACACTTACAAAAATTAAAATACAAATAAATAAGTAAATATATACACTTTCTATTACTCAACTAGTGATCAAAAATTAATTTTACCTATGTGAACTTGCCTTCCAAACAATAACGCGCACACGAAACCTTACCTCTTTTTCTAGCTCAGAAACTCTACTTCTTAGCGTTTCGTTTTCTTTCTGAGAAGCAGACAATGCTTCCTGCAGAGCTAGAAGCCTCTGGGTAGTTTTGAACGTGTCCCCTATTTGCGCTTGCTGTACCATCTAGAAAAAGATATTAATCCAAGATAAATATTTAAATATGTAAATTACTATATAAAGCTATTTTTATCTAATCTTAAAAATAATGTACTATTGTGTGCAGTCAGATTTAAAATAAAAATGAAAGAAAAAAGAAAATGTTAACAGCTCAGTGGCAGTTTATCGACTACGTAGTGCTAAATAGTAACTTACAACGAAAACTAACAGATATCAAGAAAATACTACAAGAATGTTCGATTATTCACTGGAGTAACTCTTAACTTTAATCAATCAAAAAGCAAAACAAACAGTTTTCATTTTGTTACTAAGTGTTCAGTCAATTTTTGAAATAAATACTTAATTTGACGTTTCATAGTTATGGTATATGTCCTAAAGACTAAAACAGTTATCAGATATATTTGTAAATGAATTATGATGGAATGAAGCTAGTGGGAGGAAAAGGGGCACACTATAAAGTCGCATGGCCTGGGATGGAATCAGAGGTCTATCGTACCAGAGACGAAAGATCCACAACTAAGCCATTGCACCCTCCTTCGTCAACATTAATTGGGGCAAGTATTCGAGACTGTCAAGTGTGACAGTTATTTTGTTGAAGCTTAGTGTTCCTTTTCAGCACCGGGTATATATGAGACGTGGATCTACAGTTTAAGATGGAATTCAGTGTGACATATGTATCGAGAACAATTGAGTCCACGTCTCAAGATGACGATGGCATACAGAACGACAAGATGTTATGAAGGAGCATACAGAACTCGTGGCAAGACATTTCATTAAATTGGAGGAAAAAGTGGACGGAAGTCAAGTCTAGGTGACAAGAATTGTCAGTTATAGAAGAGGATTGTCGCAAAGAATTACAAATCTCATCAGGCACAACTCAATCAGCATCTGAATCGACCTGTTTCCACAATTAGTCTGATGTGAGTTGCATGATCTTGACCTCAGCGATCGACTTATCATTTCGAAACTTCTGATCATCTCTGCTAACGCGGTAGCATGTAATATGATCCGATGAGTCACCTTTCATTTTGTTTGCAACAACCGGATTTGCAATGTATAGCGTATGCTAGGAACTGTCTGCTTCAAATATGTCAGTGGTTCCGCACTGGTATGGGCCTCAATTTCATGGTATTCCATTTGATCTATTATTACTCTTATAGAACGAATTATTACCTGCGGACATTTTATATTATCAGATGCATCCTACGATACACATTTTTCCCCCTAGCAATCAAGATGATAGTGCGTCAACATACACAGCCAGACTTATTCAGAGAGAAAGAGACATATGACGGGATTCTTCAGGTAAAAGCTCGACCGACTGAGTATAATTGACTTTAATTACAAACTATAATTTGAACGATATTAATCTAGAATTTGTAGGATAAAGACACACAAAACTACATAAACATTATAGTTTGCACCCATCAGTTTGAAAAGTAATCAATCAAAATGAAGTAAAGAAAGATTTCCATTCTTTTGGTTATACATTTCAAGTAGTTTTTTCTCCTTTCTTCCTGATTTGAAGCTTCATTTCGTTAGTTGAAGGTTAGCGTTCCTTTTTAGCATTGCGGCTATATAAAATGTGGACCTACTATTTAAGGCGGAATCCGAACTACCATAATGTTCTCCCACCGCGAATTGAATCTGGCACCGTGCACTAAAAACGTAGAGTTTCGCTTCGTAACACCTTTATTTCGAGACTTTTTCCTTCATTTGTATCTTCATATTTGAAATAGAGCGTGGATAATATTATTCAAGAAATATATTTCGATTAAAACTGTTAAACGGCAGTAAGAGAACATTTCTGTCGAACTTTTGCGTGATGGTTTCTTTCTATGTAGTTCTTGTACTTGGTCTCTCATTTGCTTGGATTAACCCAATTTTCATTATTTCAATTAGCAACAATAACATTCTAAGCACTCCTCTAGTGTACTTTTTTTTCTCCTACTGATTCTATTGAAGGCATTATTCTGTAACTGTTTGATTCAGAAGTTCATTATGTTTCTCTATTTTCATCTTTTACCACAATCTTGTGATACTTATAATATAGTTTGATTGTGCAATATCTCGTAGAATAATTCAGCTAAGATTCTGCAAGATTTATGAATTCATTTATCTCGTTTTTAATATATCTATGGCAATTTCTATAGTATTTACTTACTTCTCTTGTGTCAATTAAAGCTTTTGCTAAAGCATGTCTTTCTGAACGATAAGTCTCCACCATCATACGTAATATCTCATCTTCGGTCTCAACATTTTTAGAATCAGAAGTCATTCCAACGTTTTGAACATCTTTCAAAAGGGCTTTTAACGATTTCATTTTTTCCTTCTGTTCAGCGATCACCTGTTCCTTTGCCGCTACAATTTTACCTGCTTCAACCTTCATATCGTTCACAATCTTTTCAGTTTCTGCCTGAGATCTTTGTAATAAACTTCGTAACGATAGTATTTCTTTTTCCTTCTCAGCACAGTCTATTTCAGCAGCAACTTTCTCTTTTTGAACCCTTTCTAGATCTGCTTTTAACCATCTTATGTCTTCATTCTGTTCAACAATCATTTGTTCTTTCGCTGCAATAGTGCTATTAGCATCAGCCGCCATATTCTTTACAAGTGCTTCACTTTCCTTCTGCATTGCATTTAGTAATTTTCGCAACGAAGATAATTCTTCGTTCCTTTCAGCAAGGAGTGTTTGAGATATGTTTTCTACATCCATGACTAGCTCTCCTCGTCGAAACGACTGAGTTCTCTTTATAGCTTTCTTCAATGAACTCTTCAATGACTTGTTCTCTTGATTCTTTGTCAAAATGGTATTTTCAGCTTCTTGTAGCGCTAATCTCAGCATATGAATTTCATTATCCTTTTCTAACAAAACATCACTCAGACTGCTGTCCATTTCCACCTGGATTAAAACAAATTATAAAAATAGATAAGTTTTACTTGTCTATCTTGATAACAAACGGATTTCCAGCGTACGAGTTTCACGTATTATCCTGTGAATACACATTGTCATATACAATATCCTATTGTTTCTCGAATTTATAACGAACCATTTGCATTGACTTTATCAGAAATTACAGGCAGGTAAGTACCTACTTCTCGTTTGAAGACACTTTTACAGAATAATATGGCTCTGAAACCACTTATGATATTAATAGTCAATTAAGCCTTTTCAATTTTTTCTGCATTTAAGAGTCTCTTTAAGTAATAGTACTTTATTTTCATTTATTAAACAAATATTTTTAAACACGACATCTGGAAAATTTTTACTAGCATCCCTTGCCAATAACAAGACTACTGTTTAAAGAGAGAACAGAGTATCACAGTCAAGTACTCCTCCTTCCCCGGGAATTGAACCCCACACTTCACACATCAGCCACTACGCCATAACTAACAAATACAGTGGTAAGCCGTTGGGACATGCTTTTTGCACATAAGAAAGGCGACAGCTGTAAATAATTAGTCAATTTTATCCTCTTCCATTTTATAGAACATCTAGTTTTACCGAGCGAAGTAGCTCAAGTGGTAGAGCGTTGGCTTCGCATTCGGGAGGTCGCGGGTTCGATTCCTGCTGCCGACCATCCTGACTGAGGTTTTCCAGGGTTTTCCTCAGTCCTACCAGGCAAGTACTGGGATGGTAAACAGGCCCTGGCCGATACCTTCCCAAATCCTTTCCACTGTTATTGTTGTTGTTAGATATCCAGTGTAAAATGGCCTCTAACCTGTATCTGGTGATTGTTAAATAAAATAAAATAAAAAATAGTCCAAATTTTGAGGCTGAGTGGTTTCCATATAGACGAGATCCAACATATATATATGAGGTAAATTCAACTGTCTTGCTTCTGTTTCATTACATTCAATGAAATCAGAAATTGCCAAGATCGAAGATCGAGGTACTGTAATACGTAGCGTTGGTGCAAGAAATTTAGAAATACTGTTCAAATAAGATGTAACAACATGAACACGGAACAGCACATCATTTGGTTGATAGATGGCATGAATTGAGGTGGCTTTTACACACAATAATGATTCAAGACACACTTCGAAATTATGTTACTTTATAGAAACACTTCATATTTGAAAATCAATACTTAATAAGCATACGAAAATAACTGATATAACAATGTCATGAACAAACTTGTTCCCATTTTTTTTCCCTATTTACAAAATCATAAAAGAGACATATGATATTTAAATCTACTTACTTCATTATATTTTTCCCTTAAGGCTTCTGCTTCACTATTAACAGCGTGGAGAGAACTGTGGAGTTCACTAAGATTTTCCTCTTTAGTTTGTAACTGAAACCACACATTAGGACTCATATTAAAACATATTTACATTTATTAGAATATATTCTGGAACATAACCTTAATGATAACTACCAACATATGTTCCTTAATTAAACCGTGTAAGCAAGTTTTATCGCGTAAAGCTGTATAACATAATGAATATATATAATTTTATTCATAATTAACTTATTAATATTTAGATATCTTAATGTATGGTAACACTGTACTTCAAATCTATATTCTTAAGGATATGTTCGCAATTTTCCATTATTTAAGTAATTCAATTTTTACTAATGTTGTCTCATTATAACATTTTTATTTTTATATTTTTTCTTCCTAAAGAAAGTGTTTATAAATCCGTGAATACCATATTGCGGGATGTAAAATTTAGAAAAAAAGAAAAGAAAGATATGCAATTAAGTAGAGCTAGATTTAAAGATCACTGAGTTAATATCAGTATTTCACAAAAATATTATTCCAAAACTATGAAGTATTCACAATATATAATATAACTAAGATGGCACTACACGAGAATTTTTATCAGCTTGGAGAATATCCAGAGGGGATTGCTGATCGAACGTAATAATGTGTACAAGTTACCAGAAATTAGATGTTAAAACTGTACATTTCTTTTCCCTACAGTAACTAACTAACTCTATGGCCTATGGAATCCGGAGGTTCAATGTCGCGTTCACAAAAGCTCTCCACTGACTTCTATCCTTAGCTAACTGCATCCAGTTTCTACTTTGTATTCCTATCTCTGCGAGATTCATCTTAATATTGTCCTCCCATCTGCGCCTAGGTCTTCCTAATGGTAGTTTTCCGATTGGTCTTCCAGTCAAGACTTTGAAAGCGTTTCTACTTTTTTCCATTCTAGCTACATGACCCGCCCACCTAAGCCTCCTAGACTTGACGACCGTAAAAATGTTGGGTAAACCATATAAATTATGTAGTTCTTCGTTATGAAGTTTCCGCCATTCCCCATTCCCGTTCTTCTTGGGTCCGAATATTCGTCTCAGGATCTTGTTTTCAAATACTTTCAGTCTATGGTCTTCCCCCAGAGTAAGTGACCATGTTTCGCAGCCATACAAAACAACAGGTATGCTTATCGTTTTGTATATTTTAAGTTTCAAATTCCTCGACAGAATTCGCGACGATAAGAGATTTTGAACCGAATAGTAACACGAATTCCCTGCTTTTAGTCGACATTTAATTTCTCCGTGAATATGATTTTCCTCTGTTAATATTGATCCTAGATATTTGAAACTATCCACTTTATCAAAAGTATTATTTAATATTTTAACGCATCCATAATTTGCTGAATTCCGGTCCCGACGCACTTCCATGTATTTAGTTTTCTCTGCATTTACTTCTAAACCCATGTCCCTGCAAGCGTTTAATAAGATCTCTGCATTTCTTTCTATTGTTCTCCTATCATCAGCATATGCCATAACCTGGTGAATACCGTTCAACTCTAGGCCCTGGTTGCTATCTTTGATTTTCCTTATAGCGTATTCCAGAACGAAGTTAAATAATAATGGCGACAACGCATCTCCTTGTTTCAGGCCATTTTCGACGTGAAAGCTCGTGGACAAAAATTTTCCTACCCGGACTTTACTTTGGGATTCATTTGAACATATCTTAATTAATCTAATTAGCTTTCTCGGTATTCCAAGTTCTGTAAAAACGTCGTATAATGTTTCTCTCCTAACCGAGTCGTACGCCTTTCTAAAATCAATAAATAGTTGATGTACCGGGGTATTGTATTCCCACTTTTTTTCGAGTATTTGGCGAATGGTAAATATTTGGTCGATAGTTGATCGATTTCGTCTAAAACCGCACTGATAATCTCCAATAATTTCATCTGCGTATGGGGTCAGTCTTGCTAATAGAATATTTGAAAGGATTTTATAGGATGTTGACAGAAGAGAAATGCCTCGATAATTATTACAGTCAGTTTTGTTGCCTTTCTTGTGAATTGGAACAATGATTGATTCTTTCCACTCTTGGGGCAATTCTTCCTTGTTCCAGATAAAGAGAATGAGTTTGAATATCTTGTTCCACAATTTTTTGCCTCCAGCTAAAATTAACTCAGCCGGAATTTCATCTACATCAGGAGATTTGTGTTTCTTTAATTTCTTTATAGCGGTTTCTACTTTTATTCGGTTGGGTTCTGGAATATACGGTTCTGCGGTGTGTATCTCCTTTTCTCCACGCACAGTAGTTTTTGGTTGCGGGTTAATCAAATCGTCAAAGAAATCTTTCCATCTATTTAAGGTGCTATCCGTGTCAGTGAGAACTGTACCGTCAGATTTCTTTAATATATAAGCACGAGGTTGATAGCCTTTCTTAAATTCGTGATTCCCTTATACATGTCCCGGATGTTTTTATTTTTACTACTATCTTCAAGTTCCTTAATTTTAGCTTTCAGAAAATCGCGTTTCTTTGTTCTAAAATTTTCGGAAGTTTCCCGCCTGATATCTGCGAAATTTTGTGTAGTTATTTCATTCGGATTTTGTAGCCAGCGTAATTTTGCCTGTTTTCTCTTCTCTGCTAGTTTTATGCATTCCTGGTCGAACCATGGTTTGTTCCTACTTATTTCCGCGTGTCCCAATTTTTCTTTTGCTGAAATTTTAATGCTATCTCTAATTTCAATCCAGGCATCCTCAACACTAGTGCACTCCGAATCTTCTAAAGCCGAGAATCTATTCGAAACTTCAATCTGGTATTTCTCTCTTACCTGGCTCTCTTCTAATTTCTTTAAATTGAATCTCTCCGTTTTCGGACAATGAATATTACCTTTATTCAACGATAACCTCTCTCGTATTATCGCTGCTACCAGGTAGTGGTCAGTGTCACAATCAGCTCCTCTAAACGACCGGACATCAATTATGCTAGATTGTCTTCTTCTATCTACTAAAACGTGATCAATTTGATTATGTGTTTTCCCGTCTGGTGATGTCCAAGTGTATTTATGAACGTCGCGATGTGGGAATTTTGTACTCTTCACGATTAGGTTTTTGGATGTTGCAAAGTTCACGGGTCTAACACCGTTGTCATTACTTTCCTTATGCAGACTTTCGTTCCCTATAATCGGTTTGAAAATATCCTCTCGTCCTACTTTCGCATTGAAATCCCCTATTAGAATTTTTATATGGTATCGCGGGAGTTGGTCAAATATCCGTTCCACTTCTTCGTAAAAACTGTCTTTTATATCGTCATCCTTATCTTCAGTTGGGGCATGTACATTTAAAACAATAATATCACACCACCGTCCCTTAAGAGTAATAAAAGAAAGTCTGTCAGTAACAAATTCAACCCGTTTAACTGCTGGTAATATACGTTTATGAACGAAAAACCCTGTTCCTAACTGGTGATTTTTATTTCCTTCCCCGTAAAAGAACGTAAAATTTCCGGAATTCACAGATCCATTTCCTTCCCACCTAACTTCCTGAACTCCTACTACGTCCATCCTGTATTTTTCTAACTCACTCGTTACGGATTTTAACGCGCCTGCTCTATAAAGACTCCTAATATTCCATGTTCCAAATCTCATGTCCATTTTCTTTTGCTGAGGTCGTGCCAAGTTATCAGTCCTTGCCCGAGGCTTTTGTGAATATTTCTGAACAAGTGCTTTTTTTTTACAGGATGAGGTTGTTAGCCCTACCCAAACCCCCAAGCTGGAGGACCACTCCTAGTCGGCTGTTCGCGACTGCTTATTCAGTATATTCGCAGCTAACCTCTATATCTAGAGGCCTGCTCCTCGATCCGCAACCTGAGGACGCGCCATGCCGTGGTGACAGGAACCCACTTTACACGGCTTTTCCCTACAGACTTTTTGTATTTCAGTTTTGTGTTTTGTGATCACTGTTAAGCGATTACGATGCTTATTCTTTTCATGTAAGTTCAATTATAAAGTTACTTTACATTTTCTGAGATCAAATATCCACATACAATGTTTCAGATTCGCTGTCACTTTAACCACCTACGATAACACAATTCCTGAAAGTTTACACACATGTAACAATCTTATATAAATACAGTGTACTCTCCCTTAACCACCTGTCGGCTTAATCACCCACCTTCCAAGAATAAGCCATTTTCGTTATAAGCAGCGCTCGGTGCTCTACAATATGTGTTTTCCTTCGTTTAGGAAATGTGTTTATGAAATACCAAACTGTACTTCATTCAGTAATGACGGCTCAATCGTGTTTTTCTTTTTTCACTTTTGTTCTTTTCTTCAATCAAAACATATACACTGTTAATAAATGCGCGGTTTGTGTGATAATCTAGTGCGCTTTATTCAGGATAGTACAGTATTTCACTCAACGAATGTTACTGGAGCAGCTTGTATTGAAACCTCTGATTTGGTTAAGTTAAATTTATTAAAATATAACGTTTACACTTTTTTTTTCTTTTTTAACTATTATAGAGATGCTATACAATTTAGAATTAAGAAATGGTGATTTTCGTTTCAACTGACCTTGTTATCCGACCAGAGCCTGATGCCTTGGTGATCGGTTAACTGAGAGTCTACTGTATCATTGTACACTATGACATAATCGAACTTTCAATTGAGTATTCATTAACAGTCGTGAATCTGGATCTTGAATTTGAATACTAATAATTAAGACATCAGATCAGAGGCAAGATCATTTCAGAATAGATTACTGCATTGCTAGAAGATTTTCGAAGTGACTACAAGAATACTTTGCATAACGCTATCAACTGGTTCCAAGAAACGTCTAATTTACAATGGGTTTAAGTTGAAATTTTTCATCACAAAAATTTGGGATAATAAGTTTAAAAGTTATGATATTATTATTATTATTATTATTATTTAATAAATAAGTGAGTTTCATTTCACAGTGCAAAACTACGACTTTCAAACTATGTGAATTCAATGCTGAAACTTTAAGTGGTACTTCTATTAACTATTGGTTGCAATAGAATAATATCAAAGATAGAATCTATTCCTTGAATGCTGAATTCATATCAAAAAGCCATTACATATTATCTCTTGCTACTTTGGTTCTAATTACTCATTCACTAACTAATTCTATGACCTATGAAACCCGGAGGTTCAATGCCGCGTTCATAATAGCTCTTTATTGATTTCTGTCCTTAGCTAACTGGATACATTTCTACTTTTTATGAATATTAATACTGAAACCGCAAGTACTAACTACTGTCTCTCACTTTCCGGTTGCAATAGACAAAATGCCATAGGTGAAACATCTAATTCTCCCGGACTAAATCCAAATTAAAAACTAATTATCTCTTTCCGTTTCATCCATTATGCGATCAGTGTTGTAACAGAAAAATCGTAATTTTCACCAGTTCCAGATTGAACTGATACATATGAGTCCAGACAAAACTCATTCTAGAGACATTGAATCTTCGTCAAATAACCGCTTTTCCATATATCATTCATTTTCCTCTATGGAAATAACTTGAAACCGGAAGTAATAATAAATTTCAATCACTTCCGCTTTTGGTAGAGTGTTGCGGATCGATTACAAAAAACATTTGCCGCTATGCTCTCTTGAGACACTGAATCGATTACAAAAAAACATTTGTCGCTATCTGTTACCATTTTTGTTCAATGGTGATAAATTTTGAAACCGGAAACGGTTAATTTCTACCACCTCCGGTTTGAATAGAGGGTTAACGGAAAATATGGAACCTGTTCTTGGGACACTGAATTCGACTAAAAAAAAAAAACTCGATATCTTTTACGTTTTTGCTCTATGGAAATCAATATTGAACCGGAAGTAATATTAAATTTCAACCACTTCCAATTTCCGTAGAGTGTTATTGGTGGCGATGGTATTTTGTCTGGAGACGATGAAATCGACTGCAAAAAACCGCTTGTCGCTATCTGTAACCGTTTTTTGTTCTACGGCGATAAATGTTAAAACCGGAAATGATTCCGGTAGTACTATTCACGGAAAAAGATGAAACCTATTTCTGGGATGTTATTGAATCGACTGCAAAAAACAATTTATCGATATCCCTTATCGTTTTCGCTCCACGAAAATCAATATTGAAACCCGACGAACTATTAAATTTCAGCCACTTTTGGCTTCGGTATACTTTTGAGTGCTGACGATATGTTGTCTTGAGAGACATTGAATCGATTAACGAACACATCAAATGTTCCTATTTCATGCTTATGGAAGTGCTACTCAGATCGTAAATTAGTATGGCATTTCTTGAATTTGGGCACAAAGGAATATTGCCAAAGTGATAATTTGTTTTAATTAGCGCTATACCTATTCACATGAGATATTCTTTAAATAATTACGCTCAATTTATCCTTAGGCCAAGAAGTTACTTGCTCAAAATCTTTGATTCTACCTGATTTAGCATTACTTGTTACTATCTTTCTATGTTCATTATAAAATTGAATTTATTCATTAGAACTTCCTTACCTCGGATTCTGTCATCTCCAATTTGCTTCTCAATGAATTTGTTTCTTTCTTTTCTTCTTCCAGTAAGGCCTTCAGAATAGCTATTTCCCTCTCCTTTTCAGCCATTGCATCATCGACTGCCGTTTCCACTTTCGTTTTTTCTTTCTCCTTCATCTCCAAAGCCAAATTGAGTACTTTGATCTTTTCATCCTTGTCCACTATATCTTCGTTGCGCAGCTGGTTCACTTCATCCTGAAGTAAACTGCTTTCACGCCTTGACAACTCCACACTTTGCCTCAACTCATCGATTTCTCGCTCTTTTGCCATCAGTTGTTCTTCTGCATCTCTTCTCCACTTTTCCTATAAAAATAATTTTAAATTAATAACGGCTCCATCATAGAATCCAAATCAACGGAAGAATGAACAAGGTTTCACTGTGTTGATAGAGAAACTTCCCTGCCAGATAGTTTTGCCCATCTCGTAACAAGTGTTTTCGGCTAATTATATTAAACAAAAATATTAAATTATATCCCGAGGCAGAGAAGCATTGAACGCTGCTTTTAATGTTCAATAATTTTGACGTCGCCTGAAGTCGATCAACTACATAGAGTTTCGCAACTTGTGATAACTACGTAATAGTTCCTCACTGTTTTCCGGACATTTAGTTCAGTGCGTTCTTCCATGTGAGTGGTGCGAATGTTAAACCAAATGAAACTGAACTCTAGAGAACGCTGATATTCCGGGAAAATAATCATATTTTGTTGAATAGCCAATGAAGAGTAAAAATAAAATTACATTGAATGTGTTATCGAGTAACAAGAGAGTCTTAAATACACTTTTATGAAGTAGTTTTTCCACCTCTCAACCATTACCTGTATCATTCCAACACTGCATATACAGAACGTAGAAAGCAGCAGACAGAAAGTTTAAAGAAATGAAAGTACTTTCCAAGAAATGTATTTTTGAAAATGGGTCCCGAATCGCTTCGTTTCTTATCAAAAATTGTAAATAAGGGCAAAACAACTTAAATAACACTGAATATGTAGTGTCGTGTTATCTACGAGAACTTTTATTCTAATATTGATTAATCAAATGAACAGTTGGTGTTGGTTTGTTGTTGGTCTGTTGTTTTGGTTATGGATGGTATTTAGTCTACCATTCCTTTAACACACAGGTTGATCGTTCAATTAGGGCTTCCCATACCATATATGACTTGATTAACTTGGGTTTCGTTTTGTTTGATCAAGTAAACTTCCACAAGCCTCGCCTAGAATCAATTACATGTTTTCCGTAACTAGCTTACATAAATTAGCAAGCTTAAATTCCTACTCTAGCCACTATTCATTTATAAACACTACTGTGATTAATCTTAGAGCTGCGCAAGTGATTTCTAACTATTCACTTTTTTCAGTTAGGACAATGAGATTAGTATTCAGGGAATACACATAAATCAGTATTCGGAGAAGATTTATTTGCCTCTAGCTATAAACTTCAATTTTTTTTTTTTTCTAAAAGAGAAGAGTCTGTATATCACCGATTAATCTGCATGAAAATGAACACAATAGAATGATCAGTGACTGGTGAACAAACATGCGCATAACTTTCCTTTCACAAGAAATGTTTTACTTCATATTTCTTACTCTTTTTAACCTGGCTTTTTACCCACCCATGTTTCTTGTCCTTTAAGTTTTCTTTTTCAAACCGCTAAACTGAAGATGGAAATAGTAATTTCCGAAAGTACTTCTTAGATGAACATTTGGTCTGCAATAAATACTAAGCTTTTAGTAGTTGTTTCTAAGTTTTTATTATAGTTGTTTCTAAATATAATCACCGCTCGTAATATATAGTAATACAATAGTACCATTTTCGAGGTAAACAATAAGTTGCGCTTGTGTCTTCAATTGGAATGCTTTTAAAAAGTGTCCATCTGATAGCATGCATGTACTGGCAAAGAGTGCGTAATTGTGTCGCCATGCCTGCACATATTACAGTACGCATGTAAAATACGGTAAGTATTCAGCTATATCCTACCTAAATGATTAACCAAATAAATAATTAGGAATACTAAGAAGTTTAAGTGTACTACTGAAAATAAGTAAATTTTAAACACAGTTCTCTGCTCTTCAGTGAACGCGGACAATTTGAAATTAGTATCTATTGAAGCTGACATATTCAGTTCGATACGTCAAGATTTAGCTTTGGAATGTTGGTAAGAGTTATTACAAAACAATTATTTTATTTTTGAAATCAAGGTGTGTACAAGCAGGTGAAGGATTTTGCTATAAGTAGCCTTCTTCCTACGTTAATAATCGTAATGAACATCGTAATGAACAAGTTTGAGTGTAAAAGTTTGAAGAAAGAACAATTCTATTCAAGGAACTAAACCAAATACTCCCGAAAATTAAATTAATGACCAAACATGAAAATCATAATCGTTTGGATTTTTTAGACTTGACGTTTACAGTATTAATAAAACAAAACTGACGAAAGCGCCAAATATATATTAATAATATTTGTATAAGAGTTTCGGAAATGTAATATTGCCTTCATACCGAAACTGTTACACAGATATTGTTAAGACATAACACGCAAAGAGTGAAAAAGTGACTGACTAGACCGGGACTCGAATCCGGGATCTCCGGCATACCGTGCCGATGCAAACAGCCATACTGAGTTGCGTAGTGGTTAATACATCGGCACGGTATGCCGGTGATACTGGATTCGAGTCCCGGCCTAATCTGTCATTTTTTCACTCCTTGTGTTCTAGATATCACATCTATAGAGTATCTGGTAAGTTAAAAAATCGGTTGTTTCTTCTTTCATTGATATCTTATTACTATATATATTTGGTGCTTTGGTCAGTTTGTTTTATTAATACTGTAAATACTTCCGAAGTTATAATGGAGAAGATACAACTTAACGTTTAGTCGAGAAATAAGTGAATTTATTTTTAAATTATATAGAAAACATCGACTTCATGTGACTTCAATGTACAAAATATCCGTTTATTCTAACAAAATTAAAGAGCTAACTTATAGTTAAATTTCTTTCTGGAATGTATTGATTGACATAAAAGATCAATTAAGAAGTTTTTTAGAATTAGGAAAAAAAAAAAAAAACATTTGATATACATAACATATCGGAACAAAAAAGTTGAATTTCCTCTCTGTTATGAGCGAAATTGTTATTTAATTTGAATAAGGCTGCTAAGAAATATGGCTTAGGTGATCTAGAAACACTTGTTAATGCTATGATAGTGTTTATAAAGCTATCTGTCAGTACAAGGTAATAAATTGGTATGACTAGAAGAAACACTGAAACGAGAATAAAGAATCATATCAGAGATGCTGAAGATCGAGATTCTGCACTTTTCAGGCTTCTCTAAACACCTAGGTTTGAGCGCAGAATTAGGAAAATCCAAAATTACTGCCAAAACTACTCCACATATAGAAAAGAACGTTTTTGAGTCATTTCATATTACAATTAAAAATAAAACTTCAAATGAGGATAAGAACAGACAAGAATTACAATTTTATCATTATTAGCTTTATTTTTTTTATTTTTTTTATTTTTTTAAAAAAAAGTAATACATTAATTTGACCCAACATCTATACCACCTTTGCAAAAGAGCACTATACACGAGAAATAGTTTATTTGGCTGGAACTTGGCAACATTCTTTCCACACAATCTCAAATATGGTTGCTTTATAGCATAGTAAGATTTCCGTAACTATTAATTGTCAATACTGTATTATACCTCTTTCTAATTTTGTCATAACATATAACTATTTAGTGTTTTTTGAGAACAAAATTGGCCAGAAAGTTTAAATTGAATCAAGATTCAGTATTTTTCGTTAGAAGAGGACATGTGTAGTGTTATATGTGAATTCATTGATACATGCTTTCATGTTGATTGGTGATGAGAACATGAGAAGTGACTTGTTCCATTTTAACTGATTATGGGCTAGATAGATTCTTTAACCGACCTGCTTACATATCACATTTTAATATACCGCGCTTCACAACCTTACAAAAATAGTATAAGCACAATTGATGTAGCAGCTTTAATAATGCGAACTTACTATGTAAAAAGGTGATTCAAAATTGAGACTGTAAACACAATATTATATTTCAGTCTATTGTACTCGTATTTTCGTGCCACTAAAAGATATTAGAGACGACATAGAAGGCCAACTTTTCGCTGCGTATACGACAGTCATGTTGGGCTTTTAAAAGCGTACAAGATAAAAGAGCAAAGAATGACTAGCATCATATTGTTCAGTATCAAAACCTCTGTCTCTGACCCTTCCCTTGTAAATAAAACAATAAAATTTTGCCAGAAGATATTCTAAAACAATGTGATATACTGATCACCAATGAGCTTTCAAGCACTGGGATATTTATGAATAAATACACTGGTGTGCAAAACTCAAGACGAAAGTAAGTTTCGCATGCTGTGTCACTCAGAAGTGGCACAGATTACTGAAACTTGAAACATACACAGAAAGTAGGGTACAATATGATACAGGAAATAATAAAAAGAAACACGTGATCGGAAGAACAAAAATGGCACTTTTTTACACAGGCATTAACTTATACGGAAGTCTCTGACTCATGATGGCCACCCTGACGTTACAGAAGGGTTGAAATGATCCTTAAAAGGATGTGTGTTCACCACGAATAGCGATGTATGCTTTGCAAAGTGCTCCCATGCAGCTCCCAAGGTTATTGCAGTATGGAGTTCCATTACTCCACTACTGCTGTTGACAACTGCTGAATGGTTATTTGTGCATCTAGATGTGCTGCAAGACATCTTCCTATGGCATCCCAAATGTGTTCGATGGAATTCATGTAAGGAGAACAGTAAGGCTAGTCCATCTGCCGAGTACCTTCTCATTCCAAGAGTTCCGCAACTTGCGCTCTTCGATGCGGTCACGCATTATAATCCATAAAGAAGAAGTTGGGGTCTACTGCATCTCTGAAAAGACGGGCGTAGAAACGGAATGCAGTGTCACAATAACGCTGACCGATGAGTGTACCGTGTTCAAAAATGGTAGGTCGGTATGTATGCCCATGCATCATTATGCCTCCCACACAATAACACGCCACCAAAATTATTGTGTTCGACAAAGTTCTTGGGTTCATTGCGTCTTTCCAGCTCTCAACAAATGACTATGCGTCCAGAATTGTTACTCAAACTGAATCTTCTCTTGGAGAAAACAGTGCGACCCCACCCTTCTCGGTTCAATTCTGATGTTCTTGGAACAACAACGAATGGTGATGTTGATGTGAGGTGTCAACGGTATACAACGTAAGGCAGTCGGGCGAAGCCATACAGTCGGAGTACCACTGTGAAGCGTTAAATTGGTCGCCTTACAGTCCTCCTAGATGTATTTGCAACTGCACCCACTGTTTGACGTCGGTCCCTTCTTGCTTGTTTCAGAATGTAGTAATTATACCCTGGTGTAGTTCCCCGTAGTTGATCACCATATCACCTTTTCACGCATTGCCCGTGGTTGAAATGCTCCTCATGCACGTGGAACAATATTGTGGACAATATCAAACCCCTGGGTCACATTAATCACACTTTGTACTTCTTATAATTTCCCGACGATTCTTCCCCATGTAAAGTCACCCCAAAGTTGTCTCCGGGCCATGTTGTTGTAAGTAACACTACCAGAATGCTCTTTAACAGCTCTCTGACTGATATGCCATGTCTCGTCCCTTTTATTCAACTGATTCGTGTCGGGGAAGCAGATCCATTCGGCGCTACGTTTACGCTGATGTCAAGCTGCGCAACGTCCCTATGCATGTAAGAAGGACATCTCCAACATGCTGCCTGCCGGGCTTTCATTCATTTCCATCCACTACGCAATATTTTAAACTACTTTATCTATTTCGTCGTTAAGTTTTGCAACCAGGATACTAATTTTATACCACTCTGGTATATATTCTTCTGACTCATGACTCATCCTTATAATAAACGACAAACGTCTCAGTTTGTCCATCATACTAATGCTAATCAGTCACGCTAATAGTTGTTGCTACGTGTGGTATATCTTGTCCCTGACGCTAACAGCTGTCGCTATCTGCGCCATTGGGTGTTAAATTGTGCAGGCAATTTGCCGCTTAAAATTACTAGTTAGAAATACACTGAGTTAATATAGCAAGTATTTAAACGTTTTAAAAACTCATTATTCCTAAGGAATAGATTCTCTCATTTTCACGAAAACAGAAGGAAATGGACAGATCCTACCACACCTCTTAGTTACGTTACTATAATTTGCAATGTTTAGTTAACTTTGTTTAGATAATCATTACACTCATAGAGTTAGAACCATCTTCTTTAAAGTATCTAAATCATAAAGTTTAGAGACATCTTCTTTAAAAATATCATTTTTATAACTTCAAGACAGAGAAGTTATTTTTAATCAAATATTACATTATCTACATTTGCAAACAGAGAAACAAGCTTCAAGTCAGTCTTTAGTTAATCTGGTTTTTGTCAAGGACACAAGTGTATTATATACTGGACGAAGGACTCAAACATATAAGCCGATTTCACTCACCTGAGAAGATTCCCTGCACAAACACTCCTCTACCTGACGCTTAAGGCGACTTACTTCATCTTCTAACCTATTTATTGTACAGATGTTCTCATTGACCTACAAAAAATAAAGTTATAAGAATACCAGATTATTAACGGGAACTACATGCTACTCGTTTGTACAAAACTTAAGTTAGCAAATATCGAAAAGACTAAATAATAAATGCAGTATATACAAATGCTATATAGTCTCCTGTTACATCATAAACACAAAAGCAGAGCAGTAACTCACGTGGACGAACACGGGTGGAAGAAGAAATAAACATACGAATAAACAATTGTTTCATAAGTAGAACTCCATATGAACATGTCGTTGAATATGATGTGGGTTATCAGGTCGAGATAAGTGATATACAAGGTATCCGAGAAGTCCCTCTACCCCTAGGTTTGAGTATCACAGAGAACAATGTTATGTTATAGGTAACACCACTTTCACGCTCACAGACAACATTGTCTGGTATCCCAGTTCTCAAATATTGTTTCCTATCCCTGCGTGCGAGGTCACGTGGAGCACTGGAGCATTTCAGTTGTTAAGCCCATGGCTAGTGTGAGTGGTGCAGTTACACAGCTGAGGAATGGTTAATCGCATCTATGTGGGTGCACGATCGACCACACATAAGGCAAACAATCACAGCATCAGGGTATCAACTCTCTTTCCCCCAAAAATTTCCAGGACAAATCACCAATTTTCCAGGACTTCGACAAAGGAAGGTATAACAGAATTGCAACTGTAAGTTCAAAACTCACTGAAATGAAAAGTATAGTAGCTTACGCAGTGAATATTAATGCAAGTACATATTAATGCACAATAATTAAATACAGAAAGCGTGGCGTAACAGGCTTTTTTTTTTGCCTCCCCTTATAACCGATCCACCCACATCCAGCACATGTATTTTCATTCTTTCTACATGACATTTTAATTGGGCACCGAACAAATTCACAAATAACAAAAATCTATTTTTCGCACATGGTATCTTCATAGCGTGACAGTGTGACAAATAATTAGGGGAAATAAGGAATTATATTACAAGTTTTTCAACTGAGTATGGAGTTGTGTGATTTCCTCATCTATGCACATAATCTCTTTGTTCTTTAGCGAAGCTGCTCTACGGGTAGCATTTGACTTTGTCAATAAAGTAAAGCAAGAATTCTGCTCTGCTTCATGTGCAAGCTGATTTGCTTCAGTCTCCAATGCTTCACTTGTTTCCATCAATTTCATTTTCTTTCTCTACAGTTGCTGTAAATTTTCACTTATCTCTTTCCTCTTGCTCTGCGCTTGACTTTCTCTTTCAACAGTCCTTATTTTCTAAGCTCTGCCATATAGCGCTGCCTTGCATGGAAGGCATGATGCAGTATTTCTTTCGTGATGTTGATTGAAGTAAGGCCTTTATGGGAAATGTTATCATACAATCTATGAAGGATTGATAATGGTACAAAGCACAGTTTCTGGAGGATAGTGCTAGTGAAGACAGTATCCAAGAATGGGTTGACAGTCTAGTGGATGAAAGAAGAAGAGAGAAGTTCTCCCAACCAACCACCCTGTTAGGAAAAAGAAAGCCCACCAACCACCTCCACATGCAAGATCATGACAAATTACACTGTTCAACAACGAAAATGTAAATTGAACAAAATCAGCTAATTCTTATTGATTTTGTGGTGCTGATCACGAATTTGAAAGTTATTTTCGAATACTAGCTCTACTTTTTGTTTTACAGGCATGTCTAATAATAACGCTTTAAAAATAAATATATTCGCTTCGTTTGGGGTAAAATGTTACACTGATCCGGCAACACTGGAGAAACTATATGAACGCTTGGTTTCATTGTGTTCCTTATCCCAGTAGTGTTCTGCTAGTGTTAGAAAAGACAGGTTTAGTGCAGTTATCAGCGTTTTGGGTGTGACGTTTGTGTAGTGCAGGACACAAAAATAGAACTACAAGTACGCAGAAATACTGGTATTTCGAATGTATATTTTTAAATAGTTGTCGGAACTATTTCAAGTGACATTTTGAGGATTTCAATAAACAAAAATGCCGCGAAATTGTGTAAACAGTGCGGATAGCTTCTGCTACGTGTGTGGGGAAGTGACATTTTCCTCACAAAAGCAGACTATAACACCACTAATAAGAAAAGCCTATTAATATTACTCTGGTTGTAAAATTGGAGACCAAGATAAATCTTGGGCACTCCACATTGTGTGTAACACTTGTGCCAGCAACCTACGAAATTGGATTAATGGGAAGGGGCGCTCAATGCCTTTTGCAGTGCTCATGATTTGGAGGGAGCCAAGCGACCACATCAGAGACTGTTATTTTTGTATGGTTCCTTCCGTCAAGAAGGGAATTTCCACGAAAAGAAGCGGGCCTTGATCTATCCTAACATTCCTTCTGCAATGCGCCCTGTTCCACATGGAGAAGGACTACCTGTTCCTCACCCACCTAAAGAATACGATCTTTTTTCTGATGATGATCAAGAAGTTGAAGCTCCTGAATCAAGTACTTCGAAGGACCCTACGTTTGTTGTAGAAGAACCTCCATGTGAACCACATAGACTTACTCAAGAGGAACTAAGTGATCTAATCAGAGACTTGGACCTCTCGAAAAGCAAAGCCGAAATTTTAGCGTCACGCTTAAAGCAATGGAATTTATTGTAGGAAAAAGTAAATATTTCAGTGTATCGGAATAGGGAGAAGATGTTCACTTCATTTTTTACTATGGAAGACACACTTGTGGCATGTACAGATGTAAATGGTCTCATGAGGGCACTTAAAATTAATTACGAACCTACGGAGTGGAGGCTCTTTATAGATTCGTCCAAGGTGAGTTTAAAGGCAGTGCTTTTACATATTGGAAATGAACTTCCTTCAATTCCTGTAGGTTACGCAGTTCATATTAAGGAATCTTATGAAAACTTAAAACGTTTACTTCAAGCCATTAAATATTACGATTTTCAGTGGCTCATTTGTGGTGACCTTAAAGTAATAGCACTGTTGCTAGATATGCAGTAAGGGTATACAAAGTATTGTTGCTTTACATGTGAATAGGACAGTAGAGATCGTGGATCTCATTACCGCAAAAGTGATTGGAGTAACAGAGAAACTCTTCAGCCGGGAGTGAAAAATGTGCAGCATGAACTACTGGTAGATCGTAACCGAATTTTGCTTCCCCCTCTACATATTAAATTAGGTCTTATGAAAAGTTTTGTTAAGAGCATGAAATAAGAGCCTATAAGTACCTAAGAGGACAATTCCCTCGATTAAGTGATGCCAAAGTTAAAGAAGGTGTTTTCATAGGGCCACAGATTAGGCAACTATTCAAAGATCACAAGTTCGACGAAATTCTCCAAGGTGAGGAGAAAGCTGCGTGGGAAAGCTTGAAGAGTGTTTGTTCACAGTTCTTGGGAAGACACCGAGCAACAAATTATAAACAACTGGTAGCAAAGTTGTTATTGTGCAACGAAAATCTTGGTTGCAATATGTCTCTGAAACTCCACTTTCTTCATTCACATCTAGACTTCTTTCCCGAAGATTGTGGAGCAGTAAGTGACGAACATGGTGAGCGTTTCCATCAAGATATTGCAGCAGCCATGGAGAAGAGATATGAGGGAAAGTGGAGTTCTGACATATTGGCCGACTACTGTTGGACTATTGCAAGGGATGTTCCAGATGTAACCTACAAAAGGCAAGCCAAGCGAAGACGCTCAAAATAAAATAAACATAATCCTGTACAAGGGATCACTTGAAACTTTTGTCTACATTGCAGTGTAGTTCTTGCACAAAAAGGTATTTGTACATATTTTTCATGTTTTGATGTTAATACTGATTTTTTACGGAATTGTTAATGTTTAACTTGACCACGGTTACTTTATTTTCTGTATCGCTGTGAAACTGGTATTTGCGCAATTTTGAAAAAGGAAGTACAAGGGTATAGAAAGCTATAGGTTAGGGTACTTCTTAACTCCCCAGCTTATCACATCACAGTGAAATAGATAAAAAAAAAAAAGTGAAATGTAGAATGTAGGTTTTTACAAGGATTTTGCTTAAATGTTCTATAAATATTAATAAATTTGTATATATACAGCTACTGTTGTACAAGGGCGTTTTTTTTTCACAACCTGAGCTAAGAAAATTCTTCTATTATCATTTCCTTTCATATTATGCTTAAATGAATGTAAAAACCGCAATTTCAAAGAATTTACATACTTTCGATCAAAATTTGTTGAACAGTGTTATTATTCAGCACAAAGATAGTAATCAATTAAAATCTTCATTATAATTATGAAAAATAAAAATCTGACATTCAGTATTTCTGTAAATTTCAAGGACAGAAATGCATTTTCAAGGACATTTCCAGAATGTTTCCAGGACAAAATCAATTCAAGGACATTTCCAGGACGAGTAGGAACCCTGCAGTACTTAAAGATCGCTTTGGCAAGGGCCCACCTTACAAAGCAATCCTGCTTGATTGAGAAAAGCATGTCTGCTTCAGGACATGTTAAATACAGGCCGCATAGTGAAAGTACGAAGACGCGCGAGGAGACGTGTGCTGCCGTCTCTGGGTCAGTTGCATTGCCTCCAACTAAATCTCTTCATAAAAGAGCAGGTGAACTGAGTATACCGCGTTCAACAATGCATGACCACATTAAAAAAAAAAAAAAAAATGCATATGAAAACATTTATGACAATCAAACCTAGGGATACGAGAACTTCTCGGATATTCTATGTTCTGGGAAGACTTGATATGAAGTTTTTGTGGGGACATCTTTGGGAAAAATATTTTTGGGTAGCAAACTGGGAGGTTAACATAAAAATGGGTGTCAGGAAGTGAGTATTCTTCTCATCCAAAGAGATTAGCAAAGGATGGAATTCATTCGAGTGTTCTTGTCTCGAGTCTTAAAGTTTTGTATCTTATATTTTATTTACCGTGTTTGCCAGTTTACAAGACACATTTTCTTTCTTTGAGAATAAGTCCAAAAAGTATTCCTGATTATTGTGTGTTATTTGATGTCTTCCCTACTTCCTTACGATGTACAACAGCATTCTAATTACATACAGTTAGTTCAGTGATCCAGTAACTGCTAGTTGGATACAATCGCTGTGTTTAGCGTTTCAATGTGTATATTTTTCTCTGCATATGCATGTGCTACAGACATTTCAAGACTCGCGTAACATTATTCTACATTCAGGAAAGCGCTCGTAACTCCATCAATACTTCTTGTTAAAATATACTTTTATATTTAAAAAAAAATGCAATGAAAGTAATTTAAACTCAATATCGAATACAGAAAATGGGGTGCGTTTTATGTGCCAGTATATACGATATTTATTTTACCAAACTGATTCTTCAGCGTCACTTTACTTCAATTCCCTAATTTGGTATATAATAATAATAATAATAATAATAATAATAATAATAATAATAATAATAATACAGTAAAAACTGTATATCCCGGAACACGATGGTTTCTAGCCAAATTTTCCGTCTTGGCAGTTTTGACTTAAAAAGAACATCATAATTTTGAGTTAATTATAATGTACTGTGTAATAAACATATCAAAGAATATAGATCAACTACACATGTTGGTACACTTACATTTTTAACGTACAGTTTTGCATACGTACTTAATTATCTTTTCCCCACAGTTACATCAAAGTTGGTTGACAAGTCTTGCTCATAACACGAACAAGTACATGGTTCTCTACATCTTATAAAAGTCCAATCAAAACAGAGTCGTTTCGAGAAGCAGCGAATTCGTGTAGTTTGTTCACAAAAGTGCATGTTTGTAAGTGGATATCTTCAACTCTCGTGACATTTCTTCTTCTCTCCGTCCTCTTCTACAACATCGCCATCGTTCTCTTCACATTTCAAAGGCTCTTGCCCAGCGTTCTGTAGATTTAGTGAATTGACAGTTTTCTCTACATTCTGTTCTGCTGCCAATTTGCTGTCGAAATTGATTATATCCTCAGGTGCAATTAAAAAATTAGCCTCCTTACAAATATCGGCAATGCCATTTACACTCTCCCCCACTTCATCATATTCGACAGTTATGTCTTCACAAGGGACACCTGCTTTTACAAAGCAGTTTCTGGACTGATTTTCTTCATAGCTTGATGAATCCATTTTACAGCATCCAGAAGATTTATTTGCTTTGTAACTTCCGATACCCATCCTGGCAATTCATAACTGTAACACAAGTTTCCTGTAAAATGGATTAAACGTAAAAATTACACCTTGGTCCATAGATTGAGTGATAGATTTAGTGTTGGGAGGAAAAAATACCAGTTTCACATTTGACATTTTGAGTCAATAAAACAAAATCACCTTACGATTTTCGTTTCTCATTTTCAATGTTGAAACTCTTCAACCATTCCTCCATTATAGAACTAGTCACCCAGGCTTTCTTGTTATTTTTCCGAGTGACTGGTAGAGAAGAGCGGTTTAAGTTTCGGGCATGCAGATTTTCCCATCATCACAGGGTTTACAAATGTTCCTTTCATGTTTGCACAAAGAAAAAAAATGTTAATTGTTCCTTAGACATTTTCCCGCTCGGAAGAAAAGTCCTGTCTCATCTCCATTAAAAATATTTCTTGCTTCATATCCTTCAACTAAAGCACACAATTTTTCTTTACACTCAGGAACTGTTTGAACATCAACGTCATTGGCTTCACCACAAACACGATTGAACACTATGTTATGGCGAGTTTTGAAACTCCCTAATCATCCACTGACAATCCCTAATGCTTTAGCTACTTCCAATGCTTGCGTTTGAATAATTAACCCTAAGATTGGCTTTACGATCTGCAGGATCAGGTACTGTATGATGCATGTTCTCAGCCATTTTAAAAGTTGCTGGTACACTGGGACGAGTTGTTCGCCTGTTGCAGTTTTGCACACACTGACAAGGCAACCATGTTGTCAAATTTTAACTTCATTTCTGTATATTTAATGCTAACAATGATTGCTTCCTTGTATCTATCTCATTAGTACAGTCTAGAAAAAGCATCACTGCCATATTATGTATGCCATACGTACCATACAAAGAGAAGCTATGTTCAAAATCAACATTATCAAAGACTGCATACTGTTCAAAATCAACAAGACTGGTAAAGTGACTGGGAAGTGGTGTGCTGTTAGTTTCACATGATTTCATAGAGTAAGCTGCGAGCAAGTTCCTGCTCCGATTATGTTGTTATAACTTGTTGACATACCTATCGTACTCATTGAAGTGATGGGCTTCTACTTTTGTACTTGTCATAAATAGCGTAAGCGATTATCATATATGGTGGAGTTTAATATTTCCCGTGATGTAGTTCTAGAAATATAATTTGAAAAATACAGTACATCTGTACAGCCAGTTGGTTCATGGGATTGACCTACTGTTCTTCGTTCATATTTTCAAAGCCATCATCAGTGTTGTCGGCTTTTGTTCCTAACTCAAGGAAGTTTGCTTGTAATAGTTTTGCTTTACTGATATTAAACAACACGAAAAATATGTCAAGAAAACATTAGGTATTTTTGTTAACTATCATGATTTGAGCAGCTCTAAGGCATCGCAAAATTTGCCCGTAAGCCGAAAATTTAAGTCTTTCAGAACTTATCTTTAAAAAATTACCCACTAATTTCACTGTATCATGTGATCTTATTTTGGCTGCAAGAACTTCAGGAGTCAAATTTGCTGAGAATACCAGGAGTAGCTCATTATTTTGGTCACACTGACAGAAACGAATTTTGTCACCATACACTCTGACTAGAAAGATCTTAATCTCATTGTTATAAACAGTTACCGCTTCATTAATGCTGATCATTTATTCTCTGATACCACTGAATGTGAACCCGTAGCCAGCAATTAAAGTAGTTCTAAAACTTCATTTGCATTTTCGAAAAGTTCGTACTTAACAGATGCCTGCCTAAAAGTAAGACTGCTGTTGCTGGGAGCTCACTCCACATTCATATCTTTGAATATGTGGAAGCATACAGTTCGTATATGCATACAAATCGGCTGCGAACACATGAAACTCACTGTTAACATCAGCAACATGACTGAAAGCACAACTTCTAGCACTTGTTGTTAGGGTGATGAAATACTAGCTCCTGTTCACCAGTCAATCAGTAACAATGCTGGTCGTTTGTAGACTTCGTCTTGTCTTATTTCAGATGCATCTCGAACTCGCTTCTATCCAGCCTCGGCTGATATCAGTTTTTGTTTTATAACACTTTGGCACATGAGAAAATTGTCTTTATGGAATGGGTCAACATATTTTGTATTTAACAAAATTAATCAGGAGGTCTATATCCGCTGCTAACACCCTCACGTTCATATATACATAAATCATACAAATTTATACATTTGTATCCATTATTTCTACTGTGTATTCTTTAGTAAGACTATTCATGGCTTTGGATTAATTGTTTTAACAAAAGAGACACTGACCAAAGCTTAAAACTTTATTTTAAATTATAATTTGTAACTGTTTATTCTTATATTTTGTATAATTTATCTACCTGTATTCATTATTTCCATTCATTCTGATCTCAAAAATTGTTTGTCGTATACATTAAAATCATTAAAATCTATTTTCATTTAGTTAGTTTTTTTTTTTTTTTTTTTTTTTTAATCATGTAACTGGGGTATATCATGGGGCAATGACTAAATTGGGATACGAGCAGGAACTTCTCGGAAAGTTTATTTTATTTTTATATCTCAAACAAAATACCTACTTACAACACGTCAATGAAACATGGAAAATATAGTCCCGCAGATGTAATATTTTTCAGTAAATGGTGCAAGTACCTAGCCGCTAGGGGCGCACAGATCGCTATACATTTTTCCTGGAAAATTTTTCCAATTTTCCCGGATATTCACGTATTTATAGATCTTGGTGCGTATGTGCTGTGTCATTTAAAGGATTGATTTATTCTAAAGGCAGTGACGTACGAATCATGAACTGAAGGAAGTTAGCGTATGAACAGGAGACGCTAATTCCAAAGGATTTTTTACAAACAATTTCGTATTGCGTTTTTCGTTCGAAAATATTTTTCATATTTATTAGTGTAGTTCAATAATTAAAAAATGGCTCGAGCCACGGGCATACCTTATTTTTTGTAGTACCTTCTATGATGGGAAATGCACCTTGAGCTCCATTAAGGACGCACAAAGAGGTAACCGAATTTTCATTTTCTTGTAAATTCCAGAAAAATACCCAGACTTTGCATTCGAGAGATAGTCAGAAGTATCATTTTTGAAAGCCTGATTCATTCCAAAGATAGGAGCTCAGTTGCGGCTATATAGTTGTGTACGTGTCTTTGGTGCAGGGGACGCAGGTTTGATTTCCGACGGGAGGTCATGTGATTTGGATCCCACTTTAAACTGTAGGTCCACGTCTCGTATAAACTTGCTACTGAACGGGATGCTAAACTCCAACTCATCATCCCAAAGATAATACGTACGAACAATGAATCTAAAGTAACTAAAGAAGTAGCAGCAACTTGCTAAGTTAAATTTTCTTTATAAATCTAAAATTTCTATTATACAGAGGTTGTTCAGTCTACATTTGGACAATTTCGACTTACTTAAAAATTTAGAAGAATCCAAGGCGCCAGGTCCGTAAGTGCTCGATGTGTTTCCCTTGGTTCCTAACAATAGCCCGACAGCGTAATTCCCACTGTAATAGGCTTCTCTGAAGAACTGGGAGGGGAATCTTGTCCCATTCCCTTTGCACAGCTTTCCAAAGTCCTTCCACAGTTGTCACAAGCCGTTTTCCCAAAGCCCGCTTCAGCAATCCAAATCCACAATAGTCCATAGGACTTCCATCTGGAGATTTAACAGGTACCTCATTGAAAAGTATCACCTGTATACCACTTGCCTCCTCCATCTCCCTGTAGAATGCGAGGGACGATCCTGAGGTATGTGATGAGGCCTTGTCCACCACCGCACCAGATTGGCGTCATTTCCGTACATTGTTGGAATCTCATGCTCGTAGATCGGCTCATGATCTGCTCCTGAAAATACTGCGAATTTAGTTTGCAGTTCTTCGCCACCCTACGAATCTTCAGTTTACCTCGGTAACAGTAGCCAGCAACGACCATGAACCCTTTTGGGAAGGATTCTTTACAGACACGGACCCACCTTCTGAAGTTCTTGGCGTCTTTCTCTCGGTACATGATGGCTCTTGGTTTGCCGCAGTCGGGAAGGTAAATCCACGCTTCATCGAGCGTTACGACGTACATCCACCTTTGTTTTCCACATGCCGTTCGTACAGCTTCCGGGCGTTACACTTTCGTTCCTTTTGGTGGGCATCCGTGAGAAGATGGCCGCGAGCTTTCATGACTTTTTCCAGCTTGAGTTAATGGTGTAAGTCCGGCTCACAGTCCCCAAAGACACGTCAAGACGATTAGCCATACACCTTTGTGTTGGCGGATTTTCTTGCATTGCCATTTTGCGAAGTTTCCTCTGCATGGTGGAGGTGGCCTTACATTCCCGCTTCCTAAGCAACTTCGTTGGTGATCCAAATGGTGGAGCTTCGTTGCCCTTGTACTTTTTAATAACATTTTTAATTCCACTTAAACTGGTGTTGCAACCATTCTTCTTACACTGTTTTCTAAATACAGAAACACTAAAGTGGGCGTCATAAAGAGCCGGAACATTGCCTTCCCAAAACCTGTTTAGTTTGGACGGCATTTGGTCATAGAGCGGAAACCCACACACTTGAAACAAATTTAACTCAACACTCACAACAATTGTCCTGTTTTGTGCGTTATTGTTGTCCGCGCGGAAAAACAACTCCGTTCCCAGGAAGCCACTGCACAACACTGCAGGACGGCACGAGCCAGGTCGGGTGAGTCCATTCTGCCCGGGAGGGGGAACCAACGAAATCGGCCAAACGTAGGCTGAACAACCTTTGTATAACGTGATTTTAAAGGTGTTAAGAATATAAGTTAACCACAGGAAAGACAATGGAAGCCCAAAGAAGTATACAAGTGCCTAAGTTTCAATTAATCGAAAAGAACTCAAACCACTACAGGAAGAAGTAACTAAAAATTATTAATCAAGATTACAAAGATATATGCAGAACAAATTCAACTGTAACAACTGAAATATATGTGCAGTACCGGTTCTAACATAGCCATTTGGAGTAAGAAAATGGACAGAAAACGAACTAGCCGAACTCGAAAGGAAAACCAGAACAAAAAAGGAGAACAGTATATGATATTCACGAGTGGCTACAGAGAGAATAACATTATCAAGGAAGGAAGGAACACAAACACTATAAATAATTCAAATCACAGAGAAAACTAAATATTAAGAAACTACTTCAACGAAAAAACAAGAAAAGCGGAAATTTCAAAAGAAGTATTAGCAACGGAGAAAGGAGTTTGAAACAATTGAAGTTGAAGAAAAAAATGTACAGAAGATGAAAAGCGTGATAATGGGCACATGCAGAATATTACGAAATTTTCTGCAAATCCTAGAATAAAGGAAGAAACATAACGAAACAGTTACATACTTGGATGACCATATATTTCAATATTACGTACTTAGATGAGAAATAAAGAAAAATACAATAATAATAATAATTATAATTATTATTAGAATGACTATTGCTTTTTACTTACTTCCTTCTCCTTATCCGATAGCCTTTGTTTTAGATATTCTTGCTCTGACAAAACTTGGTTAAGAAAGGTATGTCGTTGCTGCCCATTGTGCGATTCCTGTAATTATAATACATTATTTTACATTTACAAAATATGCATTTATGACCACACTGTAATATTGCGATTACCGCTTACATATACATTCAAATTATGTACATTTCCATTCAAATATGAGAGGTTGTTGATAATTATTTAGCCTTTGTGCCTCAGTTTGTTATGATTTAAGCTATGTTTTTTTGTATAGAGGCTTGTTTCTTGTGCTCAAGCAAAAGCCTCTTAACGTAATCTGTATCCTATTCTTTTTTGTAATTGCATGTGTTTATTCTATCTTTTTGTACTGTGAACTGCCAAATGCATTAGTTAAGAGAATTTTCACTCAAAATGATAAAAGCAAAGCGATTAAGTATTTATTCTTGCAAGGAAGTACGCAAGGAAATTTAGAGAATATGTCACAAATCTTGAGGGAACACAGTCCTTGCCATATCGCTATAACAACTGGGTTGTTAAATTTTAGAGCGGACACGTGAGCGGCGGTCTCAGTTGTGGTTGTACTAGAAAATGTTAATGCTGAATGCGAAATGCTCTTAGAGGATAGGAGAATTTCTGCTAAATACACAAATGAAAACCTTAAATATATCTCGTGAAAAAGTTCGTGAAACTATACACGAACACCTTGAAAACGAACTTTTCAGCGAAATGGAACCGAAAACTTCCTAATATAAACTAAAAGCGTTATCAAGTCATTGGTCCTATAGCAATGAATCACCAGTTTCATCGGAATAGATGTTGTTCTGTGACTCAATTAGTAACGATCAATGGTACTTGGTCTCATTCGCATGATCCCAATGCAAAAATTAGTTATAGAAGTGGAAGCAGAGTGGTTAACCACGACCAAAGAAGTGTAGGTCTACAAGTCAAATACTGAGATTCTTGCAACTAGCTTCTACGTGAAGGATTGTATGCTCTTAATTGATTACACCAAGAAGAGCTCTGGTATAAAGGAAATATTTGATGAGTAGAACTTTTTCTTTTTCTTCTGATACATTCTAATCAGTTCACTTTCAGAACCGTGGCTGACTTATTACTTATGAACGTTACAAGAAAACTAAGTTTTGGAGGGCAAAACATACCTTTTGGACATTTATTCGGAATAATTAACAGAAGCAGGAAAATTGAAAGTACTGTTGGCATGTTGCCGAGCTGTTATAGCAATAAAGTTCTTAAAAATAGATAATGGCAATATTACAGCCTTGAAATTGCTGAAGAATAAGTTGTCTTATGATGGTTTGATGTGGAAATGCTTTAACCCTTTTAAATTCTGCTTTTTTAGGTTAATTACAGACTCTCAGTCAAGCGGCTATAGCATCATCCCTACTTATCGTAGGATCATGGTTCATACCTCGTTCTTTTTACAATAGAACAACCCTTCAAACGGTACCATTCACATTTTCCTATCATCTCCCTGAGGTGGGAAATTTTGAGGGAAATCGGGATTTTTAAAATTTTGAGCCCCTCTGGAACCTCCTATGTTAACGCAGAGATCTGAAAATCAACTGAAAAATACTAAGGGGTGTACTAAAGGTGTGTAAAAAATTTCAAATTTTCAGCTTGAATAGTAAGGGTGGGAAATATATTTACAAATTATCCCCATAATACCCCAGATTACCGTAAAAGACCCTTGGTACTTCATTCTCTTCAGACTGGAACGTCCTTTCAAACAGTACCATTCACATGTCTCCATCATGTATCTGAGGCGGGAAAATTGCGAAAAAAAGGGGATTTTTGTTAATATCCTTTATATTACCTTTTTGCCCCCCTGGACCCCCGTGTGTTAACGCAGAGATATGAAAATATTTGATAAATACTACTCGATGGACTGAATGTTTGTGCAAAATTTCAATCTTCTAGGTGCAAAAGTAAGCCCGCCAAAAAATAATAAAAATAGGCCTAAAATTTTTTTTTCTTATGACATCATTACTTCCTGTCTCGACGCAGAAAGGCGTGAAACCAAGCGTAATGTGTTCTACAATATTTCTAGACTTGAAAAAGTAAACAAAACAAAACAAGTAAAAAAATTTATTGGTTCTTTTTTTAATCGAATAATGAAGACACTACTTTAGGACATAAAAACAGGTTTCGGAACTCCAAAGGGTTAATAAATTAAAGAGTTAAAAAGAGCGCAAAATTTCAAAGTCAGATGCACTCGCCAATCTTTCTCCAGTATCTCTCACGTACAAATTATGAGAGGCTCCCGGCCTTTGGTTTGACAAAGTAAGAGATTACATCAAGGCATAAAATTTGAAAACCAGACAATTAGATTCAGGATAACCAATTTTGAATTTGACAATTCATATCAGTGACAATTATTTTCTCAGTCACAATATTTTCGTGTAAAACAGAAACTGCGCAGCCCTGTGCGTTGACGCAGAAACCATTCCTACTGAATACTGGTCGCCAGCTCTAAATTTCTAGTCGCTAATGGCGACCTGACGACCGGAAACTTTGCGCCCTGGAGTTATAAGTAAAGAACTCAGGTATTAGCATATGCATATAAGGTTAGCCTTACTTGATAGTAGTTTAAGTATTGGCACTTCTGGAAGCGTACAATTAGTAATCAACCTGGAGTGATATTTCTTTAAAAGGTGTGCAGATGAAGCTGGAGTCGATTACCGACTTTTGAAGTCTGTGGAACAAATTGAGGTTAACGTTTAGAAGATTACCGAGGTGGGTGCTAGTTTGTAAATTTGTGAGAATAGCGTTATTATACGAGAATGCAGATGTAGGGAAAGGATGACGGAAACGCATTAAGAACACCTCGTGTACATCATCCGAGATTCGCAAAAATAATGTCTGTTAAGGGCACGCTTCTATTAGTTTATGGTGACCAGATTCTGTCAAGCGAAAAGTAGGACACAAATATTATAGTATATGATAGTTTACTGCATCGGCCATACACATATTCTTATTTCATTTAGCGTTAACCTTAAGTTAATCCTTTTTTTTTTTTTTTTTTAAAGTACTCAACAAAAATATTGAAGGAATCCAACACAACGTCAAATACTTTCATGAATGACAAATACAAGATTGATGAAACACTCTAAAACTTTTTTTTTTTTTTTTTTTTTTTTTTTTTTTTTTTTTTTTTACGAAACGTAGATATGAAAATGTGATTCGTCTTAACGGTTATTTATCCATTACCTTACAAACTTTATTTAAAAACGTTAACAATTTTTTTTTTCATTAATATATGACATCTGTTTACCAACTATACATTAGTACGGTGCTTTGCTGTTTTGCAAAATTATGTCATGGAATTCACTAGAGGTAAAATTATAGGAACATTTGGTTATTCTTAGCTGTTTAAGAGTTTCACTTTTTAACTGAGATTTCTCGTCAGTCACGAATTATTCATTATAGAAAATATCCTCTCAGTCGGAGCACTTGTAGCAGGGAAGCACGTACTGAACACAATATCACATATTTGGGAATATGGAATAGAATTTTCTTCAAAATGTTTGAATAATTCACTCCATCTTAAACGTACCCTCATTTGAACAGTGTTCTATTCCTTAATTTCTTTCAAAAGTAGCATACTTCTTTACATTTGTGATCTCATCAAACAGGCAGGAATCGTTTCCTTCTCTCCTGACTATTTATTAATGTACTTCAAGCTAACGTGGACATTATCTCATTCAATTACTGAGCTAATGTAAGTCTCGTACCGGCCTTACTGATATCTCAACAATATCTCAGTGAAAACAGTGTATTCCAAAACAATTGTTCGTTTATTGTTCTCCTTTCCTAACAATAATATCTTGAGGAGTGTTGAAAAACACAGAGGTTCATCATTCAGAAAAAGAATGCCTGTTTCAAAATGTGAATAAAGAATAGAACATTAAAATATTGCAAATAAGTTAACTCAGGACATTTTACAAAACATATTTAAAAAAGAAGGACATTTCTCCATTTTCTAGGCGTTTTCACAACAAGCAAGACAGCCCTTTAAAAAACAGTACTGTACTGCGAAAATCAGTACGTCTGGTCACCCTATAGTAGTTGGAAGATCGTCAGTCAGTACGGCGAGTACAGTTGTATGTGGAAAACAAACCGTGTCTGCAATGCCAGAACGACTTCGCTAAACGCTTATCATGCATAAGGGTACAAGTGAGTTAATCATGAGGATCAGTCCAACTAATTAGTGCATTTGATAGAACTCATTAGAGCGTTGAAGAAATGTAGTAGTATTGCAGTTAATGCAGTTTTCATAGTCAATATTAAACCTGACGTTAACAGGTGATTCAGTGTCCTGTTAGGGATGTGGAAAATGTTTGCAATAGGGATAGGAACTGGTTCTCGGAGATCCGGTTTTCAGAACCGGTTCCGGACCTGGATCCGAAAACCCGGTTCCAGATCTGGATCCTGAAAACCCGGTTCCAGAACCGGTTCTAGACTTGGATCCGAAAGCGCCCAAAGACCCGTAAACGAGGTACAAAGTTCATGTTCAAAACACTGCAAATAGGACCATGCGCTTGTGCCCTCCCCGCCCAGACCCGCTTGTGCCTCCAGAAAAAAAAAAATTGGTCCACCAGTGGGTGTTTAGCCAAATGAGGTGAGGTGAGGTGATTTTTAGTTTAGCGTCCCGTTCAGCAGCGAGGCTATATGAGACGTGGACCTACTGATTAACGTGGAATCCGAACCACATGAGCTCCCGCCGGGAATCGAACCCCGGTCTCCCACGCCAAAGGCGCGTTTGCTAACCGCTTAGCCACGAGGGAGCTCTGTTTAGCCAAATGAGTTGGCCAGTTTGCCTGTTTAGCCAATGAGTTTGCCAGTTACCCAGTTTATTTAGCCAAATGAGGCAAGCGGCCGCCGCCTGAGCGCCTGCCTGTCGCTTCCACCATTTCATCTAGCACACTGTTTACAGTCTGCCAGCAGCTCGGGTTTAGCGTAGGGATGGTCACAAAGTTTCGGTTCCAGCGGAGGATCCGAAAACCCGGTTCCAGAACTGGATCCGAAGAACCGGTTCCAGACCTGGATCAGAAAAACCGGTTCCACCAGGAACCGGTTCGGGCCATCCCTAGTTTACAAGCGATTTTTTCTCAAAAAGCCATCAAGATGAGTTCTTTTAAAATATGTTATACAGCTCCATAAGCTCTATCGAATGCACAATTAGTTCGACTTACCTAAAGCTTACTCAAGGGGGGGTCCGGGCTGTTCGTATCCCCCCCAAATAAGGAATACATGGTGATGAATGAGCGGGTTAACCTGGATATTCAGGGAATTTGAAATTTCTAGAAAAAGTCACGGAATTCTCAGAATTTCTGCTACCAGTCAGGGAAATTTCAAGGTTTCGAAAACAGTGCCGTTCTGTAATAGTATGGACATTTTTTATCATAATATTTTGTCCTCGCTTCTCTGCAGTATCAAATATGTTATTTCAGAAACAGTTTTCTACTGCTCCTTTAACTTGTCATTTGGAACAAACAGTAGTTGACGGGATAATAAAAACAAAAAGGTATGTGAAAAGTTCTGTTAACATTTGATTCAACAAGGAACGCAGATATTGTAAAATATTTTACAAGACATTACTGCATATGTACTTTTTATAATAGTGGATATGTACTTTTTATAATAGTTGAGGTCATAATGAAAGGAAAATTCTTATATTTGAATGAACAGAGGAAGGAACGTAGATATTGTTAAATCTTTTTCAATACTTTTTCTGAGATTTCTTCACAGTTTGTTATTAAAATACTTACCAACATATCCTCATGTTATTGTCCTAACAAACCAATATATGTTGTCAGTAAAATAGTTTAGAATAATCGAGCCCCTGGTGTGATAACCATAGTATTTCACCTCACACCTCTTCTATTACGAAATTCTGGCTATATGCCTGCTCACCCTCGTAGCTAACTTACCTACTGTGCTTGTAAGTAACTGCTCGAAAGTGTCCGTGTCGTGACTGGTGCCCTGGTCTTGTAATCTAGCTCTCCCGGACACGACATGGTACGGTGGAAAACGGTCTATAGTGTGAGGATTGATCTTGCTTGATAGACTGTCATCCGTCAATGCACCGGATTCAAGCCCCAGTCATTGTTCGGAGCCCATGTTAACAGTAGGTTCAGTTCTTTATAATACAGAGGTTGTTCAGTCTACATTTGACCAATTTCAACTTACCTAAAAATTTAGAAGAATCCATGGCGCCAGGTCCGTAAGTGCTCGATGTGTTTCCCTTGGTTCCTAACAATAGCCGACAGCGTAATTTCCACTGTAATAGGCTTCTCTGAAGAACAGAGGGAAATCTTGTCCCATTCCCTTTGCACAGCTTTCCAAAGTTCTTCCACAGTTGTCACACGCCGTTTTCCCAAAGCCCGCTCCAGCAATCCAAATCCACAATAGTCCATAAGACTTTTATCTGGAGATTTAACAGGTACCTCATTGAAAGGTATCACCTGTACACCGCTTGCCTCCTCCATCTCCATGTAGAATGCGAGGGACGATCGTGAGGTATGTGATGAGGCCTTGTCTATGTGAATGCGCCCCAGATTGGCGTCACTTCCGTATATTGTTGGAATCTCATGCTCGTAGATTGGCCGCATGATCTGCTCCTGAAAATACTGCGAATTTAGTTTGCAGTTCTTCGCCACCCTACGAATATTCAGTTTACCCCGGTAACAGTAGCCAGCAACGACCATGAACCGTTTTGGGAAGAATGAAGGATTCTTTACAGACACGGACCCACCTTCTGAAGTTCTTGGCGCCTTTCTCTCGGTACATGATGGCTCTCGGTTTGCCGCAATCGGAAAGGTAAACCCATGCTTCATCGAGCGTTACGACGTACATGCACCTTTGTTTTGCCAGATCCGTTCGTACAGCTTTTGGGCGTTACACTTTCGTTCCTTTTGGTGGGCATCCGTGAGAAGATGGCCGCGAGATTTCATGACTTTTTCCAGCTTGAGTTGATGGTATAACGTCCGGCTCACAGTCCGCAAAGACATGTCAAGATGATTAGCCATACACCTTTGTGTTGGCGGATTTTCTTGCATTGCCATTTTGCGAAGTTTCCTTTGTATGGTGGAGGTGACCTTGGTGCATTCCCGCTTTCTAGGTAACTTCGTTGGTGATCCAAATTGTGGAGCTTCGTTGCTCTTGTACTTTTTAATAACATTTTTTATTCCACTTAAACTGATGTTGCAACCATTCTTCTTGCACTGTTTCTAATGACAGAGACACTAAAGTGGGTGCCATAAAGAGCCGCAACATAGCCTTCCCAAAACTGGCTTAGTTTGGGCGGCATTTTGGTCACAGAGCTGAAACCCACACACTTGGAAACAAATTTAACACAACACTCACAACAATGGTCCTGTTTTGTGCATTATTGTCGTCCGCGCGGAAAAACAACTCCGTTCCCAGGAAGCCACTGCACAACACTGTAGGACGCCACGAGCCAGGTCGGGTGAGTCCATTCTGCCCGGGAGGAGGAAGGAACGAAATCGGCCAAACGTAGGCTGAACAACCTCTGTATTGGAGTTGCGTAAAGACTTAAAAATAGTACGGCTGCGAAAGGCATGTTGGTTGTTCCACAGACTCGCCTATTACGTGAATCAGTGGCAGGGGCGGATCCAGGACGGACTTCTGGGGGGCGGTGGGTTGTAATACTGCTACTTAAGAGCTACTTTTAAGAGCTCCAAACTTTGGAATGGGTTTTATTTATATATAAAATAAAATACTTTCCTCCTCTGGGGGGAAGGGCAATTGCCCTCTGGATCCGTCACTGATCAGTGGCGTACATTCGTCGATCAAAGGAGTGCATTCTTATGAACTGCTGGAGCCGCGGTGGCTCAGTGGTAGAGCGTTTACCTCTGGTGCATGGAGTCCCTGATTTGATTCCAGCTCGCGCCAAGTGAATTTTGTGGTGGACAAACACCATGTCCGTGGGTTTTCTCGAGGTTCTCCCACTTTCTTCATTCCACCACTTCATTCGTCATCATCATCGTCTTCTTTGGCCTCGCGAGCATAAACGTCGGACGTAAAACTCAAAGATTTCATTTCATTTTTTATTTCTTATGAACTGCAATTATTATAGCACTCGTCACTAGTTTTTCTAGTCACAAAAATTGCTGGTGGCAACTACATAAGCAAAAGCTTGAAGGTTTTTTTCTCTAATTCATTTACAGTATATTTCCCTTAGGAAATATTGCCCTTTAACATTTCAATTTCCATGAAGCAATAGCAAAACATTCCACCATCTCCCCCCCCCCTAAACATAGGTTCTACTGAATAAGGGTGGGAATCTAGATGCAGAATAAGAATGGGAACACATAATTAAGGTGGGATGGATGAACAGGAAGGATATCTTAGAATTCATTTGATAAAAAGATACGTGTGATAAAAAGAAGCAAATTACTGTTTTTTAAAGTAAAAATATTCAAGAATAAAATAAAATTGGTCATACGAAAGAAAAGAAGAAATAATGGTGGATACAATTGATTCTCTTGTTCCAATAAACTGTTGCAGAGTTAATAAGAGTAATGTTCAAAGAAATATTTTATATAAAATATTAATAGTATTATTAATATATATATTTAAAATTTAGAAAGCCAGATTTTGATCTACGGAATTAGCATTTACAACTTATGCGCAAACTAAAACTTCAATTAGTAACGCATTAGATGCTACAGGCACGTTTTATGTCGGAGCATAGACGACCGGAACAAGTATGTATATATTGCATTAATAAAGATTTTAAAATTCGAGGAAGAAAAAGTTAAAAACGCTATTCCAAAGCTTTCTATTTCAAATATATTAACATAACATAACAATAAAGAAAGATGAAATTCTGTGAACAGTGAACTTTTACTACCATGTTCATGACTACCGCGAACTACAATGGCCATTCATTACTGTTTTACAAACTGAATTTTTTTTTTAAAAAAAAAAAGAATAACTTAAGCTCACAGTAAAGTGTTTGCCGAATAGAGAACGAAAGGTAAGTGTAATTTTATATTATAAACAAGTTTATTCTTTATCTATTTCTTTATTTCTTGCTTGCAGTTTGAATTTAGGCAGCCTTGGTGAATAGCCAACCACAAGGACATCAGTGACAGGTTGGGCCGCATAACTTACCTCTGGAGGGAAACAATGCACTGCAAATTAGAAATTAAGCAAGATAGCAATCAAATCAATTAAGTCTGGATTGAACACAGGACTCAGGAGTACTGTGTGTTGCAAATGCGGTTTCAAAGTCGTAGAATTCACTACGTAAAATAAAGTTGGTAGTTGAATAAGAAAATCATAGAAAGCCCTCTCTTAAAAACAATCGCCAAAAAAGAACCTCCAGTTGCAACACTTGGAAGAGTTCTGTTCCTCTGAGCCCATATCGTGTAAGTCTGGAGAAGAAAACGGTCAATGTTGAAACCTGACAAGCATAGCAGAGCAATTTTAAAGGTCACTTTCAGGGCTGGAAAGTATCGTAGAAAACTACCGGGTATCCCAGAAGTAGTCATTCATTTGTTGTTAGGTGCGGTAGGTTAGGTTGTATGACTGGTGTTGTTGTTTGTTTGTTTGTTTCTTGTTAAGCTTGTGGTATAATGGTGTTTTTTATTTTATTTTTTCAGTTGGCAAGACTACAAGATGGCAGCTGGCCTGACGCTTGAGAAACGTGTTCAATGCGTTCGCCTGTTTCTGAGACACATAAGGTTACGGAAGTCCAGCGACGAATAAAGGAACTATATGGTGATCTTGCGCCACTGCGAAAGCCAGTAACAAGGGCAAATAAAGCCCTCGATACCATTGATAGTGTAGCTGACGCCAAGAGGCCGGGTAGGGCTGGGTCGTCAACAATCCTGCAAATGCGGCTCGGATACAGGCGGAAATTGCAAGGTCACCGCAGAAGTCGAAATCAATTTGACGGTTGTCACCCACCCTGAATATTCCGAAGTCATCGGTTAACAGGGTTCTCAAGGATCTGAAACTGCGCAGGCGTATCATCCTCGCCTGCTGCACGCACTCAATGAGGACGATCCCGATCGCCGTATCGAGTTTGTTTAGTGGTACCTGCGGACGGTGGAGGAAAATCCCGACTTCGAGAACCACATAGCCTGGACGGACAAGGCAAAGTTCCATGTGTCAAAGTCAGTGAACCGTCACAACTGTATGTACTGGCGTCCTGAAAATACAAATGTAGTGATTGAACATGATCACCAGACTTCTGGTGTGATTGTTTCGGTTGTCAAATTGCAGAAATGTGCGTCTCCGGATGCAGGCATGCATCGATGATAATGGCCGCTAGATGGACCTCCAAATGGAGAATAGGGATCAGATACTGTAAAGCACTTGATCTTTACATCATTCCTCTATACCTACAATTTCGTTTCATGGCATTCTTGTTTATAATAAAAATGTACTGATCATTCAAAAAGTGAGTCACTACTTCTGATACACCCTGTACTAAAATATCATACCGTCTTGTAGGTACAGTCCGCAGCAAAAAAAAAAAAAAATAATAAAAATAAATAAATAAATAAATAAAAATAAAAATAAAACCTGCAACATGAGCATGTAAGTTTATTGTGAAACTACGACTAACAGCGCAGGGAATCAACATAACGTCCAAGTGGCACGAATCACGCCAGGAGAAACCTCAGCGTCCTCCCCTGCACACTTATTTTAGAGCAAAAGACTTGGTGGTTTCACAATAAACTTACATGCTCATGTAGCAGGTTTTTTTGCTGCGGACTGTACCAGGATTTGGTGCAGGAAATTAATCTAAAACTCCTTATATTCATTGGAGATGTCGCCAGAGTAGGTAAATAATTAGTAGGTTACAGTAAATGACTTCTTACGCATAAATAGACTCAATTCTTGTAGTACAGTTTGAATATCGTTTCGGAAGTTCTAAGCAGCTTCTAAGATTTTAAACAGTACATAATTTTTAAGATTTTTTTCAGCATAGGATGTAATTTTACTTTCGCTGTTTCCTCAAGTTTACGGCTGAATATTTTCCATTGGTTTAAGTCAAGTTGAAATGCTGTTCATTTTTTTTTTTTTTTAAAGACATTTTCGTAGTTATTTGGGGCTTACTGTTTATTTTTTCTCTTAGATTGATTTTGAAAATAATGCAAGATTTATAGTTATACAGGTTACGTCATTCAATAGAATAAGAACAAGAATTCCAAATAGCCTCGGAGTGTAGAAATTTATGTCTATTTCTGTACAAAATAATAATAATAATAATAATAATAATAATAATAATAATAATAATAATAATAATAATAATAATAATAATAATATGAATTATCCGTTCTTCGCACGAGAAGAAAAGATTATGGAACTACTCTTTATGAAACATTTAAACACTACTCACTACTCTTTGTGAAACATTTAAAACACTACTCTTTCTTATGATACCCATTTTCATCAAAATGAAATTATAAAAACCCAGGGTGGCTCAAGTGCTAACCATTTCGAAAATTTGATTTTAGATTGTCGAAACTTTTCCTCATTTTGTCTATTTTATGGAATACAAAACGGGAAATTAAGAAAGTCCCTCCCCCTTCCCTAAAAGCGAACTTTCTGAAATAATGGAGCGTTGTCACTCACTTTTAATATGACAAATTTCATCTCCCTGACATGAGAGGCTTGGGAGATTCTAAATTTTTACCTCCTGCCCAGACATATTTTGATCGAAGTAAAATAATAAAAAGGGCATGTGTTCAAAAATTCTTTTCGAATAGTTAACCTGTTTACCCTAATGATGAGACTGACATCCTCGAATTCATTTTTGGGGGCGCGGTGGCTCAGTGGTAGAGCGTTCACCTCTGGTGCTTGGGGTCCCGGGTTCGATCCCAGCCCCCGCCAAGTGAACTTTGTGGTGGTCAAACACCGTGCTCGTGGGTTTTCTCGTGGTTCTCCGTTTCCTCCCACTTTCTTCATTCCACCATTTCACTCATCTTTCATCATCACCGTCTCCTTTAGCCTAACCGGCATAACCGTGGGACGTAAAACTCAAAGATTTCATTTCATTTTCATTTCGAATTCATTTTTATCTATTGAGGAAAAAAACAGAAACATCCTGAAGTTTTCAATATCAAGTTTCAATTCCCAATATGTCTCTAATCTTAAGGGAGTTCGAGATAGGGTCATACTGTTATAACAATGTCACTTTTTCTCCTGATGCCGTTTCTCTTCTCTTCTAACGAGGGAACCTATGCAAGTGTAACTCTGACTTCGAGTCGAGACTATGGCCGTTGGATTCCTTGTCCCAAAAGAACATAACACGAAAAGGGATACATCCTCGATCGCAACCGTTGCGGAGATATGAGCGTGAAAAGTTAGAAATTGAGCTCCATACTATACATTACAAAGTCAGATTCCGGGTCAGATTTTTCGGAAACGGTCGAGTAAGGAAATTCAGCAAATACATATCAAATTAGTGTGGGGAGCACAGCACCTTTTGAATGAAAAATTTGTGTCCCCGGGGCACTTGCAGGGCCCCAGGCGGGGTCCAATCAAAATTTGCAAATGGAACCGGGGAGTCAATTAGCATATTGTATGAAAGCTATTGTTAAATAAAAGAAGATAGAACAAATCTCAACTCTGTACGATAACCCTGTGCAAAGGGCAACTGGTCAAAATGTCAATACAACCTACGTCAGAAAATCTATGGCCATGCTTCTAAATCCGTTAAGTTGCGACAATAACAAAACAGAAGGTGAAGATGAAAAGAATAACCTTAAAACTGTGAGGCAACTTAGAGAGGAGCGAGGTTGGAGAAAACTGGAATAATCGTGCAGAAATAAAATATATCGGAGGGTGCTTTTGAGAGAGAGACTCTGCAGCAATTTGCTTTACTTCAATACCTTGCACTTTTAAACGTGTTTTTTTGTTTTATTATTGTCGCAACTTAAAGGATTTAGAAGCGTGGTTATAGATTTTCTGATGTAGGTTGTATTGACATTTTGACCAGTTGCCCGTTTGCAAAGGGTTACCGTAGAGAGTTGAGATTTGTTCTATCTTCTTTTATATAACAATAGCTTTCATACAATATGCTACTTGACCCCCCGGTTCCATTTGCAAATTTTGAGTTGGACCCCGCCTGAGACCCTGTGAGTGCCCCGGAGACATACATTTTTCATTCAAAAGGTGCTGTGCTCCTAACACTAATTTGATAAGTATTCACTGAGTTTCCTTACTCGACCGTTTCCGAAAAATCTGACCCGGAATCTGACTTTGTAATGTATACTGTGGAGCTCAATTTCTTAACTTTTCACTCTTATATCTCCGCAACGGTTGCGATCGAGGATGTATCCCTTTTCGTGTTACGTTCTTTTGAGACAAGGTATCGAAAGGCCATAGTCTCGACTCGAAGTCAAAGTTACACTTGGATAGGTTCCCTCGTAAGAGGATATAAGTATATAATTAGTCACGTATTTCGTCAGTATATATATATATATATATATATATATATATATATATATATATATATTTGATACTAAAAGAACTAGTTCAAATATGGGACTTCGTACGCGTGTATATGGAGCTTCACTGCACGTTTTGCGAGATTACTCGAAACTAAGCAAAATGGATGTGGCGTATTTTGATACCAGGCGTTTCATACCAAATTTCATGTCTCTGTCCTTCAGAGATTCGGAGGTACGCAGGCTCGGACTGGCCAGGGCAGGAGGGCAGGAATGCCTGCCGGGGCACTCTCTAAATATATATAATGAATAATGAATAACATGGAAATTAAGATAAAACATGTTTGCTGTGTTGGAGCATAGTTACTCGTTGTAATTTGTTCCGTTCCCAGAGTTCTGTGGTCCCTAGCATTGAATGTAATTTTGGGGTCCCATTATTGGAATGGCACTAGCAGTATTATTAAGTCTTGTTTGGGGCCTTTGTTTGTGGACTAGGAAGAATATATTTCAACAATATGAAGAATGGGGCCTCCAGTATCATATTCTCAAAATGTGTATTGGGGAATCATGCCGAAATAAGACTGACTGTTTGGAAACCTCTGTTAGTCGTTTGACGAGTTATTGTAACACCATAAAGAAACAAAACAGGTCCCCACTACGGGGCCCCATTACTACGCGTAAATGAAGCTGACAGCTTTATGAAAGAAAGCCGCATCTCATAGCAAAGGTTTTACAAAACTTTGTTAATTTTCTTCTTCATCTTCTTCTTCTACTACTACTACTACTACTACTAATAATAATAATAATAATAATGATAATAATAATAATAATAATAATAATAATAATAATAATAATAATAATAATAATAATAATAATAATAATAATAATAATAATAATAATATGGGGTCCTCCAACTGATGCTCCTGCCGGGCCCTATACCTCCCAGCCAGAGACTGGAGGTACGACATTTTACCATAATATTTACTACCCCTGTTTTTCCACACTTCCTCGTCAAATTTCCAAAAATCCTTCCTTAGTGGTACTTCTTTACGTCACAAATCCTATGCAATGTCAAAATTTCAAGTTTCTAGCTTCAGCGATTTGGCTTGGGCGTCATTCACTTAGGATTTTTTATTGCCTTCTTATATATACAGATAATAATAATAATAGCTGGGACCAATGCTGACTTCAATGGGTGGCCGGGGGAAATTCCCCTCCTTAGGGCATATCTCCTATTGTCCATAATGTAGATTCATGTAGATTCCCATTCTTTTGTAGTAATACTGTTATCCTCCACTGAACTAAAATTACTCCACGGGGGAAATTTTTGAAATCACCACTGGCTTGGGTTGACAGCTTTTTCACAAATTATGAGGCTTTTCGATTTTGAAACTTTCCTTAAACTTTTGAAAGCTAATCCATGTATAACAGACAATTCCGCATCACTGAAAAGTAGAACTGGTTTCATGCCCTGAGGATTTGCATTGATCTTGAAAATCGAAGAATGACTTTTTTCGCTTAAGAGTCTTCATCCCGGCGAAATTAAAATACCGCTAATTTTACAGTAATTATGTGATATCTTCAAATAGATAAAAGATAATCGAAATGTGGAGCAAGAGCGCCCTAGACAATATTATTTTACACGAGAAACCGTTATCACGACTCACTTATCTGTTTTCAATTTCGAGCCATTTTGAAAATCGGCATTTATTTTCGCCTTTCTAAACAGCTGAAAACGGAAAGTCACTAGGTGACTTGTGATAACGGTACCTCACGCAAAATAATATTGTCTAGGGCGCTCTTGTTCCATATTTCAATTATCTTTTATCTATTTGAAGATATCACATAATTACTGTAAAATTAGCGGTATTTTAATTTCGTCGGGATGAAGACTCTTAAGAGATTAACATTTTTTTTTTTTTTTTTTTGTGAAATTATGGTCTGTCCGTAATACATGGAGAAAATTAAAATGGTCTACCTATAATTTGGGTCTTATATATTACGATCTTACATGTTTATACATTAGGGTCTTCAATTTCTTAATTATTCAAGTAAGATCAACAAATATATACATCCAGTTCAAATAAATAAACTACAGATGAGTGTACCAGTTCTAATTTGTTCCATTTAATACAGAACAAATCTGAAAACAAACAAAATTATAAGACAGTTATAAAAAAATTAATTTCGCAAGCTATCAAAATGTTAATATTGCTTACTGACAGGTTTAAGTATGAAAGAAAACCATTATGAAAACGTACCGTAGTTAAATATTATCCGACAACCACATCCACAACAGCCATCTTGGCCATCCTCTTGACACTACTCCGAGAAGACCCCGTCTGCGATGCGAGTGAATCAGAAGAGAGCGATTATGGCACGGAAATAACCCTCACCCAGCAGCCAGTGTTCTGTTAGTATTTCTTCCCCCGCTCCCCCTTCCCAAGAAACAAAAACAGACGTCAAGTAAACACACATGTGAGACTGTGAGACAGCTCACACACGCGAACGTTGCCAGTGATCAGTGACTGTTTTCGCTGGTTGACAAATCTGGCTAAAAATTAATTGAATAATATTTTCTATGCTAATGATTCTTTATTCCGCTTACATAGATATGAAAGCTTGTATGTACACAGACCTGGTTATTAGACTTTCAAGTTTCAATATCGAAAATCTTATAGAACGACTATGTCCGTTCGTCCGTCTGTGGACAAGTATGAGAGTAGAAACGGTAAGAATGTCGAGAAGCGTTTTTATTTTCAATCCATTCAGCGTTTCAAGAATATGTTCAATCTCTCTTATTAACCCTCTATTCAAACCCGAACTAGCAGAAATTAACATATCCGGTTTCAACATTGATTAGCATAGAATGAAAACAGTAACTGATAGCGACAAATGGTTTATTGGAATCGTTTCAGCGACTCAAGAAAAGATAACTTCATCCTCCTTTCTCTACTAAAATGGAAATGATAAAATTTTACTACTACTTCCGGAGCCAAAAGGGTTTTATTTCTTTTTTATATATATCAAATAAGCGATCGAACAATAGGTTCCGTCCACCCCGTTAACTCTCTAATCAATCATAAGTCGCAGGAATTAATAACTTCTGGTTTCAACGTTGATCGCCATAGAGCTAAAACGGCAATAAGTGGCGAGAAGCAGTCTTTTGGAATCGATTTAGTGTCCCTAGAGTGTTTCCTTTTTTCCTTTAAGTCTCTATTCAAATAGGAAGAGCTGGAAGTAACAACTTCCGGTTTCAACGCTGATCGCCGGAGAAGAAATAAAAAATTTGAGTTAACGTCCCACGTTTATGCCCTTTACGATACGGGAGACGATGATTAAGGCAAGTGAATGATGATGAAAGATTGATGGAATGAGAAAGTGGGAGGAAGAGGGAGTGCCCCGAGAAAACTCAAGAGCACGATGCTGTCCACCACAAACTTACTTGGCCAGGGATCCCACGCACCAGAGATAAGCGCTCTACCACTGAGCCACCGTGCCTTCAAAAAGAAGAAATATGGTAATATATAACGACAAGTTGTATTTCGGAATCGGAGTCGATTGTCTGAAGAAATATCTTTACCCGAATATTTCTAATAAAACCGAAAGTGATGGAAATTTACTACTATTTCCGGTTTCAATATTGATCTGCATAGAGCAAAAACGGTAAGGAAGGACGTAAAGCAGTTTTTCTTAATCGATTCAGCGTCCTAATAATAGGTCCTATTTACTTCGTTAACCTTATAGTCAAACCGGATGTATGTGCCAGAAATTAACCATTTCCGGTTTCAATATTGATCGTCATAGAGAAGAAATGGTAACAAGCGATAACAAGAAGAATTTTTTTTTAGAATCGATTCAGCTTCCCATAAATAGGTTTATTTCATCCATAACTCTTTATTCAAATCGTGAGTGATAGAAATGAGCTACTCCCAACTCGAACGTTGATCGCATAGAACCGTTGCACCGTTATCGTCACCATCAAAAACGGTAATAGATAGCAACATTTTTTTTTTTACTTGATTCAGCATGTCAAAAGATACCATCTTCATTCGCATGTCTCGACTAAAACTACAAATTGTAGAATTGTGCTAATAGTTTCGGTTTTACTATGGGTTTTCATACAGCAACAAATGGTACGAGAGAGTAAGAAGCAGTTTTCTGTAATCAATTTAGCGTTTAAAGAATGTTCCATCTCCGACTTTATTCTTCTAGTGCAGTGGTTCTCAACCTAATTCTTATCACGATTCCCATTTTATCACATCCTCTTGGCAGCAACCCCCTTGTAATTTCTGGTTTGTAATGAGGTTGTGTGAGATTTTTAATATACCTACTGCGGAGATCTCACAATATCCATCTATTTCTATAATAGTAGAATTCACTTCTTGTATCTATATAGTGAATATAGTAACTTTCCTAAAGCGAATGGATTAAAACCCAATTTGGTCAGCTCATTCATCTTCCGCTTATCTTCGCGATCCCCAGGTTGAGGAACCCAGTTCTAGTGCAACCGGAAGTTGTAAAAATCTATTACCACTTCCAATATCAATATTAATCTTCATAAGAAATTTTTTCTTCATATGACTTCAACGTCACAAGAATGAATTCTGTTTCTGATCTTATTTCTGTAATACAACTGGAAGTTGAGCTCCCTTGTGGTTATGTGGATAATGTACACGCCTTTGGCGTGTGGAATCCGGGTTCGTTTCCGGCGGAAGCTAATATCGATTCGGATCTCACGTTAAGCTGTAGGTCCAGGTCTCATACAGCCTAGCTCTTGAGCGGGACACTAAACTGGAATCCAATCCAATCCAACAACTGGTAATTATAGATCTACTACGACCAGTCTTAATATTGAGTTCATACAGTTTAGAAGTCTACTGCAGTTTTAAAATGTGAAACAACACTCACTTATTCTCGAATAATTTCACGTAGGAGCCGAATAATTCAGCTGTTGAGATTACATTGATAAACTAAGCTTCCTTGATTCGAACACAAGTTCCTGAGTGAAATGAGCGAACAATATTATTATTTCACAGTGTTCAATGGAACAAAAATCTAAAATTCAGTTAGCCTCTCTCTCTCTCTCTCTCTCTCTCCCTTTCTCTTTCTTTCTGTATATATACACACATAGGTGTTTCAAAATAATTTGAATTATTTCAATTCCTTATATTTTCTTCTTAATTGTTCAAATTACTTAAAATTTTACAAGTAAGTACTATAACTGTCCAGATTTTAGCGGTAAAAATTGTACACTGGTGTTCAAAACTTAAACATGGCTGTTCAAGAAAATAGGACACGAAGAACGTAAACAAATCGACTCAAAGGGAGCCATCATACAAACACACCACACGGAACAGGGCACATTTGCAAGAAGCATTGTAGCATACGGTAACGTCACAAAATGCATTTGCAATAATAATAATAATAATAATAATAATAATAATAATAATAATAATAATAATAATAATAAATACCATAACTCATATATTACAAAAACACTGAGAGATGCACTAGGGCACCGGAAACTGGTTAATACAGGGTATGGATATCCTGAATAGCCGCATATATCTGACACAGATACTCCAGGCTGAAGATTACATTGTTGAGGAGTCCTTATTGCAGCTAATTCCACTCCTAACGAAGATTAGTGCAGAGGTCCTCAGTGCTCTAGTAACCACTGGTACCCCAACACGTCTCCCCAATGCATCTGAAGGATGTTCAATCGAGTTTAAGTCTGAAGATCGCGCTGGCCATCCGATGCGTTGGATATATTCCGTCGTTAGATAGTCGTCTACCAGGTTGGTTCGATGGATAAGCAGAAATTGTGGGCTAACTGCGCAACTGAAAAGACGCACATGGGCATGCAGAACCTCGTTTTTATACCTCTGACCAGTAGAAGCCTGCATGAAGATGTGCAGATCCGTACAATCATTCATCATAATGCCTGCCCGGTCCTGTACGCCACTCCATTATACGATGACTTTCTGCAATGTTCATAGGATGAAAGGAAGTTCCCTGTTTACGTCAGTTCAGTATGCGATGGAAATCCTCTGGAAAGTGTAGCGGGATTCATCAACGAACAGTACGCGGCTTTATTCATTGCAGGTTTACTGGCAATGTTCGCGACACCACTGTAAACGGGCTCTTTTATGCGCTGGAATTAGTGAAGTACATGCCGCTGGTCGTTGGGTATAAAGACCACTGGCATCCATCTTCCGAAAACAGTTTGGTGAGACACGATCAACTCTGAGGCGATAGCAAGCTCCGCTGACAGTTGTCTTGCAAGCATGGTTCGGTGCAACGCGCAGCTACGGTCAGATATCGATCCTGTTGTGGAGCTGTCACACGTCGACGATCTCCACTGGGCCTAAACTGACGTCTCCTGTGTCGATAACTGTTTCCACAAACTTGAAACTAAACATTGTGGTACATTTACGGCTCGTGCTACGTATGTACGAGGGCCATCCGGAAAGTGGTACCCGTTTGTGCAATAAAGACACAGTAGTATATATTAACAAATATACACATTTTTATTGGTAAGAGCATACTTTACACTACTTCTCCACATAATCACCAAGCAAATTGAGGCATTTGTCATACCGTGTGACGAGGTTTTGTATTCTAGCGTCATAGTTCTCCGCCGCCAGCGTATTGAGATACGTAGTCACGGCTCGTTTAAGTTCTTCATCGCTGTCAAATCTTTTTCCCACCAGAAAGTCTTTAAGCTTCATAAAGAGATGAAAATCCGAAGGGGACAAGTCCGGGCTATACGGTGGATGGTCGAAGGTTTCCCACTTTAATTGCTGCAGAAGTTGTTGTGTTTTCGCAGCTGCATGGAGCCTGGCATTGTCATGAAGGAGAATGACGTCTGTAAACAACAGACCTCGCCGTCGATTTTGTATTGCCCGCCATAATTTCTTTAATGTTTCACAATACGCATTAGCATTAATTGTGTTTCCACGGGCCATAAAATCAATGAGCAGTATATCTCGTCGATCCCAGAATTTGGTTGCCATGAGTTTCCTGGTGGACGGAACTGTCTTGAATTTTTTTGGTTTGGTTGGTGAATGAGCGTGATGCCACTCCATGGACTGTCGTTTACTCTCAGGCGATGCATAACAAACCCATTTTTCGTCCCCTGTAATGATGCGATTCAGGAAAGAGTATCCTTCATCGGAATAATGTCCCAGAAACGTCAGTGCTGCAGCCATACGCTTAGTTTTGTGCTCATCTGTGAGCATGCGAGGGACCCACCTTGCACAGATTTTTGAATAATGCAGATGGTCTTTGACAATTTCATGAACAATTGTTCGAGACTCATTAGGAAAATGTTCACAGAGTTCATCAATTGTGACGCACCGATCGTAACTCACGCATTCGTCTACTGACCTCAGCAGTTCGTCTGTAATGACAGATGGTCTCCCTGAACACTCCTCGTCGTGTGTACTCCCCCCCTCCCCAGGTTGAAGTTGCGACACCAGCGCCGAACAGACGATTCGTCCATCACATTGTCTCCATACACCTCCTTTAATTGACGATGAATTTCACAAGGTCGAACGTTTCGTGCATTAAGAAATTTAATCACGACCCTCACTTCACAACTGACGGGGTTCTCAATTCGTTTAATCATTATAAGCGAGCACAGACACAACACAGGCACTGCTAGTGTCACGCAACCTCGCACAGAGCAGGCAGACAAGCCACTGACGAGGTCTGACTCCCCGAGTCGTCAGCGCTTCATGCGATGCAAACGGGTACCACTTTCCGGATGGCCCTCGTATGTGTGCCACCTCGTTCCAAGGATCCGATGATGCGTCTCTTGGTAAATGCATCCAAATAAAGTATTTGTGCCATATTCATTCTCTCTATTGTCACATTCAACTCCGCAGCACCCCCCGCTCACTACAACAGCCCTACACAGAACGTGCGCATTTCGGCTCCAAGCACTAGTGTTCGATTTCTTCCTATCGAAAGAAAGGCTGGCGCTTGCCACGGATAGTTCAATGCGCCTCACAGGCAATACGCACTGTCCGCCATATTTTCCGTGCTCGCGAACCTCTTCTTGGCTCTTACATGCAACTTCTCGCATTATGCTTAAGTTTTGGACCCATGTAATACAGTAACTTAAAATATCAATGTGAGGTCCCTTATACATCAATGCTTTTTGTGGTAAAACTCAGCGGTCTTAGATGCAAAGTATAGGTGAGTGCGCTTCCGTTAAATCTTCCCCATTTGCAAAGGGTCTTCTACGGAGGTGGTTGTCGAGGAATGGAACAGGTGGTTATATGTTAGCGCAAGGTCCGGTGAAATGGTGCATGACACAGTGCCTCCCAGCCAAGATGCTGAAGGGTCTCCTGGCTCCTCTTTGCCACATGTAACTAGGCACTGTCATGCAGGAACATCACACTCTTGCAATTTAATAATGCCGGCTCCTGTCGCAATGCACGGTGCACCCTTTGCCACTGATCAGAGTAGAGGTCAAAGGAGCTCGTAATGCATCACTTAACAACAATTCAACGATACAGTGAGCATAACTTTTAGTGGGTGCAGAGGTGGTCTTGAGGTGTGAGGAACAGGGTCACGTGGAGACAATGAATGCCTGGTACGCTTGGGAATGTCATAGAAGACCCACTTTTCGTCACCAATGAGCAAGGACAAATAGGCTGTCACTCATTGTTCCATGTTCGTTGCCGACTATATGTAGAGTACCAACTTGCTTAACTTGTGTGACACCCTATCCCATGCAGATGCAGTCTAACTGTTTGCGGAAACAGAACCTTTCTGCAAGTTCATCACACGTTAGACCATTGTCCTCCTTGATGGCTGCTTTCAGGGCCTTGTTATCCAACACATGTGGTCGTCCACTGAGAGGTTCATCAGAAAGGCTCCCATTTCCCGAACAGCATTTCTGAACCAATGCCGAGCGGTGAGTTCGTCCACGGCATTCTTCCCAAATGCATGGCATATGCGACGACTTGATGCGGCAGCTGACAGGCCCACTTTAAAGTCATACAACAAACACATGCAAACATGTTGCTTCGATACCTCTATTTCTTTTTGACACTGGACGAGCTACGACTGCTGTGTATGTTTAACATGTCAGCATTACTGAAGGTAGATAGTTAGACTAACTACCGATCGCTAGGCAGGCACGTGCGTCATTTCGTTTCCTCTCTGTGAGCGCACGATTAATGGGATATCAAAATCGGCAAGAACTTTTTTGATTACCTTGTAGCACACCTGCAACACCTCATAGAGTTTGATCAAAACAAAATCCAGGCAGTTAATCTGGGTAGCATCACCTATAACCTGTCTAACTATATATGAAATATGAAGGATGATTTGAACTTTGTTTTAAGCAAACTTTAGCTTATTCCTCACTGATTTTCCAGTTGCAGACTTCTGACTATTATACATAGGTGTTCTGTGAAGTTATTGAGGTGGTCGACGCACTCAAAACCGAAAAGTGTTAAGCTGCAGATAAATCCAAGAAGGATTCGACTTTGTAGTTTATTTATCTAAGAAGTTAGAACTGTATATCATAGTCATACTGAAGCTCAAAGTATCACACATAATATGTCATCGATAATTATGGCTACAACACTTTTTTAAAAGAAAAAATAATTGGACTCCTTGAATATATATATATAAATGTATAAAAATATTCCATCAGAGCTATTTTTTTTCGTATCCAAACGTGACATTTTCGAATTATGGTAATCAGTTATGAAATATCTTCTTCATACAGTGGTATTTTTTTATCTTCTTGTCCGCTGACTCAGGAAATTATCTCCTGGATCTTCTATTTTCAATCTATCCTTTATTCTGATCACGGATTGATGCTCAACAGCATTGTATCGATGGATTTTCTCGGGATTTTTGAGTTTCCGTAATATTCACACTTCAAAATTTCTTCCATGATCATTACTTATATTTATCACCCTTCCTTTATCCTACAGGGTATAACTGTGAAGTGTTTGAAGCGTTAATTATTTTAAAGAAATTTGGTTTACCAAAATTCCTTTAAATACAGTGTATTTACTCTTACTGTATGTCCGTCCTTCTCGGAGAGAAAAAGACTCCAGAACTATTTGATGCATCACCATGAAGTTTAGTCGGGATATAGAGAGTCAAAAATCGAGTTCGTTGACGAAGATGATGAAGTGATACAAATTAATCATTTTGGTTTTAACGTTAATTACTATAGAACAAAAACGGTAATGGACGGCGAGAACCGCTTTCCTGTAATGGATTAACTGTCCACAAGAATATATTTCATCTTCACTCTTATTAAAACCAAAACTGATAAAAAATCCACTACAACTTCCTATTTCAGTATTGATCTACATGGAGAAAAACGATCAGAGATAGCAAGAAGCGTTTTTTTTTTTTTTTTTTGTTTTAAATCGATTCATCGTTCTAAGAAGATGAATTCTATATCCTATATTTAAACTGAAAGTGGTAGAAATCAACCACTTCCGGTTTTAACGTTGATTGCTATACAGTAAAAACGGTACAGATAGCAAGAAGATGCTTTTAGCAACCAAGTAAGTGCCCTAAAAATATATATATTTCACCTCCAATTTCTCTACTAAAACCTGAAGTGATACAATTCTATTACCATTTCCGGCTTCAGTATTGAGAAAATGTCAAGCTCACACCAAACTCCTTCTCGTGGTGTACACGTAACACTGCTACTTGTTTTCCAAACATATTGTTGTGCTCGCTGCATTAGAAATAGCGAGAGATTTGTTGGGGTAATAGCAGTGGGTTCACCAGTTAATTGTTCCAACCACTAATTAACTGGTACGAGGACATCAGCCTTCCATGCATCAGACGTATCCTGATTATCCACTCTATCCTCCTTAGATGGTAGTGAGCTCGCCAGCTAATTGTTCCAACCACTAACTAATCGGAAGGAGGATCTTAGTTTTCCACGCATTAGACGTGGAGGAAGAGAATAAATACAATGATGGCTCTTCCTAAGGTAAAAAACACTCCAGAAGTAAAGTAGTCCCCGTTCGGATTTCCAGTGGGGACTACTCCGGGAAGAATAATCAAAAGACAAAATAAAAATTTAAATCTAGCATAGGAACCTGGAACATACGAACTTTACGGATGTTAAGGCGGATTATGTAGCTTCGCGTTAAATGTTCTATCCAACTAGTTATGGAAGTAATAAATCGATGTAATCCTCATTTGACTGCATGAACCATATGAATTCACACTAATGTTTATAGTTCGACGAACTGACTGATAAAATGTGCCAGATATATTTAAATGTTATTAAATGTTGTTGCTCCGTCAATTGTATTACGTATACGATAAATGTTGTGTTGGCTATTTCTGTATTGTCCTCATATCTTAACTCTTACGATTGCCCTTCCTTGTCTATATTAGAAGCCTACAATTAAGTAATAAAATAGTGCAAACAGACTTCATATTAATACTTATCATATATAGGATATATTCACGTTTATTCTGAGAGCATCTGAACTGCTTAGAGCATGACAACACGAACATCTTTCTTTTCTGTGACACTCATTATGTCTGCAACTTATCTGCAACTTTTCATTCAGTTTTACACGATCTTGAGTGCATCGCTGAGGTTAAGTAAATGTTTAGAGGTCTTTAGACTAGCTGAAGTAATGTAGTGCATATGTTTATTTTATAGCTTGCTTTTATACTAAAGTAAAACTCCTTTACCTCTCAGACTGCTAACTACCCTGTTTGGTAACAACGGTACTTAAGGTTTTTTTTTTTTTCCCAGCGGAAACACACGAGAGAAAAAGTTACCTTTTACTGGTGAAAACACTCATCTCTCTACTGTTCGTGTTTTTTTATAGTTTGGTATACGATTTTTTTCCTCGTTTTTTATGGAGCTTGTTCTTTCCTATAAATACACGAGTATTTTACCCGAAAAAGGGGAGTACAAAAAATGTAGTCGAAGGTAACAGTTGACGAATTGGCGTCGACAGAGAGGAGAGCGATTGGATAGATCTTGAACAGGCACGTAGTCCCCTGCAGCTACGTGGATAGCGTGTGCATCTTTGTGTGAGAGACCCAGGTTCGACTCTCAGCGGGATAATTCGTGTGGTTCGGATCCCACGTTAAGCTGTACGTCCACGTCTCATACACCCTCGTTGCTGAAAGGAACGTTAAACTCAACTCAAATCCCAATTGAACACGCATTAGTCAAGTCTACTTCGATTCAGACTTTAGGGTTGAGGGAAAGGTATTCATTTAAGGCAGCTCATTCGTCTCGTTTAATGGGAATATGGGAATAAGAGAAAGCCTAGATTAACGGCTGAGGGAGGAATTAAGTTCCTAATTAGATAGTTTTTTTCTGCTGAATTAAAATTTCCGAAGAATGCATACTTCTGAAATAAGAAAAATTGCACTGCAATAAAATGGTAGAAAGTATTATATTTATTTATTTATTTATTAAAGGAATACAGGATTTGAACTTTATTTAGAACTGTTTCTAGAGTGTACCATAATACTCTATATAGGGAAATTGGATGATGATTGTGTTTCATGTTTACAAGCATTTAGGTTCTTGAAGACTGTTTCTCCAGTATAAAACAGCAATAAGCCTTTTTTTCTTTCTTTTATGGAAGAAGTGAATCCAGTAGTCTGGGTTCGGTCACCTGACGTAAGTCTCTACATATAAAGGCTTACAATAGTATTTCTGTCTAACCTACCTCTCATGTAGGAGAGTCTACAGACTAGAATTTTACTTAATATTTCAAATTTGCTTTGCCGATCTCCAATGAAGACCATTGCTTTGAATGGAGGCTATTATTTTTCCTAACCTAAAACCTATTTTCTTGTTAAATTTGAACTTCAGTTAGTTTGTGGTGGTCTTCTAGAGAGAATGGTCATCGGACAGGTTCAGAACCGAGTCTGGATAATAGTTAAAGGACTCTTTATTAAGGGTTAAAAGCACGCGTGTAAGTAAAGTGCCTCTACTTTTAACCCACACTCCAGAATGCTTCGTATCCTAGTGAAAATTATATTTGGAGTTATTTAGTGGCTTACTTTTGTGAACCTAGTAATTAGAAAAATTTTGCAAAGTTTAGAGGAAGATCCTAATTTTGCGATAAAGAATTTATATTAAGAGGAATTTCCAGTTGTTGTGACTTAACAAAATCCATGAACCGTGGTGTTTCTGTATACTTTTGCATATTGTTTGCTGTTACTTGTTTTAAGACAATCATACCCTAGACATAAGTTTTCTTCGGTAATAGTCTTTTGAGTCAATAAGACATCACCAATTTCATTTGTAAGTTGATCTCACATCATATTTTATTTTATATTAATCTTATTCGCATTTCTGGCATATATTAGCATATAAATTAATAATATAGCTAAATTAGTTAATTCTCTTCAGTTGAACTATATATTTTCTTCATTTCTTCTGTATTGCACCGTGCATCAGACGTATCTTGGTTATCCAATCAATTCTTTGATAATAATGAGCTCAGTAGCTGAATGTTCCAACCATTAATTAACTGGGAGGGAATTAGTTTTCAGTACATCAGACGTATCCTGATTACCCACTTCATCTTTGGATGGGTGGTGATCAGGACCGGATTAACTCATCTGGAGCCTAGGGGCTAGAAAAAAAATATGTGGCCCCCTGCTGACTTCGCCTAATACATTTCTGTGAAAGTACGGTAGCAAAGTTAAGGGAATATGTTTCACATTTTTCGTCATATTTTATCTTATGAGATTGTATCTTGTATGATTCTTTTTAGATAGTCAACTGGGATTTTGATCAGAGTAGAGGACCCCATCTACTGTTAGGCCCGAGGCTACAGCCCTCCTAAGCCCCTTCCTTAATCCGGTCCTGGTGGTGATGGGGTTATGAACTAATAATGCATACCCATTGTAACAAGGTCTGAAAAGTACTCAAAGCTGAATCATTACTTCAAACTACCATTTGCTACTTTATCTATTTAATTTACTGAAAAATAATGTTTAAGTATGAACAAGTAGCAGTGACACAGTGTACACCACGTGAATGAGTTTGGTTTGGGTTCTGTTCTTAACAAGCTAAATTTTACCAAGCCTACACTTAATATAACATTTTACCTCAAATGATGTATACTTTAGAATGAATGAATAGTTGAAAATAGAAAATATTTAACTCTTTAAATTTTTCGTTCATTTTAGCGTTGTATTGCACGCACAGATCAGCTTTTTGGATCCTGAGCATTATACTAACCCGCTAATGTCAGCAGCCCTGCGGGTAGTCTACCAAGAAAGAATAATATCCATGACATGAAGAACAGATTTTTGATTATCCATATCTTGGGATCAACTGAATGAATTACTTCCATCAACGAACTCGATTCGTAACTTTTGATTCTGGCCAAAAATGATAGTAATCCATGTCCTTGACTTTTTGTATCTTCTGAACAGAGACACGGACAAAGTAAACACATAAAGAATTTTTGGTAAGGTAAACTTTATTAAAAACAGGGTAAAGGCTCAATTCCTGGTACGGATACTTGCCTCAGATATAAACGCAGGTAATGGTTTGGATCATACTGTAAGCAATAGGTCACTTCTCATACTGCCTTCGTGCTAAAAAAAGCGTTAACTACAGTCAATCGATAAATTAAATGTATTGTCACATATCGACGAGCTATGGATAAAATTATCAGTAGGATACTCAAATTTCACGGCAAATATCTTCCTGGTCTATAAGTTGGAAATTCATTTTTATATCTTCTTCATGTGCTTTGATATAAGAATCTTCGATTCGCCTTCTTAATTCAGAAAACTTTGAGGGATACCTGTCACATTCCAACAAAACACATTATTAATGAGTTCCGTGTATTTGTTTTTGAAGGTTTGCGCGTGTCAACATCAAAACATACCGAAGTGGAGGATAACACGATGCCATGATTCGGATCGCTTTGTTGCTCAAAGCCAACACAAAAATTATCCGAACTTGCGGTCTTTGACCTGCAAGTGAGCTGTGATTTTTATAGAGACAATTTTCCGATTTGTGCCCATAGTTTAGTCTACACAGCCATCAGGTTTTCAGTTGTCAGCAAAGATGCTCAGTAGAGATTATATAAATGACGTTCATAAACTGTCATCCCTACTCATAACCGTACACTGGAAGTTCTTCCACCTCCTCAGTCAATGAGATTCCATTGACTCACGCGGACTGACTCCACGTTGCCATTTTGATAGCTTAGGAACCAGTTTCTAAGTTTGTTCTTGTTTATACACGAATTGGCATATAAGGTCGATATCAACATTTGTTTCTTCTACTTTCGCAAAATTATCCCCACAATAACTAGTTTCTTCACAGTTAGAAAGGTATCAAGTGAAAAACTAGCGAACCGTAGTTTTTCAGCAAGAGGTCTAAACCTTTCTTCGATTAGATTCTCCTTGCGTACAAATACTACGAATTTCAACATAATCCTGGTTGCCAACCATTATCTGCTATACTGGAACTATCTTTAATTCCATAAATTACCTCTACCATTTTTAACCGCGATTCTCTTAACACGAAAGAACGTTATCTATACAAACTTGACGCTTTGAAGGACAATTATAATACCAAGCATCAGTGTCAATGTGCATGTATCACTAATATTGTTAATTTTGATTAAAGACTCAGTAGTACGTGATTTCTAACGAACAAATTCCTCACGAATTTGATCTACACTCAGTGAAACACTGTTTCCTTTTGTACAGATTGCCTTGTAGCTATTTTTATATTGCTCAACTACGATAACACTGTTCTGTTTTAAAGGAAATTATCTCTCTGATGACAGAAATGGCAAAGGAAATTCCTATGAAAATCGCAAAATTGTGATAAACATCCTACACGCTGGCCCTGTCTGTAGAAAAATCTTTGAAATCAGTTCCAGTGAAAATGTGAAGATACTGCCACCTATAGCAATATACAATAAAACCTTAAAATTATGGTCAGTATATTGCACTTTTTTCAGCATAATTTATAATGACCTTAAGTTACAAAAAGCTCCTAAATCGGTTCACCTTCATTTCTATATATTGGCAAAATAATTTTATCACAATTAAAAGAGTATGTAGGTAGTTAAGGGCACTAATTGTACTCTTGCAGTTATGTGCGTATTAATTATGGTTGTTTTATCTTTTCGAAGTATCAATGAAATACCTTTTGTTAATACAACAAATGAAGACATAATAAGATTGCAAGAGCTCTCTTGTGGCTATGTGGTAAGCGTATGCGCCTTTGGGGCGGAAGATTCGGGCTCGATTTCCGAAAAAAAAAATCATGTGGTTCGGATCATACGTATAGTTGTAGGTCCACGTGTGCTGATGGAAGGGATGCTTAACTCAAATCTACTCATCCATAATGTGATTACTGTATACACGTGCACAATGATCTTAAGATTGCACGGTGTTTTAAAAGTTGCAAGGTCATTCGTGCACAAAGTTCGAAAGAAGTTGAAAGGTCCGGATTGGGTGTTTCACCTGTAGACAAGTGTAAAAAGAATGCATAGTGTTCGGACAGTATAAGGATACCACAATTTATACAGCACAGTAGATGCAGAAATTATTGATGAAAGCCACAAAAAGTATATGAAGGCCAGTACCAGAGATCTAAAGGTGTCTGAGGGCATAATCCACACTAAAGTGCATGAGGACATTCGCTACAAATTGTATACGATGAGAGTTAAGCAGTTCATGACATTGCACATTCAAGAACAATGTTTTTTCAAACAAAACAATTACTACATAAGTAAAATATCCGGAGAATCTTCCAAGATAATATTATTATTACTCTTTATAAAACAAAAATTAAGATCGAAAGGTAAACACGAGAAATGGCAGATGGTTATGTGCAGATCCTTCTCATGTCCCCAATATCATGCACATCGAATTTACTGTAGCTGTGATGGTTTTAGCGGTGGTGAGTAGCAAAACACACGTCATACCATTATACTTCTATCTACAGGGTGTTCATATGAATGTTATTAGCTATATGAAAGTTCTGGAAACAGTTGTCTAGTCCTGAACAGACAGCGTATTCAATGGAAGTCTTACGTGTCTCAGCAGAACTCTGTACCTGACGATCCAGAATTGGAATGGCAACCAATCTGCACGATCACATGTGTACACCACTGCTGAACGGAGCACTAAAACACCCACAATACGACTGATACTCTAAAAGCTGCTATTAATCATGCAATGCCTAAGATCAAAAAAGAGCACCTGATTCGTGGTGAACCTCTTTCGATCTGGCACTAAAACCATTATTGTGGCTGATGGTGGTTATATTGAATGATCCTATACTTCAACCATTACTATACTGAAATTTGCTCAATACACTTCATTATTCATTAGATATGCCCTTCCCCCCACCTTATGCACCCTGTACAGATTCGGTTTCAAGTAAAGCTCATTAAAATTAATACCTATGTCCTCCAGAAAGTCCTAATTTCTCATGTGCTACGATATAATTCGAAGACACTCTTTCATCTACATTCTTCCTCTCCTTTGGTACGAGTAACCAGAAGTAGTAAAATAACAGTTGTCCAGAAACATTGTTAGGTAAATGAGGAAAGAACTTAGAAGAGAAGGGAAAACTTCAAAATAAATTTCAGACATGTAGTTTATTCAAATACATATGTCACTTCAAGCAAGTTTACTTACATTATATACCCGGATATTTATCAAACTTCTAATATCAACAAGAAATGATAGACATGAGTCTAAATTTACACAGAATTTGTACGACATGATATGACATAAAATTGATTGCAATTTCAGCAGAATAACATGCGTCGGGCCAGCAGCAACCTCGGGTATGTGAACAGAGCATGTCATGAGAATGAGTTTTACACAATAGACAGAGAGGGGAGCGTGGATATGCGTTGCTATGCTTCATCAACGTAAAAGGGCACGATATGAACAGACAACTCCGTTCGAACACAGCCATCCCACGGAAAGGCGGATTGAGTGTATAGGCATGTGCCACAATGTGTATGTGGATACAACAGACAGAAGAGAACCACACGCAGCAACCACTCAGTAAAACAGTGCAATGTAACCACTCATTGGATGACAGATATCCTGTTCACATGACGACGACGAACTGTACAGAGTCAGCTAGTGTTAGCTCCATGCTGGCTTGAATGGATGTATGCCTTCGCGTAAACTTGCAATAATCTGGAGTCTCAAAATCAGCTTCGAATGGCAGCGTGAACACTGTTGCTGGTATGCTGACTGTGAGTAACAGATGGTTTGTCTTGGGAAGAGTCGAGTTTCAACCTGTCCTAGCTCCCAAAGTTCTTGATTGGCAACGAAGGACGTACTTTTAGTTATAGAAGTTCTTTTTTCTCGATTTCGGTGAGTATATCTTCATGCATATTAGTTTGTTTAGCTTGATCTGATGTATCGACTGATATACGAGGGTAATCCCAAACGTAAAATATAATATTTTTTTAAAAAAAAGAAAGAAACGTTTATTTTCAATAATGTTGACATCAATAACTTACAAAGAGTCAAAAAGCGATCTGACTGGACCGGGACCCGAACCCGGGATCGCTGGCATACAGTGTCGATGCGTTAACCACTACGCCATCCAGTCCGCTTCCCAGAACAGCCAAACACTCCCCCACACTCCTGCAGTCGGTGCTCTCCACTCAGACCACTCTTTGTAAGTTATTAAATTCGCACCTACAGAGGATTATAGTGTGTAAAAATAACTTTAAAATCGGTTGTTTCCTTTATTCATTAATAAATGTTTACATCACTTTAACCCTAGAAAGTTCGTGCTCGCATCTGCTACATGAAGGACCAGGGAGAGGGTCAAATTTGCCCGCGTTGGTTTTAAGTAGCTTTCAGAGTATATTTGTTCAATTTGAGTTAATATGTTGAACTGAATTTCAGAAAAGAAGCTTTTTAAGGAATTGTGTTTTTCATTTGTAAAAAAACGGGCTAAATACAGTGCGTAAAACGGCTTATACAGGGTCGGCCAAAAGTAGGTATGCAGTACCATACTGATCAACTCCCTACTTTTTATATCATTTCTTATTGTTATCAATCATGTAGATTTAGTTTCTTTATTATTTGTTCTTAATGTCTTTTTACTTTTATCTTAAGATTGGAACAGCCGAAGCAAGTAAACCTGTAAGCTTGACTGTTATACTTGATCAATGCCGGGGTGTATATCCACTGTAAAATTTCTTGGGTAGAGCAATAAAATGTACTCGGGATTTGGACTTTCCCTTCACCTTTTTATTATAAAAAGTCTTCTTATATACACAAATTATAATAAGTAATTCCTCTAATATCTACTTAGGTAAGATTAAGATAGGAGCCCGGTGACCAAGCGTCGTTGGCTTTGAGGTGAGGTACTCTCGGTGACAGTGCGTCGTGAGAAAGAGGAAAGGAACCCGGTGATCAAGCCTCGTGGGTATAAGGATGGGCACCTTTCGGTGACCAAGCGTCGTGAGAGGGGTTTTAGGTGTTTCGATCAATCCGGGAAGATTGATGTTGGTCGAGGCGTGCAGTTCCCTTTTATCCTGTATTGTCGGCTTCCTTCGTTGATTCTCGTCCTTCCAACTGTTGGCGATGGTGAGCGACTCCTCTTCGGGACCGTCTTCTGTTTGTTTTTATTTACTATTAACACATGTAGTACGCATGGCTATTGCATAGTACGGCGACGTGGGGATCCTTACACCCTCGGGGCGTAGAAAAAAATAAGCCACTGGATTATTTGTCCTTGTTGTGTGTCATCATGTGGAATCTGCGTATTGGGCGCAATATACACTGGAAATGCACTATAACACTGAAACACAAAATTAAAGTTAAAAGCACTGGTCACTGATATCACTGTATGAGACATTATCTCACAAATAAAGTTTAAAATGAAAGTTGAAGTTGGAGTTGGAGCACTGACAGTTTGTCCTCTTAATCTACGCAGGATCCGTATATTACGTCATCTCCCTCAAAGGAGAGGCTGTCGATGCTCTGGTGATTACAGTTACAGTGGTGGTAATGTCCGTAGTATATTTTATGAAGTTCGCACATCAGAGTGCTATTATAGAAAAGTTTCTAATGTCGGTCAAGTTCGCACTAATCGTAGTTAATAGATGACAGAATACACTTAAAGAACGGTTAAAGTCAGTACTTTGATAAATGTAGTCACGCCGGAAAAAAGTTTGCCAATCAAAAGTCCTGTTTTTCTTAACACTCTGTATATGTAGGTCAATATGTTAGAGATAGGTATATGATTCGCAGCGGAGAAGTGAAGAGAAAAAATGTTGTTGCTAGCCTTGTGAAGCTCGTTCGCTCGAAGCGGAAAGAAAATGCTGGCTTGTAATTTTGTTCACTGAAGGAAATTGTATGTATGGATGCTTGTTTGAACGACAGAATGCAGGTGGAGAATTAAAAGAATGAAAAAAAAAAAAAAGACAAAGGATCGCTTGCGATTCGAATACTAAGATATGTACCAGGTTTGGTCACTTCAAATAGTTACCTGCATCATATGGTGTATCTTGTTTTCTTCTATTCCACATTTTATTTCTTGTCATTTTTTCTTTCTTCTTTGTCTGCCGCTGAAACATGAAGAGTGCGCTTCACATGTCGCTCGTTTATATCTACTGGGATGATGGTAATCTTTTTTTTCTGTCTTCTTCTTTTTGCTCGTTTCGTCGTCTTATCCGCTGTGTTCTTCATTATCTTCGTGTGGTATGTGTTCCTCGTCATCATGGTAAAGTTTGATTCTATCGATAGAGATATTCTGTTCTCTGTCTCTGAAATTATGGGGCATGCGAACTCGATAGATATTATTGTTTAGTTTTGAGATTATTGTACCCGGCGCCTCCACCATGTAAAATTTCTTGGGTAAAGCAATAAAATGTACTCGGGATTTGGACTTTCCCTTCACCATTTAATTATTATAAAAAGTCTTCTTATATACACAAATTATAATAAGTAATTCCTCTAATATCTACTTAGGTAAGATTAAGATAGGAGCCCGGTGACCAAGCGTCGTGGGCTTTGAGGTGAGGTACTCTCGGTGACCGTGCGTCGTGAGAGAAGTGTAGATTAGGTATCTCACTCTTGGTGACCGTGCGTCGTGAGAAAGAGGAAAGGAACCCGGTGATCAAGCCTCGTGGGTATAAGGATGGGTACCTCTCGGTGACCAAGCGTCGTGAGAGGGGTTTTAGGTGTTTCGATCAATCCGGGAAGATTGATGTTGGTCGAGGCGTGCAGTTCCCTTTTATCTTGTATTGTCGGCTTCCTTCGTTGATTCTCGTCCTTCCGACTGTTGGCGATGGTGAGCGACTCGTCTTCGGGACCGTCGTCTGTTCTTATTTACTATTAACACATGTAGTACGCATGGCTATTGCATAGCACCGCGACGTGGGGATCCTTACACTACTTTTGGACCACCCTCTATATTATACCAAATTTCTTATAATACTATGCAGAAAACCAGTATTATAACTAACACTCGACAAGTTCTATGAAAGCCTGAGTGTTTATATAAAGGAGAAAAATAACATTTTAAAATAGTAATACAAGTTTTAGATTAAAAAAAACAAAAAAAAACAAACACACACAAATGACAGGAATTTCGAGGAAGTAAAGACGCGTAGCATCTATGACCAGGGGGAGGGTCAAATCGGCCCAAACATCATGAATTATATTTTTTACAAAAAACAATGCAGTATATTCCAGTTGAAAAAAAAAAAAAAAAAAAAAAAAGCTAAAATGAACCTGTCATCAAAAGGAACAAAAACAAAAAACAGAGCATCCTGAATACATATTAATCCTGAATACATCCTGAATACATATTAAACTAAATAGAAAAGAACTCGCGGGCAAAATCTCCCCCCCCCCCCCCCCGGTCTTTCTAGGGTTAAAGCTTATACATTTACCTATTTTCGTACATAAGTGACACTTCGGTCGATGCAGTTTTGTACGCAATGTCGCAGTTTTTGTTTACTTATGTCATAACAACTCGCCACCATATGTTTGAATAAGAACTGAATCTCATCTTCCCCCTCGTCGTCGTTGATGGAACGAGTTCCCGCCCAAATGTTCTTTCAACTTAGGAAACAGGTAGTAATCACCGATTTGCTCAACTTTCGCGACTGTCTCATTGAAATTTGATGGCCTCCCGCTCCTTTCTTTGTCATGAATTCAGTACGGCCAGCTGCAAACTCACTACACCACTGTGTTTATTTCTGACATTCATGTACGACTCGCCATACACTTCCGTCAATTATCGATGAATTTCAATCGGTCTAACGCCCTTTGCGTTCAAAAACCGAATAACTGTGTGAACTTCGCATTTGGCGGTAGCGCCAAGAAAGAGCGCTCCATTACAAACGTTTGTCAAGCAAAGACTGAATGTCCAGCGAGGTGTTTGGGAGTGGGAAAAACAACAAACACAACAGTAATGTCAACAAAGACACGAATAGTTTCCCTCCGTCCCCAGCACTTTCGAGACTTTCCTTTTTGGGATTATATATACATATGGTATATATATATATAGGGATATCTATCTATCTATCCATCTATCTATCTATCTATCTATATAAAGGGTGGACCATTTATCTTAAAATTCCCTTGTAACTTTTAAACTAATCGATAAAAATCAATGGAATTTTGTAACATGTAAATGTCGATAGGCGGACATTATTTGACGTACTCAACAACACCTCAAGATTAAGAATGCTGCCAACCCAACATAAAGTTACATATATTTTTAAATAGCATTACATCAGGTTATTTCATACTTCAAATCTGTAAGTAAGTAAGTAAGTAAGTAAGTAAAAAAAAAAATTGCAATGCCGCATTTACGAGTGTTTCGAACTAAAAACGCTACAGTATAATAAACATCCGTAAACAAAATTTGGGGCCTCTATAGGTTGGTACTACATTTGCTGAGGAAGAAGCGAACATTAAACTAGTTGACAAGTTTGTGCCGTATATTTTATCTTCTTGCAGACTGATGAGATACATACGCGGGATTCTTACGTTAAAACAAAAGAAATAAGCAGAAAACCGAGATATATGGAAACTTTTACATGTGTGGCAAGAATCCTCCCAATGATCAAAAATCCTTGGTGATGACATACCATGGAAACGACAAGCGCACACAAAACACTGAAAAAGAATATTTCTACTATGCATCAAAAATAGAACAGGTTTAAATTGAAATATACAATGTGTTGTGGTAGTACAGTAACTAGCAAAAAATGGATGCTAACCTATACAATTTCTTCACTTTCGGGGTAAGTAGACTCGATTACATTGCAGTAGCCTAGAAAAATCTCAAAGTTTACGTCACAGAAATGTGTTCTCATTTCTACCTATATATTCGCAAAAAGATAATTTTACTTCAAATATTCAAAGAATGTATTTCCGCACACCGTTTCGTTCCGATGCTAAACTCACATCGTCATTAGGGGGGACGGTGGCTCAATGGTAGGGTGTTTACCTCTGGTGCGTGGGGTCTCTGGTTCGATCCCAGCTCGCGCCAACTGGGCTTTGTGATGAACAAACACCGTATTCGTGGGTTTTCTCGGGGCTCTCCCATTTCCTCTAGCCCAGCCTGCATAAACGTGGGACGTAAAACTGATAAGATTGTTTGCATCGTCATTAGTAGTACGGTTAATAAACTACGCTACTCAATGAACTACATTACAACAAACACGGAATTAATTTTCGTTCGATCCCTCTCTTCTATATTTCCTAAATTCAGTCTTAGAAGCAAAGTTTGGTCAGCATATTATTCACCTGTGCACTTACACAAAAGACGACACAAAATGGCTCCAGTCTGTATCATCTAAACTGATCAATAGTTGAGAACACTGACACTACATTTGGAAGTCAATTTGTATTCTATAGTTTCTATAAGTAATAGTTCTCCCTATTTCGAAGTTACCGATACATCGAAAGAAACTCTGTAAGTGAGTATCTACTTTTGAGGAACCTACTGTGCATAACCAACGTACATACACGAAATGCATATGTGTGCACATTTGTGAATAACGAAAAGAAATTAATAACACATAAATCTTCAATCATTTCTGACTGATTATTTTCAAAAACCGATTTAAGCACAACTCAACAAAAAACAAGTCTCTGATTCCTACCTGATTAGATGTATTGATGTTGTCATGGGGTTTCAAATATCCATCACCGTCAATAACCGATTCTTCCCCTTTAGAATCACTTTCATTGCACTCTTTACTATACTGTTTCTCAGGTAAATTTTGGCACTTGTTAGAATGGTTATCACTGAACATCACACAATGTCCCATACACTGTCCCGAACAGTTAGTTACCTTCCACAAAACATCACCTTGACTCTGACTTTTAACCCTGTCTACAGAAGTATCTACAACGGCCATCTGGAAGAGAAAATGACGTTCAAACTGAAAATAACTTCAAAATTATTACCATGAAGAGTTGTTCATTCACATTCACTTACATTTTCACTCATTTCTTTGAATCCAAGATTGACTGAGAACAGAAACAACGAGGGTGAGGAAGTCCAGAAGACATGGGTAAAGAAGAAATAGGTAAGGATTGAGTAACAAGAAATCCAGCCAAGAGGAGAAAAATAATGAGGGAAGCGCAGCAACACTAGATTTAACTAAAATAGTGCATCTTTATCAAAGAAAAAGAAAAAAATACAAAATTAAATATCTATTAACCTAGCATTGCATACATAGCAAAACTAATACCACATCCTTGTGCAAATTAATGGAATCAACGACATTTTGTGCTGTGGATCATATATTCACATAAAACGTAAACTGACATGTATAAAGCAGAGTTTTAACATTTAGTGTAGTAAATAAACTACCGCTCAATATTTGTAAATTTATGGTTTGCTCAAACATGACTATTACCGAGTATATCTGAATTCACATTGACGTTGGAACTACATTTAGACCCCGACCATAACATCTACAGTACTATAATCTTTAGTTAATTTATTTATTTCTTTTATTCCATGAACTAACTCGGCCTACACTTCTATATATTTAATGTAACGTAAGTAATAATTGTTATCATTAGAATTACCGATAATCCCAATAATCGATAATCATTAAATATATGTTACGTAACTAATATATTTCCTAAAATCACTAACTACTGTCAACAACATATTATTTCGATAAATCTTTTTCTTCTATCTGACTGCCATGCATATTAGTAACATTCTGCGCCCTACAAATGTCATGCCTACAACATTCTTTCCTTTTCTTTTTGTAACTTTCTTTTACTTTTTTCTTTTCCCAGTATTTGTTGTCTAACTTTTTCTTTTCTCCTTTACGTTTGTTCATGCTCGAGCCTTACTTTCTTCTTATTCTCATCTTTCTTGTCAATTTCTTTCATACTCGTTATCGCCTTTTCGACCTCCCACTTCCTTTGGAGCCTACTTCCTTCATTTTCATCTTTCTTGTGAATTTCTAACACTTTTGATATCGCCTTTTTGGCCTCCACTTTCTTTGGAGCTTATTCCCTTTATTTTCTTCATCTTTCTTGTTAGTTTCTTTCCTTTTTATTTCCTCTTAAGTTCAATACGTTCAGTTGATTGTGTCTTCATGTGATTCTCCATTAGGTTATGTTTATTTCTTTCCATTAGTACATATTGAGCAACTTGTTTTTCTTCTTTCTGAACTGAATTCTGTCTGGATGTGGAGTTGGTGGAGCTTACTTTCAGACTAAATCGATAGAGCAAGTTGGTTCCAATAGCTCCACAAGACAGAGTTTCCTGGTAAATATTGAGTGGTGCTGAATATGCAGTGCTATATGTTAAAAAAAATAGCATTCTTTCCCCAATGCCTGAATTTCGGTATTTCATCAATTCATAAACTTATCTTTACTTGGTAGGAGACAGAAATTGCTTAAACATTTTTTTTTTTTTTTTTTTAAATACAAAATATGGTATTTCTATGTCGGTTATTAATATTAAATCCATGCCATTACACATCAGAATCTCCATTCATCATTCTCTAAGGTTTAGATTGCTTTCTTGATCTTCGCACAGTGAACCATTGTATTCGTTTATTTCTTGGCATTCGTCTTCATTGTTCTCATCTATGGGTTTAATTTGGAAATCTTCCATATAGTCGGTAGTGTCTTCCAAAGTAAATGACACTAAGTTATCTAAAGTTTCTTCATAATAAAGTCAGCAACATTTTACTGCACTTTAGTGTTTTCTTCTGGCACTTCGTTTACTCATTCCGGTTATGAACTCACTATCGTGGCTTGATTTTTACAGCACTGGACAAAGTGATTATACAGACCACGCATTCGGGATTTTGCTCCCTTAGCTGGAGATTAGAATTTAGCATGATTTCGTCCACAGGCTGTGCAGTTAATAGGTAATTATGATGTACTCTTATTGTTGTAGTCATCTGTACTTTTAAATCTGGTTCTTTGGTATGGCAGTCGATCAACTCTTGTTCATAATAATTCGATTTGGTTAACTATGTCTATTGCCTTATTTATGGGTAAGTCACACGTCGTTAACATTTTTTTATGACCTATTTCGTTAACTACTCCACACACAATTTGATCGCGTATAGCGTTATTACAGAAACATCCAAACTGACACTTGTCGGCTTGCTCTTTCAACTGCAAAATATAACCTTGGCATGGCTACTCGGTCTGTTGTTTTATGTTGTGGAATCTGTATCTCTCCACAATGAAGTTAGAATCTTTGTGAAGATGATTTTTAAGATCCTTAATACTTTGATAACCTAAGGCAGCGACAAGTTTTGGAGCAACCAATTCCTTTAGCATTTGATACACTGAATTACCATTACCAATATAAGAATATTTTTTTCTTTTGGTACCAGAAACATTATTGGCTAGACAATAGTGTTTGAAGCGTTCCAGGTAATTTTCTACGTCGGTTTCATCAATATTGAATGGTTCAAAATAGCGCAACTGCTCTCTGTCATCAGTGTTCGTAATTACTCGTCGCAAATTGTGTTTATGGTTTGTTCAAACTTGACTATTACGAGTAGATCTGAGTTCACATTGACGTTGGAACTATATTTACACTCCGACCATAACAAATGCAGCACTATAATCTTCAATAAATTACTTTGTTTCTTTTATTTCATTAATTTATGGCCTAAATTTCCATATATGTAATGCAGCGTAAGTTATAATTGCTATCATTTGAATTACCGATAATTCCAATAATAGATAATCATTAAATATATTCTAAAATTACCTTCCTGTAAAACCACCTTCCTAAGAAAGAGCAATTTAGGACACGGTATTTTCGATTTTCTCCCACAACCTCTTAAGTCTTGTTATATACAAATATAACCACAAAATCACTCTAATTGTGGTTCGGAGACCAATACAATGTTCTCTATGTAGTTAACATGTAGGTCTCTCTATGTATGTCTGGATAAAATAGCACAAGGCCCAGGCAGCAAGGGAAGGATACTACAGAACTCCAAGCAAGCTAAGTGGTTATGGTTAGAAATTCTCAATGCTCCAGACAAGCAAAGAGAGGTTAAGGTCCCACGGATATCTAGGCAAGCTAAGCAGACAGGAAAACAGAGTTCAAGGCAGCTAAGGAGGCAGAAGATCTCAAGAGTTCCACGCAAGCTAAAAGGCTTGGGTTAGGTTGTTAGATATCTCAGAGCTCCATGCAAGCTAAGAGAGGGAATGACCAACCGAAGCTAATACCTATGGAGGTCTCGCAGAGTGTTTATACCCTCTTCAAGGTCAGCGGCGGTACTAGTGTCCTCCTTGTCACCTGTCCTGGAGATGATAACGGTGTCTGTCGTCTACTTGCTCGTAGTAATTGTAGTAAGAGAATACGTGATTTTGTTTACAAGTTAGAAGCACGTGGTTTTGTTTACAAATATGGAACACACACATATATAATATATATATGTCAACGTGTACAATATGTTACATAACTAATATTATATTTACTAAAATCACTAACTTCTGTCAACATTTTATTTCGACGAATCTTTTTCTCCTTCCTGACTGCTACATTTAGTATGTGCACCTTTGACATGAATTAACATTTATATTCTCTGTAGCATAGAGTCCACAAGGTTTTTTACACGTTGCACTGATAACTGATTCATACTAGCTTTGCTATATTCAATAACTTACACTAAAATACAAATGCTGAGCAAAGCAACGTTTTATTATAAAATAATAATTGTGACAGTTTCAGATATCTAACATATCCTTCTTCAGACACTATCGAAAATAAATGAAAATGCATATCGAAAGATATGAAAGATATGCATTCTCATTTATTTTCGATAGTGTCTGAAGAAGGATATGTTAGATATCTGAAACTGTCACAATTATTATTTTATAATAAAACGTTGCTTTGCTCAGCATCTGTATTCTGGTGTAAGTTAACGTTGCACTGAGTACATCATTATGGAGCCACGCTTTATTTAGAACTGAAATAAGTTTGTCTTTTGTTGTGGAATCCTCTTACCTGAATTTATTCTTGCAAATAGACCATGAATTTTCTATCGGATTTATATCCGGTGAGTTTTCAGACCAGTCACAACATTTACCTCCTTCTCTTCGAAAAATTGTTTGACTAGGTCTTATTGGAAAATGCCAGATCCATTCCTTGAAGTATATTAAGCTCTGGAATCACTCTGGACTATAGCACACTGATGTATTTGTTACTGTTCATCATTCTTTCAACAGAGACAAGTGTTCCTGGATTACTGTAGGAAAATCATCACCAAAATATCTCAGTGTTTCACTATTTGATGAATGTTTCTGTGAAATGTGTTCGCCAGTCACCCGACGAGTGTGTCGAACCTACACCCTTGGACCAAAAAGTGGCTCTCATCAGGGAACAACACTTTCCTCCAATTGCCTTTTGTCAATCGCCAATCGCCAATCCAATCGCCTTTCATCTTTTTGCCTTACTGCCACCTTCCAACACAGATCTTTTTAAAGATAAAACTACTTCTCTGGGTCAATTTTCCTTGCACGTAACAAGTAAGGGGCATCGATAGTGGTTGATGCGCATTTTCGGCCGCATTTCCCTTTCCTACGTGGAGCAATAGAACCCGCTTGGCTCTTGAGGTTATGAATTTCACTTATAGCACTTGGGTTAATACCACACTTAGCAACAATCTCACTTTGGTTTAGGGAAGTGTTTTCGTTTATTGTCACAACAGCTTGCCTCTTTCTTGGACTAATATTCATCTCACTCTTTAAATACAAAAATAACACGAAGTGAGAAAGTGAGCTTTCGCTTACAACAACGCTTTGGCTTAGGGAAGTATTTCGTTTAGTGTCACAATTAGCTTGCCCCTTTCTTGGATTAATATCCATCTCATACTTTAAATACAAAAATAACACGCAACGGCAAAGTGAGCCTTCGCTTACAAAAACACTATTAAGTGCACCAAAAGTCACCCACAACTACATCTAACTACAATACAACGTTTTAGAAACTCCTGAACTTGCAATTTTCTGAAAGAAACAAGATACTAACGAACAATAGTGTTAGCAGCTGCAAGAATCCGATTATGCTGCAAATGAAGTTTGATTCCATTAATTTGCACAAGGGTGTACTTAATATATATTCTAAATTTCCATGCAACACAATGCGTTTTAAATCTACTATAATTTATGCATACTAAGTTTCTACTTTGTATTCTGTATTTCATATAACTACCATACTTCTAACTGAGTTGCATTACTAAGCTTGATTCCTAGTTACTAACTGCCTCTGTGTACAACCAATATTAAGTTACAAATAATGAAATGTATATCCCACTACCTGAAATGTCCGTTCTTCGCGCTGGAATTAAGTTTTATAGAAAATAATAAAAAAAAGAAAAAAAATTGAAAGGTATATTTTTCGCAACTGTCTTAAATAGAAACCATAGCATGTGCTGTCATTTCAATAGCAAAATTTCGTAGAAATTGAATGGCACTATTATTTTTGCTCTAGTGCTAACCATTACCAAGTCATAACTGTTCATTTTTTCGTATCGTTGCAGGTGACTGCTAGCAGAAGATAGCCTTGATGCATGCAGAGCATATTGAGTTCGTGCTGATCTTTGGAGAACGAAGTATCAGGGTAATTGCAGAAGATTTTAACCGTCGTCAACCGGCAAGAACTCCCATATGCAATGTATTGTCTTCAAAGTGCTGAACAAATCCTTAGAAACCGGATCTGCACCAGATCGACACAAGACCACGCATGGCGACAGACAAGGCAAAAACTGTGTCAGTATTAGCATCATGCAATAAAAGTCTTTAGAGAAGCACGCCTAGTGTAGTCCGTGAAAGTGGTGTTAGCCGCACCTTAATCATGCGTATTGTGTCACTGAATAAGTGACACTTTAGAAGCTACAAATTCACAACATCACACAGAAAATTATCTAGATCGTCGTCTGGAATTTGCTCAATGAGCCATACAGCAGCTACGGTATAACCTCGAATTCACCTCTGACTATTGTTTGCTGATAGGGCAAGCTTTTACGTCTCGGGCGAGATTAACAAACAGACCGTGCGGTACTGGTCAGCATTGGTTTGCTGCATACACAGCTGTTCTTGGCAAGGTGATGGTGCGGTGTGAACTGTGGGGGACTTGCGTTGTGGGTTCATTCTTCATCGATGGGACCCTGACAGCGATGGGTTGTCAGCGCATGTTAGAAGACGACATCTTGCAATAACTAATGTCGGAGCCTGGATCATTCCCCTAAGTTTATGTTAGAAGACGACATCTTGCAATAACTAATGTCGGAGACTGGATCATTTCCCTAAGTTTTTTCAGCACGACGGCGCCTAACCTATTATGGTACCTGTGTCCGTGAGTACCTTAATCAGCAGCTTCCTAATACGTGGATTGGTCAAGGTGAGATGCTGTGAAATGGCTCCCTTGTTCCCCTAACATGACGCCACTGGATTATTACCTGTGAACCCATGTGAAGTCTGTTGTGTATGCGGTGAAAATTGTGGATGTTCAGCATCTCAAGGAACGTGGATGCTTGTTCCAACATTACAGCGGACACTTTGCACAAGGTTTTGCTTAACTAAAAACTTAAGAATGTTTCTGACAATCGACCGGAATGAGGAACACATGGAAAATGTCCTGTAACAGTGCATGCTCCTTGCTGTATTACTAACTTCTTTTGTAGGGAACACAACAAAGAAACAATCATAACTTCGTATTTGCTCGTGCTAGAGCACTGTAGTGTCATTCAATTTCTACGACATATCACATGCTGTGGTTTCCATTTAAAACAATTGTGTAAAATTCAAGATGGCGGATGTCATTGTGATGTGTCCTCAAACATTTTCTATTCCCCACCTACATTATAACTTTGGTTATATTTATTAAGGTGTTTCCACACTTTTGGACCAGCCCAATACACATTTAGCCTTATATCCCTAAGAAGTTACGTTATTACTAACTTTGCCAGTTGTAAAATTTATGAATGTTTAGTGTTCCAGGGTTAAAAAGAACTATTAACATTTGTAAAATGCCTATGCATATGTACTAATTAATATCTTAATATACGCAGCTGCTACATAGCAACTCACTGTCAGATCAATTTAGCGAATACATAGCAAATAAACGATAGCAAATACATACAGAAAACAAAACAAGCTGCTTATACAAGCTGTTCATTCTTCTTGAAATGAGTGCTTTAGTTTAATGTCTGGTTATACCCTATACGCTAAAGAAGACACAAGATGCTTTCAACTGAATGACGATGACAGAATTGAAGAATGAGAACACATTAGGGAGCGCGAAACTCCAAAGCAAACCCATGGACAAGATAATGTCTGCTACAAACTTACATGGCCTAGGATGGAACTAAGAATCTTTCATACCAAAAGTGAGCAATATAAAACTGAGCCATCGCGCCTACCTTCTTTCTTTTTTCCTAAAGTCTAAGAATAATGTAGATCGAAGAACTTAGCATACATACAGTACATAAAACTAAACTTCTTTTACATGTATGTTTTATAAAATTATCTTGTCTAGCGAACCCATATCTTTGTCCTACAAGTTTGTAACTGAACTCAAAATGGCAGTTTATACCATTAATAATCCCTGGACAATATATCGTTATTGTTTCCATAAATTTTAACCTTTAAAGTGCCACTCCATTTGGATTCATGCACATCAATACCCTTTATTGGATAATTAATGAAACATACCCTACTTCTTAAAAATTTAAGTTCTTTCCTCATTTCCTTAATTATTTCATCTTTAAAGTGTGTTTGCGTGCTAGCTTGCTTTAGATTCTCCTCCAGTACTTGAATATCTTTTTTCAAAGCAAGAATCTGGTCATGCTTATTTGCCACTTCTGTCGTCAATACATCTCTAATTTCACGAGCTGACTACGAAAAAAATGAATAAATAAATAACAATCATAGCCAAATTAAAACAAATAAAATGCATTTCAGAAAGTGCAGAATATTGGTGCATAATCCACATGCTCTCTGTTGCAAACGAGACTTCATGCAATTCTATGATATTAATAAAAACAGTAAATTAAATAAAGTACGTAACTCGAAATTGAAGCATATCTCAAATTAAGTCACAATATTGATAATTGAAACTGTCAAACATTGCATAAGACTGATCCAAGAACAATTATTTTATGTTTCCTTTCAGGAGAAGGTAAAAACACAATCAAGATGATGTGATATTTTATAGTGAGGAAGACTTCTGATTACAAAATATTTCTGCAGCATTTGTATAAGAATTAATTCCAAATTCAGGCTTGAAATTAATGTACGAACCTGCCCTTCTTGAACTTACCTTTTCTGCATTCAGTAAGTTCTGATTCAAAGTGTCAAGCGTACGTTCTTTTTCCTTCAGCTTCTCGTTTAAGCTTTCAATCTGCTTCTTTAATTTGATATTTTCGTTTTGTAAACTAGATGTGTATTTCTGGAAGTCCTGTAAATTACAAATATGGACACACATGATAGTAAAAATACAAGAAATCGAAATACACGCAAATATTCACAGAATACTACTGAAGAGTAACTTAATGCTGGTATGAACACTAATATATGTTCCTTCCCGATGTACAATGGTTAATGCGAACGCTTTTGGTACACGTGGTTCCAGGTTCGATTTCCGGTGGGAGAGCCTTAAAAATTTGAACGCATTAGAGGGGTTCGGATTTTCATGGGATTTTCCCTTTGTCAGAAATTCGAGAAAACTTCAAACGCAAAATGCCCCTTTTCAAAATAAAGTGTCCAGTTTTTGGTTCGTACTTAAGTAGTACAAAAGTAATTTCTTGTATAAACTTCTACACTGATTTGAAGGAAATACTAATCCTTTTACAAGAAATTTAATCATTAAAACAAATAAATAAATAAATAACGAGACAACAAGGATATATCTGACAAATTATGCTAGTTTGGCGAGGTCTTGCTGTTTCATTTCCTAAATCTGGTGGCCTTATAACATTATCTCTTATAATCTTGCTACTAAATTACTATCTGGAGAACAGCTTTCGATCGCTGGTGCCAGACACAATGGTTGAGATCCTACGTTAAGCTGTAATCCCACGTCTCATATCGCCTCAGTGCTAAAGAAGGACGTTTAACTAAAACAGAATATTTCAAGAAAACATAAAACTACAGAAATATTGGAAAGTTTATTTTGTTTTTTTCTCCATTTTAATAGTTTTCTAGAACATTTTTCTTTCGTTCTATGTTCTATCACTCCACGAAGTATATATACTATTTATATAAAAACATATTATACGAAGGTTGGTGTTCGATATAGTGGCTTAACTACAGGAACTTTTGAACAAGTAACTGTTTTTTTTTTTTTTTTTTTTTTTCCTGTTTCAACTGTAACTAACTGAACCTGTGCTCTCTACACAGCACATCACAGCACGTCTTTGTCATTCCTCACAACATCTGTACATGTCCCTTTACAGACACAGGTGAAATACGTCTTGATAAAAATCGGTAAGGGGTACCATAATAGAAATTTTTAAAATTATTTTTTCAATATCTCGCACCGTTTGCAAGATTTGAGCCTACTTCTGGTTGGAGTTTCAAATTTATGTATGATCAGTGTTTTCTTTCGTCTTGCATGTAGTATGTAATAAGCAATACACACACAATTAATTATAATGTTAGTGATACATGGCAAAACACTCCAAACAATAAAGATTCATCTTAGACTGGAGAAATGATTATCCTTTGTTTTTCATTATCATTTGGCAATGCAACAAACGTCAGATACATACTATGTTGGAATGTATAACTCGCAGGATATCATGCTTTAATTTTTTTTTAAAAAAAATTCAGCGCTTTTAATGTACCCTTAAAATGCAATCAAGAAATAACGGCCATGTTTCTTAAACATTCAACAAGAACTGAACAATCTACACAAAATTTGCAATCGCAGTGAAAACGGCATCTTTCTAGTTTGTGGTTTCTGAGATATGATTGTCCCCCAAAAGAACTGGCCACAAACATATAAAATTTTCTTGAACACAAACATATGAACCTAACATTTTAATATATAGATAGTGTGGTTTTCAGAAGACTACTAACGTAACAAGAAATCGGAAATGTTTCCTCACTTTTCTGTCTTCACTGATCAACTGCGAAAGAACAAGTAATCTTGCTATCTATGCATTTTCTCGTACTTTATTGTTGCAAGCACAACAATATGAAATCTCAGTAGACACGCTGTCTTGATATCTTGTTTCTTCTTGTTTACGTGTTGTCTGTAAATATCAATGCGTCTTCTAAACACAATTCAATCTTGCTAAGCATTGTCTTGTATGGACGCGCTTTTTCTCTCTACCATGTACAACATCTTTTAGTAATATAATGAATTTATTTTGACGGCTAACGCTCGTGCTACTGCAAATAACTATTCAAGATCATAAACAGCACTTTTTTTTACCATTTTAATTTCAGTTCAATTATCACAACTGGAAAATATCACATTTACATTTTAAGTGTTTATATACTATTACAACAAATTTATCTCTTTGAAGATGGTGTGCTTTCTACTTAGTGAGTGCAAGAACAGTTCTTTAGTTACTAGATTTATTGCGAGCAAAAAGTATTTTTGAAGGAAAATATAACTACTCTGAAAGCATTGCTAGAGTTCGGCATTATTGGGCTTTATACTCTTAGCCGCAGTACAGATATGAGACTTACTAATCAACAGGGGGTTCCAATTAATACTAATAAGGTTTGTGTCCGAATCTTTGAATCCCGCAATAGGATCTAACACAGTAACAAAAACACGCACTACGTTTTGAACTCCACACTTTCTACCTTCAAAATGGGTGTTTCTTGCATACGCTACCGTTTGCTCTTTGTCCAATCCTGCGAATGGACTGATATTTCTGTAAAATATTATTACTTTACGGTGTCTACTAAAATTCCAAAATGAAATTTCATGACTTTTTCGTGACCTTTTCTTTTCCAAACCACCAAATTTAGTAACATTCTCAAGAGCGAATTTGGGTGCGAATTGGGCTGAATTTTCATGCGTGCGATAATAGTATGCTTTGCTTGCGATTTGGTAGCTTCTAAAGGCGACCACAGACATTTTTGGTGGTGAATTTTGACGTTTTATAGAACAAAATTTTCCAGTCTATACTTATATTTGTACAGATTAAAAAAAAAAAAAAAAAATCGTGATCCAACAACTAAATTTCGTGACTTTTTCATGACTTTCGTGACCGATAGGCACTCTGCACTCACAAGCATTCAAATGAAGTCTGAGTGTTTCGAGGGTAGCAGTCTGCCAGAAGCTTTCTTTGATGTTCTTGCCTCACATTCCGTAAATATGATCCACACATATTTAAAGGTACATCTACCCTTTCAAGTCAGTCATTATGTTATTTATTATTTACACTCACCAGTCAAAACATTATAATTACCTTTACACTCAACCAGCCAAAACATTATGATTACCTAACTAATATCTGGTGCGTCCACCTTTGGTTCGCAGAGCAGTTTAGCATGGGAGCAATGAGGCGCTGGGTTGTCGAAAGCATGGCGCACCACATCTGTACGTACAAGTCAATTATTTCTGTAAGTTCTGCTAAGGGGGTCCACCAGCTTAGATCTGACGTTCTATGACATCCAGAACTTGTTCAATTCGGTTCAGGTGAGAATGGGGCTATTGCAGTAACTGAAATTCACAACTGTGCTTCTCGAATCACTGCAGCACAACGTTGGCCTTCTGACAAGGAGCACTGTCCTGCTGAAAGATGCCATTCCCACCTGGAAACATGCGATACAGACGTGAATAATGAATGTACACGGTCAGTAACGACTGCCGATAGCTAGGAGCCGTCATTTTGCCTTCCACACGCACTACCGAGTCTATAGATGACTATGTGAAGGTTTCCCAAATCATAATGGAGCCAGCAATGGTCTGTCGTCTTCCTAATGTGCACATCTTGAGCAATTGTTCCATTGGAATACAAGTGATTCTGAGCCGCCATCAATGTGCTGAAGGTAGTATCGTGATTCATCTGATTATGCATTCGGCGCACATAAGGCCGAAAAACGAAATTACGGCGCCAAAAATAGAAAAAAAAATATTGTGATGAAACTATTCAGAAGTGCCTTTAAAACAGTCCCTATATACCAGTCCATGATGTACCGTCAGAATTTGTTTTATTAACACAACAGAGTAGCCAGCATATGCGCGCAAAGTTGGAGTTTATTTCGAACGGTCAACACCAGTTAGTTGTGCCTGAGTTGCTGACGAAGAAACAGCTCGTGCTAAATTTCCCCAAAGTGACAGTAACAAGGTTTCAATACGAATATTAAAGAGTTAGATATATAGTGTACATCTGAAATGACTGTGAACCTAACAAGTGAGCCTAGTGTAAATATAGTACAGGTGGTAAGAAGGACTAGTTCGGTGTAGAAACAAGGAAGAAATATTTACTATACATAGAGTTATAAAAAAAAAAGTTTCAAAGAGCACCGTGACTATTCTTGGCAACTTCGACAATATATCTTATATCGAACATAGAACAGGAAAACACACGTCCCCCCTTTTCCCCCTTTCCTGATTGGAGCGTATTGTTTACACGCAGTTGTGGCAACGTGCTGTGAAGAACATGAAAACTAAGAGAAGAGAACTCTTTATAGTGTTATTTAAAGATCATTTTTATAATAGGTCTTCATTAAAATGTACTGAACAATTACTACAGTATATATTAAACAAGTGTGGTGTCAGTGAATTTGCTGAACAATGTGGAAATAAACTGAAAACTGTAGTGAAAGTATTTGTGTCAAAGCTTTTGGCAAAATGGTGGGCATGTAACTACATGTACGAGTGGTTGAGAAATAAGTATGTGGAGTGTCTTGATCAAGACGTAACACTTCCGGTGTTACAACCATCACAGCATCCCTCAACATCACGGCTTTCGGAGCAAATGAGAAGAGAAAGACCAAGAGAAGTGTTCGAAGAGAGTCCACAACGAAGTAAGAAAAGATATGGGAGGGAAATTGTAAATACCAGTTCCAAAAAGCTGTGCTTCGTTGCAAGTGCATGTGCTTGGCAGAATCAAGTTTGGTGAAATCTGGCAAGAGTACTGCAGCCGAAGTTGTGAAATTAGGGATCCAGTCTTCGCCTAAGAGACTGAAATAATATGAAAGAGATCCATGACACATAATCTGCTATTATACGTCCGTACAGCTTTGACGAAGCTTTAAGCCTTCTAGTGGATCTTAGCTTGACAAAGGAAGATTATAAAAGGATGAGACTTAGAGCAAAAGAAAGAGGAGCAGATATTTATCCCTCATATCATGTGCTAGCAGAGACGAAGAAGAAGTGTTATCCTGCAAATATTACGATAACTGAAAACGAGGCTGTGGTGCCACTGAAAGATCTGCTCAACCATACTGTACAGCGTTCAGTACACGTACAGAGTGACGTAATACTGCACAACATTTCGGAGGACTGTGATACTATCGATATTTATTATAAATGGGGCCTAGATGGTAGCGGTTGCCACAGCATATATAAACAAACTTTCGCGAATAATTCCCAATATGTGGATTCCAACATACTTTTATGTACCATTGTGCCATTGCACGTGTGTGAATCTAATTGTAAGAACAATATTTTGGAAGAACATGACTCCATTATCCACAAGGTAGTGCCAACCAGTTGCCTTTAAGATAAAAAGGAAACGGTTCAGAATGTGAAATCAGAGTATGAAGAAGTACAAACACAAATATAGCAATTGCAGCCAACAATAATCGTTCTCAGCAATAAGACAATAAAATTTAATCATATTTCCCATATAGGCATACAGGCGTAGTCATCTCATGAGGATTTCTGAGCAGGATATCTAATAAAATCAACTTTTTTATTTTTGGCGCCGTAACTCGATACTTTGGCCCTATGTGCGGCGGTACAATGACGATAGGCATCCATTCCAGTCATAATTGACAATGTCGTGCAATTAATGTTGGTACAGGTGTAGGACGTCGGATGCGGACGCCCATGTCTAACAGTGTACAGTGTACCGTTTGCTTAGACACACTCGTGCTTTGTTCACTGTTAGTCTGCTGTTAATTGTGCTACATTTTGCGCCCTAGCCTGCTTTACCAACTTCGAAACTCTACGAAGTCGGACATCTTTAATAAGAATGACCGCCCCACGCCTTGTCGTTTGATTCTGGTTTCATCGTCTTTTTTCCCACCTTTGGAAGACACTAAACATGACAACTCGTGAACACTCAAGAAGCCGCACACTGTTTCCGAGATGATCGTTTCCAGCCGTCTGGTCATCACACTCTGGCCCCTATCGAACTCATATATCGCTGGCCTTCTCCATTCTAAGCACAACGACCACAATGATTACTTGAGTGAGATCCCAGTCACCGTCTGGCGAGTAGTTCCGCTGTGCCCCGTAACTTTTACATCAGTCCAACGACTACGTTCAAAAAGTGGTGGGTGCTCATAATGATTTGGTTGGTGAATGTATTGTGAGGATATTGTGACCTGAGTTATCCTTAGTAACAAGACGTATTGCGTGTATAATCTCTTGACAAACTCATTGTATTTGTAAGCAAAGATATTATTGATATTACGCGTTGCGTTTAACCAGAACACTCTAATCAAATAAAGATACCATATTTACTTGAATATACAATTAAATAAGGAAATCTATCGATAAATGTTAATTCTGGGGAATGTATAAAGAATTTACAGAACAATAATCGTCCCTCAGAAAGTAAAAGTGTTCGGGTTCCTGTACTTCCGAGACACGCAATTTATAACTAAATCGTCGAGTCTGAAATACTCGATACGCCGCTAGATATATAAATCGTATCCTTTTCCCAAAAAGACAAACAAAAAAGTCATGAAAAAACTTCAGTATGCTTTTTAAATTAACTTTAAAAAGCTACACTATCTGATTTTTACACTGGTTTTGAAATAACAATGTGTGCTAAGAGTAATCTACATTAAGTCCAATCCAAATCTTTTTGTAGAGATACATGTTTACAGATATGTTATATTTACAAACATTTCTTTGTGCTCAGTCCTTTTGCTTCAGTTCATCTTCGTCTTTCGAAAGCAACGTCCTCTTTCTAATACTTTTCACTATATTCATCCACCTGAAATCATGTATCTCACTTTTCTCTTTAAGTTTATTTATTGTTTTAAGCCGACTAAAGTTTATAGAATTTTGTGTTGAGAGTTTTTTTTTTTTCATTTTCTCGACATCCTACTTTAGTTATTTGCACAATAAATGTTGTTTGTAATTATTTACACTTATCACACTATGAATAGTCATGAAATCTTAGCGCCACTAGTGAATATTTCTTCCGTGTTGATAATATGCTTTTATTAATTTCTTGACTTATTTACTTGTTATTTTTTAACATATATAAAATTACAGAAGTCTGTTCTGCGTACGTTGGATCAAATGCGATTCCTTTCCAGAATAAAACTGCCCGATCTTGGTCAGTGTAGTGTGTGAACTGTGAGAGCGTGTTTGTGTTTTCTCACTGGGTCGAAAATGCCGTCAAAACTTAGCAGCTTTTGGGAGGGTTATATTGCAGTCCTTTACGACGCTTTAATCACAATCAAGAAACAGCGTAAGAGCACAGGGTGTGACATTAGCTTGACATGAATCAAGAATGTGATCGGCAAATATTGTATAAGGATTCTATGGCTCAAGAGTCGGTTCTTCAATAAAGGAGACGGGAACAAGACTGTGCATATAAGCCACCACTTGTATGAAGGCTAAACTTCGCAGAATGGCCATCAGATGGTGAATTATCTGAATGTGTTTTTTGGAACTGTCAACTGCACCTTGTACCACCGACTGAATCTTGAAAAGGCGTTCAAGAATAGTAGTCAACACCTTACGCAAGTATAATGCACGGAAGCAGCTGTACAAGCGGCATCTGCCAAACCAAACATGGCGGTATATCGCTGCATTGGATGTGACATGGGTGTACCTTTCAGATCGCAACAAACCAACACCCATCATGTACAGAGGCATAAACGGAACGTACTTCACAAATGGGTCCAAGCATGCAAAGAAGCTTTCCCGAAAGAGTTTATGGTGGCTACTAGCTACTTGTTGCTGACGCAAACTGAATATTAGCTGTCTGAAAACGAACTGCAAAATCAACTCGCAGTATTATCAGATCATGAGACCGATCTATGACCAGGAACAACTAGAAACTACGAAAACGAGATCAATATGGTCCGCATTTATCAAAATAAAGTTTCTCACACAGCTCAAGATCGTCTCTCACATTCTATCAGGATATGAAAGAGGTTACTGGAATACAGGTCTCTTCTCTTTTCTATCATACCTTTCTGCTAATTATTGCAAAGTTTCTCGATGCAAGCCAAATGGATTTTTGTGGATTTGAACTGCATTAAAAGCGCTTTGGGAGAGAGGTGTGTGGCAACTGTGAATAGGCACCAGAAAGTTGTGAAAGGGAAATGGAAAAAGATCCCCCCCTTCCCTCTTAGTTCTCCAAAGAAGCCTTCTGCAATAGAAACTATGTTGCCAGGACATCGTGCGGAACTAGGGGATATCATATTGCGCATTGATTTTTGTAACTATTTAGTAAGTGCGATTTGGTCAATTACACGTGTAGTATCCTGTGTAATTAGCATTATTTCTGGTATTCTATTCTTCTATTTAATACACATTTGACCTTACCAAACAGGAATTATTATTCACTATACTTCTTCATCGTGTTTATATTGTATAGATAAATAAAGCTTTCAGTTTGCTTCTTATAGTATTTAATTCATTTTATTGAAGATACTGATTGATCGTCATCTGAGAACATTTTTATTTGATCGACATTGCTTCTATAGTTGGCACTATATATATATATATATATATATATATTTCGAACTAAAAGCACTGTTCATTTTCAGCATCAACAAACTTCTAGTTTGAGGTAAACTTTTGAACTGTAATGTCCCATTAAACTCTATCGTCATAATATTCTTCTCTTGAAGCTTTCAAAACATATAATCGTACTTACTCTTATCGGCGAAACAGCTTTGGAGCGACGATTCAAGATAGCCATTATCAGTTTGTCATCCAAACTCTAATTTTTAAAAAAGAGAGGAGAAAAATACTTTTAAAAAATGGCAGGTTATGTATTGCAATTTCATAGCTGGGAAATCGAATTAAAATATCATATAAGATAGCAAAATGTAGTATCTCTATCTTCCTTCTTCGATGGAACTGTCTGAGTTTCTCACAGAAAGATTAATCGTACAACACACGATTAATACCACAAATAGCTAAATATATAATAGTCAAGTTCTTGCATTTGGCACTCAATCAGAGAAGGTTGTCTTTTTCACATCCCAAATGATTACATATGGTCTCGTTCTTCTTGCTTTGAGAATTTTTCTTTATCTTTCTTTCTTTAAGAATCCTTCTTATAAAATCACATATATCTTTCTATTATGAAATTTCTCGAGTTACTTTTTTTTTTTTTTCTTATCTTTCTGTATAAGACGTGTATATCTTCATTTTTTATATATATATAAGGTGTTTATAAATTTCATACAGTTATCCTCTCTTGTTCTCAGACAAACTGTAATAATAGTTTGTAAAGCTTTTGTACAATACAGAAGTAGCTCTTGTACAATAATATATGCATTATTCATATTCTAATACTGTTCCAGTAAAATAGGATCATTTTATCTCTTTACTTATTCTTACATTTGGTCTATTATTTTACGATTACTTATTTCCGTTATTACTATGTGATTTTGTATGAAGATTTTTCATTAACACCTATATACATATTATACCTTATTTTTATTGGAAATATATCCTCCTTTTTCTCGTTCTTCATTTGACTTTACCCTGAAAAATCAAGGACACTATATGAGTACATCGTACGAGATCAACTGAACTCATTCCATCAGGATCAAACTTGGTATGATGATATAGACCTTGACCTGCTATATAAGCCTGTGAAATATTACGTTGTACAGGCTTTCGATTCTCGAGTTATAAACGGTCAAATTTTGGGTCAGCTTTTTGAAAACAAAGTACATGAGCCGCAACTTGTGGGGAAGTGGCACGAGGACAGCTGCACCCCCCCCCCCCCCAGCCGGTTTAAGCTACTCGCCGTTCGAGGGAGGGAAGGCACTTGAAGGTAAAAACTTTCTTACTCCATATGATACGATATAGCCCTCCTTGCTCCTCTAGTGACCAGCATCTGGTGCAAAAGTCCTGAGTTCATTCCCATGGGAGAGCACAATCATTCACTTTTATTAATTATTCACCTCCTTTAGCCTACACGGCATAACCAAAGATAGTTAAACCAAAAAAATATGATGATACAAACATGAATGTATAAATGAAACATAAGAGAGCTTCATCGCATCTCAAAAACAACACATAAAAAAAAAAAAAAAAAACCTTAAGTGAAGCAAAAAAAATGTGTTCTGAGCCTATTTCAGTAAAATGCCTATCACTATTATAGCCTCCAGAAGTAATATACAAGTTAAATCACAATCCGCCATACAAATGTTGAAAACTATTACTAATGTTTATTTCCTTTTCACAAATGGGATTATATTACGTTACAGTTAAAGGATATGTTCCATATGTCTCCCTTCCACGTCCAAACATAATAATAGGTGCGTTAACCAATGCGCATGGCAATGCTTTGGCTGATTGCACTTTCTGCAGAGAGGTATCGGGTTCCCTTTGTCGGACACCTGGTCGTCGATGTCAATACCATTATTGACGTACCTTCATCTGGTACCTGACGTAACAAATTCAGTAAGCATGGAATGAACCTCGCCTTACTATTTCCAAAAGAACTAAAAATAATTTAAAATGCTGCTGCTGCCCCATCATCTGAACAAATATATTTCCCTAAGATGAAGCATAAATGTAATCTGGGCCTAACTAAATAACTCTATGGCCTATGGAACTCGGGAGGTTCAATGCCGCGTTCACTAAACCTCTCCACCGGCTTCTAACTTGAGCCAACTGGATCCAGTTTCTACTTCGTATTCCTATTTCTGCGAGATTCATCTTTATATTGTCCTCCCATCTGCACCTAAGTCTTCCTAATGGTCGTTTTCCGATTGGTCTTCCAGTTAAGACTTTGAAAGCGTTCCTACTTTCTCCCATCCTGGCTATATGACCTGCCCACCTGAGCCTCCTCGACTTGATGACCCTAACAAGTTTGGTAAACCGTATAAATTATGTAGTCCCTCGGTATGAACTTTCCACCATTCCCCATTCCTGTTCCTTTTGGGTCCGAATATTCGTCTCAGGATGTTCTCAAATACATTCAGTCTATGTTCTTTCCTCAGAATAAGCGATCATGTTTCGCAACCATACAGAACAACATGCATGATTATCATTTTATATAATTTTAGCTTAAAATTACTCGACAGAATTAGCGACAGCAAAAGATTTCGAAGTGAATAATGACACGAATTCCCAGCTTTTAATCGACATTTAATTTCTTGGTGAATATGGTTTTGGTCTGTTAATATTGATCCTAAATATTTGAAAGTATTCACTTTATCAAAAGTATTATTTGATATTTTAACACATCTATATTTGCCGTATTACGATCCCGACGAACTTCCAGGTGTTTAGTTTTCCCTGCATTTACTTCTATACTCATGTCCCTGCAAGCCTTTAATAAGACTTCTGCATTTCTTTCTATTGTTCCTCTATGATCCCCTATTAAATTTGCATCATCAGCATACGCTATAACCTGGTGAATACCATTCTGGACCTACTTCAATAAAATACTAACTGGGAACTCCAGAAATAATAAAAATGTTTATTAAGTTTTAAAGTCTAGGGGAAGTCCAAATATTAATGCTTGCCCCCAAGGAAAAATTCCAAGTTTTGGCGCTAGGAAGAACATACACCGAACTCATCCGATTGGAATCAAACTTGGCGCGGTGATAGAACTTGATCTTCTATATAAACGTGTGAAATATTGTGCTTATGCTATGAGTTTATCTATGAATAAAATACAATCACGGACAAAAGTTTAACATAGTTCATGATAATATTATGTCTTGCAGGAGGCATTTGGTTTGTTAGGCATGGACAGTTACATTTTGAAACAGATTTTTGAAAGCAAGAAAAAAAAGGAACTCATCTAATAGGGACCATACTTGGCATGTTCGTAGATCTTGTGAAGATTTTTGGTTCTTAAGTTATGCACAATCAAAACTTTAACTCAATCAATTTGAAATAATAAACAAGTGGTAAATATTGTTTAAATAGCACTTAAAGGTAAATCTTCAACAGAAGCATAAAAAAAAAAAAAAAAAAAAAAAAAAAAAAAAAAAACTTAAATGAAGGATGAATTATTATGATTCTAGGTGTTTCACTTGTTGGAAATATTCCCTCAGATCATCCACCTGTTTAATATTTGGTCTAGGAATTAATTCGTGCGGGTGGACAAGAGATGGCGCAACGAACGGAGCGTCCCACAGTTCCGTGTATCCACTCATGTGTTGCAAACCCCTGTCATCGCGTATCGTTCGTAGTATAGGGCAGTGGATTAAAGCGTCAACAACACCAGTTTGTAGTTAAGTGAACATGGCGCAATTTGTGCCTGTTAAAGTGTTTTTGCGGGGTGTCCTGCTGCATTACTTTAACATGCAGAAAAGTGCGACTGAAAGTCATCGTATTTTGGTGGAAGTGTATGGTGACCATGCTCTAGCTGAGCGAACGTGTCAGAAGTGGTTTTGCACGGTTTAGAAGTGGTGATTTCGGCTTGGCAGACCAAGAGCGAGCTGGACAGCCAAAAAAATTTGAAGACGAAGAATTGACAGCATTGCTCGAGCAGGATTCGTGTCAAACGCAGGAACAACTTGCAGCAGCATTAGGCGTTGATCAAACAACAGTCTCCAAACGCTTGAAAGCCATGGGAATGATTCAAAAGATGTCACATTGGGTTCCACATGAATTGAAAGACAGAGACGTTGACAGACGAAAAACCATTTGCGAATTGCTGCTTCAACGACAGAGCAGAAAGGGGTTTCTGCATCCATCAAATTATTACGGGTGATGAGAAGTGGATCCATTACGAGAACCCTAAACGAAAAAAGGCCTGGGTGAAACCAGGTGAACCAGGTCCATCACAACCAAAACGAGATATTCACTGTGCAAAGGTTATGCTGTGCATATGGTGGGATATGAAAGGTGTGGTGTACTATGAGCTGCTGCAACCGGGTGAAACTATGAATGGAGAACGTTATCGACGACAATTAATGCGTTTGAAGCAAGCTCTGGCCAGAACACGACCAGAATGGGAGAACAGACATGATAAACTTATTGTTCAACATGATAACGCTCGCCCACATGTCGCAAAACCGGTCAAAACCTATTTAGAAAATGTCGGATGGGAAGTTTTACCCCACCCGCCGTATTCACCAGACGTTGCTCCTTCGGACTACTACTTGTTCGATTGCATGAACAACGATTTGATTGGACAGCGGTTTACTTCTTCAGAAGATATCGAAACATGGGTCTCTGATTGGATCGCTTCCAAGGATGAGGACTTCTTTCGCCACGGAATCCGTACATTGCCTGACAGATGGGCGAAAGTGGTGGCTAGCGATGGACAATATTTTTCTTAAGGTACTTATGTATTTTGTGTTTGTACTACAGCTTCAATGTGTGCGTACCAACCGCACGAATTAATTCCTAGACTAAATATATATATATATACATATATATTTTTTTAATCTTAAAACTCTAGCGACATGCGCTTCCAAAATTACTCCAATGAATTTACGTAACGAAACACGTGTTCATGATTTATTCATTATTAAGCAAACTGATATTTTTCTTTTACCGCGTGTTCTTTAGAAAATAACAGATAACTATTTCATACAGGGGCGTCATTTAGGGGGGGCAGGGGGCATTTGCCCTCCCCCTGAGTTTGAGATGTATATAGATTTTATCAATAGAATAGTAGTAAAACAGTGAAAAACGCGAAATTTTACTTATGTCAAGAGGTAATGCCCCCCCCCCAAGCAAAATCTGAAATGACGCTCCTGACTTCATACCGATCATTATCATATTATTTTGGTGGATATTTGAAAGAGGTTTCACGGTTATGAGAGACAAGTTTAATAAGTAACGACAAAAATCATTTTATTGAGATACGAAGTACACATACATGTCCATATATGGTATTACTACATCGCCACGTCCTTTTTTAAATATATTTCCCCCATCGTTTGACAAGCTCCTACTAGAAGAAAAAATTACATTGGAGGCGGAGCAAGAAATGCACTATATACACACTTCATCTTTCTGCAGAATTATCGATCAATATGTTGCAAGCTGAATGACTAAAAAATCAAGTGCATTGATTGGTACAGAGATTTCAACAAAGCTGAACGATTGGTTAACGAACACAATTAGCTTGGCACAAGAATTAAACGCGATGATAACTACGTAAGAAAACATCCCCACGTGCGAATCACATTTCAGTAAAATACTAATAGCCGGCACTTAATGCTTCTTGCTCATTTATCAAACTACAGCGTACAGTGAATGCACTGCTATTCAGTTGTCTGCATTATTATAAGTTTGCTACATACTGCTTGATGAATGATATCATACCTCCTCTTTCTTAGCCAGTTCGTCCTTCAGATTAGTCACTTGCTCCCACAAATCACTGATCTTTGACTTTTTAGAATCAAGTTGATGGTTTAAGTCAGTCACCTGAGCTTCCAATTCAGCAATAGCTCTAAAAGAGAAGAATACAGACTATTCGAATATCTATACATACAGCTAAAGTTAACGAAGTATAGTATGAAAATAGCACAAAGTACATTAATTATGACCTAATCTTCCCTATTAATCTGAAATAATCATCATTCAAACTGAACTACATTTGCCTATTTTTATATTTTTTTAATAATCACTATGTAAAAGTGCACAAGCAATTAATTTCCTTCGGCTTTTATTTTTTGACGAATGTTAAATCTACGAAGTCCTCAAGTGTCATACAGTATAACAAAGGACAGATTGTAAATAATATATACCAAAAAATATTTAACCTACTTATTTATACCATTCATTTGTACTTCTCAGTGTCTCCAATAAATAGCAGAAAAATACTTGGAAAATTAATCAAATCATTTGTTTATTGAATCTCATGCTACATTTAGGGAAATCCCTGACTTTCTTTATTTACAAAAGAGGCATTTAATACAGGAAATAAAAAGAACACAATAGAGAATAATTGCATTAATGGCATAAGACTATATCTATTCATTTGCATTCTCCTACTTGTATTCACTTGAATGAATACAAATATAAATAAGAAACATTTCATGTATTCTATGTTATAGCCTTCAGTGAATGTATGCCGCTACGTTCAGATATTAACAATAGTAAGAAAATTGTATACCTGTTTGCACAGTACTTTAATTTATCAGGATACTTTTTTTTTTTCCGGTACAGGACCACTTGTAGTCCCACCCTAGACGCCGGTTGGAATGTTTTGGAACACAATTTTCTTTTTTTAAATATGTCAATGTTTTATGAGTGAAAGAGAGTGTGTGGATTTGAACAATATTATTTCAGTTTTAATTAGTGATAAACAACAACTGTTTAAATTTACCATCATATATTACACAACAAGGATAGTAGCTATGCAAAAAAAATGGTGTAAGCTTCTGGCTCTAACCGGTGCCTGAAGTGAGCTTTCAAATAGTTGCAGATAGGCAACTGAAATTATTATCCCGATAAATTAAACTACTGTGCAAATAGGTAGCAATTTCCTTAGTCTTTCATTTATTATAGAATGCACACTGCATGAATATTAATCTACTATGAAATATGAAAGTTCAGCTAATTTGAAAAGGTAATATAGTTAACACATCGAACTTTAATAAAATATCCTAACCTGTCCTTCAAAACTATATCTTCTTGCCCATACACTATTTGGTCGTCAAACGTTGCCCTTTGGCTGGCGTCATGACAGAGGCACTTGAACTCAAAAGGTAGCTTCTGCTGGGGCAAGTCTTTTGGACTATCTGAACCAGATGAACATCTGCAAGTAATTTATATTTTAGCTGTACTTTATTACTGCAGTAAATGAAAGATACATAATAATATTAAAAGACTCACGATTTGTTTTCAGTTCTACCAGGACCGGAAGCACCGTTAATATATTTCATTAGAAATTTTTATAAATGGTTTCCAATTTGTCTACAGGAACTGATTTTCATCTTAAATGTAACTTGTGCAGTACAGTATCTGTAACACTTTACTTCAATTACTTTTAGAATTCCCAGGGCACATTGTAGGTGTTAGTTATATTTAATAAAATGTGCCAGATAATATGGAGGAGGAGAAAATCTTATCCTCACGATGATAGAGATGAGCTACGGATCTACAATTTGGTCTAGGAACGCGTTCTTCTCTACGTGTTTACTTTGTATTTGCTTACAATTTTCACATCTATGGTTCAGTCTGTTGCTACAATCTGCATAAATCTGCGTAGTTACGAGGTAAACCAGGTTTCCATTGCACTAATGACCTCATCATTCACAAATCACTTATCCCGATATATGCTTCTTCACATTTGAGTAGAAGAAGTAATAGAAAGGAGCCAGATCGTGAGTATGGTGAATGGCGATAATGTTCGTAGCCACATTAGCGCATAAAAGTGAGCATTGTGGTACTTAGTGTGCCGGTACATTATCTGTTTGCAGTAACGCACTTTTCGAGAGCTAACTTTGTCAGTTTGTCTTGATAGCATCCCGTAACTTTTGCAGCAGATTCCTGTAATACATCTCTGTGATTGTAGTTCCCCCCTCCATTAAAAAAAAAAAGAAAAAGAAAATAAAAAAAAAGTAATCAGTCCAGATCACACCTTTATGGTCCCGAAACACGAACAACATGGCTTTGGTGATTGAATGAATGCTGCACCTTAGTCTTTTGGGGGGTTGGAGACGAAGTATGTTTATACGTTTTACTCATTTCTTCGGTGTTAAGGTTAAATAGATACACCCACCGTTCATCCATAGTCATTTTGACCCTGTAGTATAGGTGCAAAATGCATTTTGTACATTGGGAGTCATTGCTGTTTTTGAAAAGGCGTCAAGAATTGGAGAATCCATCCTCCAGCCAGTTTGCTCATTTGTAAACGGTCACATAATATGGTGTGAACGAATCCTCTACTAATGTTCCGCGGCACACTGATGTGTCCTGGCAATGTGGAAGGTGTGACGCGAACATTTACTTATTGTAAGAAATTAATTATAGATTTTTTAAAATTTTGTTATCCCATTTAGTGTATTTTATATGCTTAAGAATATTGAAAATTCATTGCCACAGAAACAGAAAGAAATTTTATATGCTTATACAGTATTTTATTATATGCTGTACTTTATTCTACGCACAGCGTTTTCATTGGTTTCATCGGAACAAAACCAAAAATTAAAGATTGTTCATGACTTCTACAGTACGTGTTTCAGAAACTATACAGAAAGTTGGTTGTTACACGGTCCCGAGCTTATCTCAAATGCCAATAAACCACACACAATAGCTTGTACAGTGGTGATGAAAATATTCCTGGGTTCACTCTCTGCTGACAGAATCAATCGCTATTTTGAACTACAACGTTTTTGTGAACCGGGCTTCTCGACGTTGGCTGAGATTAAAACATGAAAGAGGAAAAGACTCAAATCCGTTGATGACGAAATACGACTGACATTGTCAACGATTTCTCCATGTATCAGGCACCTACGTGCAGCTAAGCAGGCACACGTATCATATTGAAAGCATGACTACAAGTATTTACTTTAACAGAAAGTTATTTTCTGCAATATAATAGCTTATGGAGCTTAAATCCGCTACATTTATGTGTAATGATAAACTTCAACTCATGTTCATAAATTATTAATAAGTTGAATATTCGATGATGATAATAATAATAAGTTAATTATTATACACATTTATATTAAAAATGTTGTATAATATATCGTTTTTAAGAGAAATAACGTTTTGGTGTGCCGTGTTGAGTCCCAGATAATTTATGCTGTGCCGTGAGTAGAAAACCATTATGGAACACTGCTCTAGCTAAATAATTAAGAACCACTGTTCTCTTCAAGCACAAACTTTTGCCATCACGCTTGGGTTTGTAGCCTCTGATGGACGACCACTCTTGAATCATCCTGTAGACTTGTGCGACCACATTTGGATTCTTTTTCAGCGTTTCACTGTATCACACGGGAATACTTCAGCACACACAGCTGCCATCTCTTTATGTATTGTTTATGTGGATTTTTCCTAAAGATAGAAGAACCTAACAACAGGCTGGTATTTTATTTTGTCGTGCTGCCGCAGTCTAGGTTTTCTGGCTAGGTAGTCTAGGTTTAATATGAATTCAACAGAACCTATAGGGACAAAATTAGTACAATATTAGTGGGATATCAATCTATAATTATGCAAATTTTTAAATTAGCAGCACATCTCTATCAGTGCAAAAATTTTCTGGCCTCCCTCGTACAGTGAAAAAAATGTACAATTAATGCAATGTGTGGTAGTTTATATCTTTTCCTTTTGTTATAGTTTCCTGATACAATAACATGTCCTAGCCGGAACGTAAATGGTTCTAGAACTTCATTCGTTAAGATATCTCTTCATTATAGCATACAGTAAAATGTATGTATATAAAAATACTCTAGACTTCTTAGACAATAATAGTTAGTTTATCTAAATTTTATACATTCAATATATAAATATACAAGTTCGAAAAGCATAAATAACCTTTCGTCAGTGAAATTTTCCTTTTTAACAGTTCACAAGTTAGAAACAGTTTGCTCGTTATCACTAAAAATAATAAAGCCTACAGACATTGTGGTAATTTCTTGGAAGCCAAGTAGGATTGTAAACTTATATATATTTCAACGTCATTCATGAATGCATATACTCCTACTATATGATGTATTTTGGAATAATAATACAATTCAATTTCTCCACTTTTCATGCAAGTAACTCAACTATTAAGTCCTTTATTTATAGACTAATAGTCAAGAAAAACTTACTATACCACATTGTAAATTTATGTTGTCCTAAACTATACTGTGTATAAAAATACTGTGTCACGCAGAAGTGGAAAAGCACAATGAAAAAAAGAGCTGTATCAACTGTAGGTAAACAGTAGATAACTGAGAAAAAGGAAAACTACTTCATCGCTTCTCTGCTCTTAGCGAAAAATCAACATCGAGAACAAAGTAATAATAATAATAATAATATATCCCATGTGACGTTGTAAACAAACAATTCCACATGTCAGTGTTTACAAACACCCCCACATGGTTCGGCAAGAAGACTTCACACCAGATGGATCTACGATTACTTGCAGACGACGGCTTCTAGTCCCTCCCACGGAGCAGAAGACGACATCGGAGCAGCAGCGCCACCGCCACCCAAGGAACCCTATAAATTGGATGGACAAATGCAATTCAGTACCAGTTTTCTGGTGACCCTCCTACTGTCTGCTTCGAGACTTTAGGAGTAACCTAACCACAGGGCTCTAGTCTGCTTCGGGACCACGCCTATCCTTTCTCCTGGCTTAGCCTGCTCGGGGCTCTGACTGGGAATCCCAACCTCAGCCGCCTAGCCTGCTTCCGGACTCTGTCGGCCAACTAACCTACCCATTGCTTGCTTCGGAGCTTTGGACACCTAATACCACTCTGCTTAGCCTGCTTCGGAGCTCTGCAGAGATCCTGTATGCGACCTTACGGTCCAAGACCACCTATAACTAACCTTTGATACTAGAGAGATTAATTTGTACAGTATTTTGCGAAAATACTTTTATAGAGAAATTTTATAATAAAATTGGTAGTGGGAGTTCGATTCCGGACACTCTTTTTATTAACGCTCTACTTATACCTATATGAGACGAAGTTTTACAATAAATAGTATTTTCGACAAAAACTACTATTAGATTATCATTACCTTAATTAACTTAACATGTTAAGGGCAAGACTTTTTTCTCTAGTTATTACAAACTCATTATATTTATTATACTTACTCCTTGAAGAAGCCTTCTCCTTGGAAGATGTCATCAAATTTAAAATTGTAAAATGTTACTCCATTTGTACTCCAATCCGAAGTAGCTTTAGCGCGACGTGCAAGTATAGCAAAATTGCACAAATCACTTGTCAGGGTGCATAACCGCTCCTTTAACTGCTCACAGGTCTCTTCAATCATTGCACATTTACATTTTAGATCCTGCCGAAAGAAAGTTACTTACATAATATGGTACTCTGGGAATGTTTCAAAAGTATACTAAGGCAAAATCTTATCTATTAATTTCTATATTAAAAGAACAGGGAGTATTTATTGTAGTAGATGTTTTCTACATTATCAGCAAACTTGACATACATGCTGATTTTTCATGTCGCTACTACTGTGCAGTACCGTGATTGAGGGTTACTTGAACCCTGAAGGGGCTACTTGAACCCATACCAGAAACTCGTTTAAACTCCCATATACAATGCAATGTTGAGTGAGTTCAGAGTTAGATCCGTTAGATGAGATCATAATGCAGGTGTACGCACGTTGAAACTAGTTCTGTGATAGGTTACGAAGTAGCAGCATTGGTGAGAAAGATCGTTAAGGAAAAGAGTGTATTTATTGAGCGTCAAACATTTATGTGTGAACACTATTTGCAAGAAAGTGGATCCAATGCTAAGTAAACACGTAAGTAATTACATTTAGACTACTAAAACTAACATGCTAAACTTTCTCATATACAGTAAGATGTGTGCATAATTTCATTATTTATGAAGTGTGTACACACGACCTGGAAAACAGGCCTATTTTGTCCCACCCCATTCTTCGTTATCTTTATCAATGGAACATAGAAGTCTGTTGTCACGTGTCACACAAGTAAGAATTTTTTATTGTTCCCTTACGTATACCGGTACATAATGGTACAGTTCGCAGCAAAAAACCTGCAACACGAGCATGTAAGTTTATTGTGAAACTACGCCTAACAGCACAGGGAATCAACATAACGTCTAAGTGGCACGAATCACGACAGGAGAAACTTAGGCGTCCTCCCCTGCACACTTATTTCGGAGCAAAAGACTTCGTCGTTTCAAAATAAACTTACATGCTCATGTTGCAGAGTTTTTGCTGCGGACTGTACATCAATATAAAAGATTGTCTGAAATTAAAAAATATGCTGATTTTACATAATAACAGCTTGAAGAATGTTTAGTTGAAATTCGGTCGGGGAAAATGTCGCAAAAAGAAGCATGTCATTCCAGCATAAAAAGAAGATTAAAAAACAGATCAAAACAGAATCCGGGCCATCCGAATATGTTCATTGAAGAAGAAGTATTAGCCTTCGCTAGCCGTCTTGATAAAGTTTGTGATTTCGGATTTCCCGTTGATTAATTTGATTTCAGATTTATTGTGAAGTCCTATTTAGCTATGCATGGAAGAACTGTCGTTGCTTTCTAAGACAATCTACCCAGTTGAGATTGGGTGAAGTTATTTTTGAAACTGTAACCCCAGTCTACGACTAGATTCGCTGCTAACATAAAGAGAGCTCGTGTAGCTCTAGAAGAAAACGTAATCAGCGATTACAGCCACTATATTTGATAGTAACTCTTAATATGTTCTCTTTGTGTTTCGCAGTGAATAAAAAGTGTTGTTCTTGGAACACATACGCCCTACTTAGTCCCGGAGCAGATTTCAATAGTTTTCTGTAGAAAAATATGGGGTGGGTTCAAGTAGCCCGAACGCGAGTCTTACTTGGACCTATTATTTACAATAAAATCACCTGTGCTTTGTTTCCAATATATGTAACTAAAACTGTTCTCGATATGTACAATAAAGTCAGTAGTTCCATTTAATATGGGTTATAACATGCAACTCTATCCATCACGACTCTGGAGCTCACTAAAGAAATAATAAACACTTCTGACCAGTTATAAGTTATAATAAACACTTCTGTCTTAGGGTTATAACAATAACATTCGAGGTTTCATCGATGAATACAGGCCGAAAGAACGAATTTATTGCAAAATTGGGTCCAAGTAGTCCCCATCTACGGTACCATTATGAGATTACTGAACGAGTGTATTTGATCTTGAACTTCAGTTTGGTACTCGCGTTCGATAAGTCCGATATGTATCTCCAGAAAAAAAAAATGCAATTTATTGTCATAACTCTAATTTGATCTGCATCTTAAAGGATCATAAAAAGCAGAACAAATGACTCTAATAGAAAAGATCAGCAAATATCAACTTAATATCATTCATTTGAGATTTTTAAGAATCACATCGCAGACTATATTAGCTGTAAGTATAGCTATATAGAATTTATCCCTGCATCTAGGGAAATAGTTGAAGTTCAGAAAATAAATGATCAAAATATACATTTGTAATTAATATTTTTTTGGAAAATTTATATTTTTCATATGCAACTAAGAGACACACAAAGAATCGATCACAAACTGGATGCCATTATACTGTACAGGTACTAGAACAAGGTCAGGTAAAAGATCCTTACCATTTAAAGGCTAATATTTTGTTAAAAAGAACTCAGTAAAGTTTATAATGAACTAAGAGCAGTTGTTCCTGAAGTTCTCAAGTACAGTATAACGTCGTCTGAGATTAACACCGCGTATTTCCAATTTTGGTGAATTTGAGTTTTTGATATATTTCTACCATTAGAATCAGTATAGGATGGCGCACAATCTGGTTAAGTAGCACCCCTATAGAAATGGATCTGTTATTCCTTTTCCCATCAAGAAAACCTAAAAACTTAATCCAGACTGACGTCATGGGATTATAAGCACCCAGTATGAAGCTTTCAGTAGATTCGTAATCATAGGACCTACTATTTTTTCACTCGTACCCTTTTCGTTTCAACTTTTGCATGATAACGCGAGTTACTTTAAAACTGAGTATTTTTAGAATTATCTATTTAGTTTGGGTGTAAGGTATATTAATATTTCATCTTATTTAATGTCCTGTAACCTTATGGAACGTATAACCTGAAACAGTAAATTAATCCTTTGTACTTCTGATCATAAGAATCAGACAAAATTATCCAACTATAAATATATATATCAACTTAGACACTTTCCGAAATAAGGAAACACTATTGATTTCTATTTGTTGGAATCCTTGTAACCTGGACAACACATCTTGCATCTTGGACACACAAACTGGAAACAAAGCTGGACACATAAAAAAGACACCACAAATAAAAGGAGAGTGAATCAACTGTTGACTGCAAGTTATATTATGATGATTCGGGAGATAAGACTGCTGGAATTCTGAGAAAAGATAGTGAGTAAGGGAGCAGAATAGATGAACTTTTTTCATGAAAAAAAAAAAAAAAAAAAAAAACATGATAAAATTCCGAGAGCAGATGGAGGGGGATCGATCACACCGGCTACATTTGGCGTGAGAAAATTGACTGAAAATGTGTAGATGAAGAACAAGATACGGAAGAGAAAACAAACCGTTTTAATATGACTTCATGAAAAACTGAAATTATGAAAAACAGCCATATATTGCAGTGATTTTTTTCTCTGAATGTTGTATTCTTGTAAGTGTGCTACCGTATAAGTATTAAGTGTTCGATGAACTTCTAATGTACATACATATATTTTAAGCTGCATTGTACAGAATGTTCCTCCATTGTATTGTACAGTTAAATTCACGATATTTCTACATGTAGATAATGTCAAAATTATTTAAGAACAGCAGCATTATATATAAAGACTGTTCTGCCCATAATATAGTGTATTGGTTCGTATAGTTTTATTGTAGTATTATTACGGCAAAATGGCCCAATACAATTAAAACAAAGATCAATCCTCCTCCATGTAGTGAACCATCAACGTTGGGGAGGGAGTGGAGTTGGGTGGGCAGCTTAATTTCTCATTCATGTATCATCCCTCATCCGCACGTTTTTGCATGCCCTCTCAGCCGCGAATACCGCTACCGAACTCGTAGGTGGTTAGTGGGAGTCTTGGGAAGTGGATGGTCATGGACGTCCATCTAGGGTGGGTGTGCATTCATCTAGGCCTACTGTTGTGTGCGTCCAGTATTTTTATTGTCCGGTTTTCAAGTTTTTGAAATTTTAAAAATACACAAAAACTATTGAAACATAAAAATTTTTAAAAAATAATAAAAGGGCAAAAAGATAGAAAGGCAAATATTTTATTCTCTTGTGGGTTCCTGGGGTCTATCTTTTTGACCTTAGTCGTGATATGATAAGGATTTCGAATAAATAGGAGCGAAGTTTAAAGGGATTGCATATTAGACTTTTTTCAAAAGTCTTTATTTCGAAAAACTGCCTAGGTAAGTATCTCATCCAATCATATCGGTGGTTTTCAATGAAAAAAAATGAAATGAAATCTTAATGAATGCGTTTAACATCTCACGAATATGCCCTTTAGGCTAAGGGTGATGATGATTAAAGAAAATGAATGATGATGGAAGAATTGGTGGAATTCGAAAGTGGGAGGTAATAAGAGTACTCTGAGAAAACCCACGAGCACGATGTTGACCACCATAAACTTACTTAGCCGGGAGTCGAACCAGGGACCCCACGCACCAGAGGTAAGCGTGGTTTTCAATGGAATCTATGTTCTAAAGAATCATTAGGTTCTTTCACCCGAACTTAATCTGCTTAAAATTGAAGGGGTGGATTCAAAAGAGCCTAAGTCAATTTTTGTCAATTTTGAGATATTGGTTCTATTAAGTTCCCTTTCAGTATATCCGTATACTGAACATGGTTTTATGCCAAAACTTCATAAATCAAACTAATTGTAGGCAAAAGAAAACAGCATTCTTTTCCAAGGTGTTGCAAGTTAACAGTATTCTCCGAAGCTAATTTCTGATTCATGCCTAAAAAACACTTCTAAAACTCTCGCTATAGATGATAATTTCAACGCTATCTTACGAAAAGTAGGCAATTGCAATATATTTTTTATATATATATATATAGATTACTTTTCTTTCACAGAAGCAGAATGATGAAAACAAACACAAAAATGGTCTCCTGAAAAACTTACTTTTTTGACAGGTTGTTTTGGAATTGAGCTCTTCAATTATGTAATTCTGAGAATTTGTTGGGATTACACCTACCAAAAAGTTTTACTGTAATGTTACAGAAAAAAAGAAATTAACACTGTTTTTAAAAGCTCCCATAATACGCTTTTACGAAATACAGCAAACTCTGTCCCGAAAAATAAAAAAGAAGGCATATGGTCCAAACGAGCAACTAGGGATAGAGAAATTACCAGATACAAGAGTAACAAATTATTTTACAGTACCATTTCTAAAATCCTTATTAAAATTATGCTTACCGTTTTATCCTCTAGTTCTGATTCATATTCCTTTATTTTAAGCATAGTCTCTTTTGTGGCCACTGATGATTGTTGTAACTTCTCCTCTAACATAGTAACCCGATCTGCTGCTTCACGCTCTAGCTCTTCGATTGCTTGAACAAGCATAGAATTTTGTTCACTTAAATCACGTACCCAGTCTTCTAAGGTCTTAATTTTTAACTGAAATTAGAAAAAGATATAGAAGTAAATACATATAACAACAGATTGTTGCGAGTCTTGTATCAAAAACCATAAACTAATTTTGCGCCTATCTATTACCGTATATTCTCAATCCAAGACGAGGTTTTATGCCGCAATTTTGTGTCCAAAACCAGGGTGCGAATTGGCGGGGGGATGCCAGGGATTTCCCCCCCTGACAAAAATCTTTCCCACCCTGGAGAAGAAAAATTTTATCCCTGGCAGGGATAACTTTTTCCCCCTCTGGAGTATTTTTAAATGGACATAAAGATAAGATAGAAAAAGGGAACAATTCTTACTTTGCGTAGCTAACCTAAATATTACTTGAGTGAAAATTTATGAAAGATCTCACATCTCAACTGTTTTGTACTTGTTAGTGTATATATATATATATATATATATATATATATATATATATATATATATATATATATATATATATATATATATATATATATGTGGGGGGGAGGACTGGGTGCGCATATGGGTGAAATTCATCCCCCCTGGGAAAATTTTTCAATTCGCACACTGTCCAAAACTATGGCGTCTTTACTGAACATAATCAAGAGCTCGTATATAGCTTTAACTTTACTTTTTCTCCTCGCCTTTTATCCTTGATCTTTCGCAGATTCAGCGGAACCTTCAGTGGGGAATACTAAACTTTTAGTAGTTTGGTTTTATACTAAGTTCTGAATATTCCCAGTAAGTGCTGTAGATTTTTTTTTTGGTAATCCTTTATTTTAAAAATGTAGGTTGTCTTGGACTCAGAAATATACGGTATTTCGTGTGTCTCGAACCACACTATCTTTAGTGCAATTCAAAAATTCTTCATTTTGTGGTCCGGAGCGTAGTTCATCACATTACCGTATCTGATTACACGTGATATGCGAACTTTATCAATCTATTTTGGCCGCTGAAAAATCAGGGTGCGTAAAATACGCTAATTTTTAAACAAAGGTATCGATCTGAGTTTTATTCTAGTATGCGGTAATTATGAATACATCATTTTTGTCACTATTTTCTTGTAATTCTGTAACATAGGAGTAATCCTGAATTATCATTAATTAAATCTGTGACAATCATAATGAACGCAAAGTATGTACGCTATACAGACCTAGCATTCTCTATTAGTGATATAGCATTGTCTATAGTTAATGAAAACATTGTGCGAGTAATTGACAGTCGATTGATGCTCCCTTGATATATCTCTCAGTACCAATTGTATGATACCTGTTACAATAATAGAACTAATATTATTACAACCTCAAATCGTCATTTAATTAACATGTAGCAGTGTCACGTGCACACCACGTGAAGGAGTTTGGTTTGTATGATTAGAAATTTTCTCAATTAATATTGAAACTGAAAGTGATAGTAATTTTAATCACTTCCAATTTTAGTAGCGAGATTAGAGTGGAGATGGAATCTATTCTTGGGAAGTTTAATTGATTTTAGAGAATTGTTTCTTGCTATTTATGATCGTTTTCACTGTTTACCGATCAATGTTAAAACCGGAGGTGGTTAATTTCTGCGACTTCCGATTTGAATCGAGGGTTAAGTGAGAATAGAATACCCATTCTTAGAACGCTAAATCGAGTCAGAAAAATCTTACTATCTCTTATCGTTTTTGCTCTATGTAGATCAATATTAAAACCAGAAATTCTAGTGGATTTCTATCAGTTATGGTTTTAGCAGACACTTAATCCTTAAAAAGATAAGGTGAGTCCATTGGACACATCTCGGAAAATACATCCATTTCAGTAGTTTACTATAAACACTATAGATGTCACCGTCAGTATATGATCCCTTTGTTTATTATCATCGTAGAATAAACAAGCAGCCCTGATGCATGTGGAAAGTTTATTACGTAAAAATGTCTAAAATTCAAAAATAGTCAGGAAAACAAGTTGAGTCCAATTGACTCACCTCATCATTTTGTGTTGCAAAAAAAAGGTTTATCATTTTAAGGGTTAAGAATGGAAATTAAATATAAAATCGGAACACTTAATCGAACGTAAGAAACCGCCTCTCAATCTTTATTACCATTTTTGTCCTAATGATTAACGTATAAACTGGAAATAGGATAGACTTTCATCGACGAACTTGAGTCCTAACTAGCTCTCTAGCTGATCTAATGGCTAGCGCATGTATTTTGGTGCACGTGGTCCCGGGTTCGATTTCCAATGAGAGGGCATAACAATTTAATCAGGGCCGGATTTAGCATTTTGGCGCCCCTAGGCCCAATATTCTTTTCCGCCCCCTAGTCTCGTTAAAGTTACTTTCCTAAAAACCTTTATTAAAAATTATATCAGGCCTATATGTTAATTGGTTAAACACCACTCCACGATGCAATTTTATCATTGCAAGTTTTTTGAGGAATTTACTTGGTTCTTGGTTTTTAAAAATTACCGTTAATATATTAACAAAAGATTGGTGAATAACTTTGCTTTTGTTCAATTTAGCCATTTGGGAAAATAAATAAAAAAAAAAAAAAAACTCTGTAATACATTATACAATAGTTTTAATCTCAGATACACAGCTTACATGATGTATTTTGATAACGTGACACAAAAACTGTGTTTTAAAGTAAAACTAGATATTTTGTATGTACAAATAGTAAATTGTACTAGTATAAAAAATGACATTTTTCCGTTCGATTACGAGATTGCCGCTCAACGATGCGTACCGCTCAACGACATCCCTACATCCAGTTCTCCCGTGTTTGAGATCAATGTTGTAACGAAGTTGATGCATAATGTTGAAAACAATAATTATTTGTTCCAATGAACTTCAAAATCAGAATGCTTTATTAGCCTGATTGTTTTTAATCAATTCAAAAAATATGTTAAGTTATGGCTATTTATTTTTATTTCTAAATTTTTTTAATTTTTTTCTCTCGGCCGTGCACCCCCTGGGAGCTTGCGCCCATAGGCCCGGGCCTATTGGGAAATGCGGCCCTGAATTTAATACAAAACCTACAATTCGTAATATCGTGTATCGCCCAGAGGGCCATACAATCAACAATGAACAGATTTCATAAGTGCATTGAGTGAGATGGATGCCAAATTGAAACCCTGTAACCAAATCCTTGCCTTGTAACTTCACATGAGTAAACCCCCATATAATGTTAACATCTTTTTGCCTCACCCTGTACATTAGACCAATGGCATATTTTGTCGGCTACCGAGCCTACCGGCGATAGGCCTAGAATATTACAAAATAAAGTTATTATAATTTAAACTAAATTATATTGATAATTTTATAGTTTAGTATTTTCTTTCAATGATACAAGATTCTGAGAACTGTATGAATTTAGAAAGATCCACTAAATTTTTGCACGCAGTCTGTCTCGCTAACTTAAAGGTATTCGATATGACAATACAGAAGTGGCTACTCTCTAGCTACTACAGCAAGAATCGAATCAGCGCATTTCCCTTCGCTTCACTTACGCCCACAGCATACGAACGGGCTGCCAGGTACCAGCAGCTGCCTCTCGAGAAATCGGTTTCTTGGGCGTAAGCGAATAGTAAAAGGGAAATTATACGAGTAATGACAATGCATTTTGGAGGTCTCTGGGAATTATCTCGGACATCTTGAGCCTCTTTGCGTAGTGGTTTACATCAACGCAACGAAAATTTTGTGTTTTATACTACTTTGAGATAGTTGGTATAGTTGTTTTAAGTACTTGTTTCATTAGCGTTTCGTTGCCAAGGCTCTTACAAACTGAGGCTCCTTCGTTGGCTAATCGCCTCCTTCAGCGTTCTTAATTACTCGGACAGCTTCGATTTATTCTAGTGAATAGGGTTACCACCTATACAAAGCAAAATATAGGTATACTTCATGGAACAAATGAAGGTAGAAATGTAAGATTGGTTTTCCTTAATACTACTAATAAGATAATATGTCTTACTAGTGAGGAGAAAATCATATTTATCTACTTGATAAAAGGAAAGTGTGTTATAAGGTTTTTTTTCTTATTTTGAAGACTTCATAATAGTGGAAACTAAACTCCAATAATAATAATAATAATAATAATAATAATAATAATAATAATAATAATAATAATAATAATAATAATAATAATAATAATAATAATAATGTGCAGGTGCTATAAAGGTTAGTGGTAGCCCAAGCCATCAAACCAGTATACGCCACTGCATTAGATCATTAATCCGTTCTCAGTCTACTGTTAGTACAAACTAGCAAATATTACAGCGGGTCCTGTACATAGGGTGGGCCGAAAAAAAATTTTCAGATATTCAGGATTGAGTAGTTATCAAAAGTTGTGGATTGGTACGAAATGAAGCCATGTCAAATATGTTGGTTTTAAAACAATATTTAACCGGGGCCCCGTGGTCCTAAAGTGCCTAATTTTTTGTTCAAATAAAATGATTTTAGGTAATAAGAACATTTTACCAGACAACACTATTAATACATAAAACATGAAATACACGGTTTTAATATACGCAAGTAAGTACTAAGAGCTTAACTAACTTTCATAACTACCATATTAACACACGAAAAACCTTCGTGTTGAGCGTGTTAATCTTTAAGAGAATATCACTTTTTCGCATCTGGACGCAAAATGCACAACACTGGCTTTCCGAAGGCGGCGCTTACATTGCTGAATTCAAATAAACTAGAAACGATATGGCTGCGAGCCCCTCTTCCTGTATTATCTTGCCTTCGAATTAAGGATATATTTTGAATTACAACTCAAAATGCAAAACGATCATTATCCCCATTAATAAACAAGATACCCCCCATTAAGAGCCAAATTAAAATAATTTAAGAATGGGGCTCAGAAGTTATTTGATATTTTCTCTTGCACCGCTTTTGGAGTGGGAGCTCATATTAGATCAGAGAAATCAGAGACAAATGACTAGTTGCAATGTAGATAGAGCTGAAACCCATAGGCTCAAAAGAAAGCATGACACAGATCGATTATGATGCTGCGGTACCAATTGCAAGAGGGTTACAATCGTTAGCCTCAATCTCGCACTTGGAACATACATTAAGCGCTTCCACCCCGAATTCAGACGATGGAGAGTTCGCATGAAGCTATCGTTTAGAGAATAAAATCTAAAGTATACCTAAATAAACAATACTGAGCCCTAAACAAATGAGTACCGCAAAAGATTTAACAGGTGTCTCGAATAGGTCGGCTGCTAAAATTATATCCGCTGTTTTAGAAGATATGAATTTACTGAACAAAACTAACCAAGACAAAGATAAAAACAAAATCCGTAGGAAACTGGCAAAAAAAAAAAAAGAAAAAGAAAAAAAGAAAAAAGAAAAGAAAAGAAAAGAAAAAGAAAAAAGGGACCGTCTACAGTGTAAAGCTACTAATTTTAAGGGTCTCTATTTTGATGGCCGAAAATACCAAACTATAGTTCTAATTGAAAATTGCAGTAGGCAAAACACTGAAGAATATGCGGATTATATCGATTTGACCGATTGGTCAGAAGTAATAGTAACGAAACCTCCAATTTCGGCTAACGTATCAAGAGAAGAACTAACCGAAATGATTGTGGAAAAGAGGAGGTTTCACAGTTTGTCACGTTCCCCTTCCACACACAGGCTTTGGAGAGGTTTGTAAAGGTGGAAGTATGAAAGTATCTACCAAGCTTCGGACATAAATCTCAATATTTTGTTCCAAGATTCAACTAAGGAGCTTTAAGTAAGAGGAGGGTGGGTGGGAGGAACTCGCCGTGTAGCCACCTCCACGTGGTGAGTTCTGGGCTAGTTCGGCGTTTGTTGGTCAATTTTTCAACTTATGTATTTGTGTCCGTACTATTACATCTACTAAACACCAATCAGACGAAGAGCTGCACATCAGATCAGAACATTTAAAATCATGGGGTCAAGTTAAAGTATTAGGAATCTAAACCAATTTTCTATACATACTTAAAATAATGGTATATATTTTTAAAAAAACAAAATAACACTTTTCGAGCCCGCAGGGCCTGGTGAAATATTTTTATCTGTCTCTGTTTTGGGGAAGAAACATAGCATTATACAACTTTTGCACGGTACTCAAACTTAATTTTCTGAAAAATATTTCAATAATATTTTCATTACTCAGAACCATATTTTTTCAGCATTAACGTTCTTTCGGGCTCCCGGGGCCCGGTTAAATATTTTTTTATCCGGCTCTGTTTTGGCGAGGAAACATGACATTATAAATTTTGCACGGTACTCAAACTTAACTTTCAAAAAAATATATTTCAATAATATTTTCACTATTCACATTTTTTTTTAGTAAACGTACTTTAGGGGCCCCGGAGCCTGGTTAAATAACTTCTATTCCGGCTCTGTTTCTGTGAAGAAAGATAATATTATACAACTTTTGCACGGTACTGAAACTTAACTTTCTAAAAATATATCTTAATAATATTTTCATTGCTCGCTACTTTTCTTTTTTTCAAAATTAGCGTTCTTTGGGCCCCCGAAGCCCGGTTAAATATCTTTTTATCTGGCTATATTTTGGTGAAGAAACATAACATAATATCACACAACTTTTGCATGGTACTCAAACTTAACTTTCTAAAAAAATATATTTTAATAATATTTTCACTACTCGCAACTATTTTTTTCAAAATTAACGTTCTTTGGGGCACCCGGGGCCGGGTTAAATATCTTTTAATCCGGCTCTGTTTTGGTGAGGAAACATAATATAACATTTTACAACTTTTGCATGGTACTCAATCTTAATTTTCTAAAAAAAAAAAAAAAAAAAAAAAAAAAAAAAGCCGTTTTCGACCCACCCTACTGTACAATATACTGTTAAACAAGAAAAAGAAAAGTCTGGTCGAACAACTAAATCAGAACAAGCTAATTTAATTCTACACTCTGTAATCAGACATGCATTTGGCTCAAGGTAACTTAACAAAAACCTTCATAAACAGGAAATTTAATGTCCTATATTTCCTCTAATATCAGCACAACAGAACATCCATCAACGAAGGATATCGTAAATTAATTTCTTCTCGTGGACGCACAAATACGTAACTTACTAGCGACTATTTTCCTTTGAAACTAAGGGGGACCCATTTAGTTTTGTTCTATAAATATTTGTAGCTCTTCTTCCCTGAAGAAAGAAAAAAAAAGTATTTGGCATCTTTGAAATAGGCTCAATAATGTTGAATACGAGACGACTAGTAGGCCTATAAGTTTAGTCACTCAAGAGAGTGTACAACTTTTGCACGAAATTGAACAATGATTTCAGCCACGTAACTTTCCTTTTGAGAATGGATGAAAGTTATCGGACAAAGCCAACATTTTTGGATCAGTTGGGGCAACATATTCAGCATGTTTTGACACAGGCACCACGTGAGTTCCGACTGAAATCAGTCCAGGATATTCCCAATGACTGCTAATAATTTATAATAGATATGGGTGCCTGTGTGAACTTACAACACTGTAACAAAGTTGTACGGTATCATTCTATTGTGCAATGTAAAACATGACGCTGAAGTCGATACATTAGTTTTGCATCTTCCTGTTTCATCATTTTGTTCTGAAAAAAAAAAAAAAAAAAAGCGGCAACAATCAGAGAGAATATAGAGGAAAAGATACTTTTTGCACAACCATCACAAATTTTGATTTACAAGCCGTTTTAAGATAAGTGGTTCCATAGACCCAAACAAGTGAAAAATATGTCGCAGGCCCTTTGAATTGGCCTAGCAGATCCCCCCCTTTTTTTTCTCGGAATCACTGTTCTAAACAAGTAATGATACGTGTGAGTTTGCGATAAACTTGTCAGATGGCACGAAATCGGTGAACGACTTGAAGATGTCTTATTACTTCGTCCCTAGTTTTTTATAATGTCTTCAAAATTTAGAAACAAAACGAACAAACAAAAATATCGCGTTTTTCTAATAGATCCTACAATTTACTACTTGCCAAAATAGTCACACCTTGAGAAGTTCCTGGTTGCTGAACATTTCGCTGTCTAAATTACGATATTTCGTTGCTTAATTTTTTTTAGAGATTAATCCTTGCGTGATTACTCCTTTCTCAGTATCAACTCCATGTCAGATATGAATATATAGTTTAGCACGGAATGACTATAGGGAATGACCATTATCGCACAGGCCACACTAATATAGACAGAGACGTAAAATGATGGACAGAAAATCCACTTTCTTATGAAAGCACGATATAAGGAGGGATTTTTGAAAATACGGGTCCTAAGGCGAGTAAAGATTATTATTATTATTATTATTATTATTATTATTATTATTATTATTATTATTATTATTATTATTATTATTATTATTATTATTATTATTATTCAAAGAATATAATATCTCATAAATCTCAGAAGTTAGGCATGTAAAACTCGACATACGTGTTAAACTTGGGGGAAAAAAAACATGCTTTTTATTGAAAAAACAAAAAAAACGGGTTTTTGGTTTAAGCCCGGTTTTTTGGTTTAAACTAGTTTTTTTTTTTTTTTTTTTTGGTTTAAATAATTTGCTCTATGTATTTATATCACATATGGACAGAAACAAGTTTGTTTCGCCTTGGTGTTGTTATGCAACAATCGGGTTATGCTGGAAGGGTTCCCATAAGCTTAAAGCGGAATCTAAACCGCTTCTCAGCTTACATCCGAGAGAAATTGTCCTCCATTTGAACTCGAAGCCAGGAATAATTGGCTACAAATGCGATACGACTGCCGACTCACTCACGAAGGACTCCTGATAAAAATACGTTGTACTAATCTTTACACACTTGTTAATATAATGATCAAGAGTCATTTCAGAAAGACAAGAAGATAAACAGTTGCACAAGTGAAACCGTTATACAGAATTACATAATTACTTATGGACAATTTCAAAATATTGCAGAGTACAGAAGAACTAATTTAGTCCAAGTTAGTTCACTACGTCTTTTATTAGTCCAAGTTAAAGACATACAACGACTTAATTTGCATATCAGTAAGAAAAGTGAATAAAGATACGAATTATTTGAGTCCACTTTGGCTCTGACCCATTTATACATAAATAGATACCAAAGATACTTCTGATTTCAACAAATGCCTCTCGTGGGGTTTGTATGAGCCCCCATCCGAAAGTACGGCAATTCGATGTATTTTATCAATAGTAAACATTATTAAAAAACGAAACAATATTTAGAATTTTCCTTTGATTGCAATTGCACGACAATAATAACAAACTATTTAAAAAAATCACAAAAGAAACATTCATAAACTTATTTTAAAAAGTTGCTTTTGTAGTATAATCTCTTTGAGTAATGAATAGGGAATTTAGGTCTAAATATAATACGAATAATATATGGGCGTGAAACTGATAGGGCTAACCCACAAATGTGTGTTCATCAAGATCTTGCGAACACATACACTTTTACTAACATTTTTCGTTTTTTGGTTTAAACCAGTTGTTTTTTTTGAATAATTGAATACGTATTTACTATTTTTCAAAATTCCGTAACTAAACGAGAGAAAGGGACAATCCCCATATTAAAATTTTCCACTATTTATTTCGAGGAGGCCAAATATAAGAATTCACTTAAGTTGAAAGTCTGAATTTTGGTATATAAACTCAAGGAGGCTTGGGAGAAGTCAAATCAGAAAAAAAAAAAATAATAATAATTTCATCGATACAAGTATGAAGAAGAAACTAATTTAATGTACTAAATCTTGTACACGATTTTGTGAGGCTGTGTAAGGTTTTCTTTCCTCAGCTGATGAAAATAAAACATAAATTTTTACCAATATGACTTTCTCCAAGAGCCGCCATTGCTCTTAGCTAACAAAATATTGGAATTAGCGTTTCAGCATTTTCGAAAATTTGCTCCTAAACAGGGAAAGAAGACACCGTCTACAATACGGTACTAAAATTTCCGATTCCGATTCCGATTTCAGAAAAATGCTGCGTGAGGATTTGCTTAAGTTTGAGGTGTAAAATTAGGAATATAAACGTAATTAAAATCAAGGGAACACGGATTCAGTGTTTTCAAAAATTCCCGTTTCTTAAAGGAGCAATTTCTATAGTTTTCTAAATCCTTCTTGTATAAGTTGGGCTCCAAGTGTCTATGCTAGCCGAGATAATGACATGGGGCATGGATTATACATTATGGGCTGGTAGACTAGTATATACATAAATTTTAAGAAAAGGACTACAAAATAATACTAAAGGACAGATAATACTACAAAATTTTACTAAATTAACTAATAACTCAGGGACACAAGTTTTTCGCACTAAGAATTTGAAAATTTAGCATTTCGTTTTTCATATTTAGTGTTTTGTCGCATTTTGCAAATAAAAGTTTCGTATTGTGTAGCTCTTGAGGAAAAGATATTCCCTGACATTTTTACAACTGTTCCTTTTATTCATAGATCACTACAGAAATAAACCATTAAGTACCTAAAAAAAAAAAGTGCATTGAATATTTCACTTGACATTGTAAATTTCGCTTTTAGAAAATTATATATATATATTAAAGTCAAACTGAAGGAAAATCAGTAACTAAACTTACTACGAGTAAGAATGTTTTGCCGTTTTCTGAAAACACATCGGCACAAGTTACATTTAAACATTAAACATAAGCGTGTTACATGTTTCCACATTTTTTCCCTTCACTGTTGTAGGTTTGTCACCTACCACAGTCCACACCTGGAAAAGAAACCTCTTACAATTGATATTGCTTGTTCGAAGCAAACTTCAAACAATCATCACTTCGGAACGTTTGTCCATTCAAAATATTCATTACACTGCACTTTCCAGACGAATCAGTTGTCGAGTTCATAGGCCGTTCTCTATAGCCGTGTTCGGATCACCCAAAATGCACCGTTCGTGCCACGTTCTACCGTTCCGTCAGCAGAAAGCTGGTGTTTTTAAATTAATAAAAGTGTATTTTTAAAATTTCCAGTTATTTCGCATATTGTTAGAAATTTCGCACAAAACTGTCAATTTCGCGTTTTATCGCTCAACGAAAACCAATGAAGATACACACTGAATATCACAAAACGCCAAGAAACAGAAAATTACTTAATTCTGACGCATTTCGTTTTATCACGCATTACGAAAAACTCTGTCTCTACTAATAACTGCTTTCAAGTCTTTTCTTATAAGATTGACCCAATACGCAGATGAAATTATTGGAGATTATCAGTGCGGATATAGACGAAATCGATCAACTATCGACCAAATATTTACCATTCGCCAAATACTCGAAAAAAAGTGGGAATACAATACCCCGGTACATCAACTATTTATTGATTTTAGAAAGAGGTGTACGACTCGGTTAGGAGAGAAACATTATACAACGTTCTTACAGAACTTGGAACACCGAGAAAGCTAATTAGATTAATTAAGATATGTTTAAATGAATCCCAAAGTAAAGTCCGGGTAAGAAAATTTTTGTCCCCGACCTTTCACGTCGAGAATGGAGTGAAACAAGGAGATGCGTTGTCGCCACTATTATTTAACTTTGTTCTGGAATACGCTATAAGAAAAATCAAAGATAGCAACCAGGGCCTAGAGTTAAACGGTATTCACCAGGTTATGGCATATGCTGATGATGTAAATTTAATAGGGAATGATAGGAGAATAGAAAGAAATGCAGAGATCTTATTAAACGCTTGCAGGGACATGGGTTTAGAAATAAATGCAGAGAAAACTAAATACATGGAAGTGCGTCGGGACCGTAATACGGCAAATTATGGATGCGTTAAAATATTAAATAATATTTTTGATAAAGTGAATAGTTTCAAATATCTAGGATCAGTATTAACAGAGCAAAATCATATTCACGAAGAAATTAAATGTCGACTAAAAGCAGGAAATTCGTGCTACTATTCGGTTTAAAATCTCTTGTCGTCACGAATTCTATCGAGGAATCTGAAGCTTAAAATATACAAAACGATAATCATGCCTGTTGTTCTGTATGGTTGCGAAACATGGTCGCTTACTCTGAGGGAAGAACATAGACTGAAAGTATTTGAGAACAAGATCCTGAGACGAATATTCGGGTCCAAGAGGAACGGGAATGGGGAATGGCGGAAACTTCATAACGAGGAACTACATAATGTATACGGTTTACCCAACATTGTTAGGGTTGTCAAGTCTAGGAGGCTTAGGTGGGCGGGTCATGTAGCTAGAATGGAAGAAAGTAGAAACGCTTTCAAAGTCTTGACTGGAAGACCAATCGGAAAACGACCATTAGGAAGACCTAGGCGCAGATGGGAGGACAATATTAAGATGGATCTCGCAGAGATTGGAATACAAAGTGGAAACTGGATGCAGTTAGCTAAGGATAGAAGTCAGTAGAGAGCTTTTGTGAACGCGGCATTGAACCTCCGGCTTCCATGGGCCATAGAGTTAGTTAGTCTTTTCTTATAGATTAGATATTTGGGTGTGAAATTTCTCATATTTATTGTCGCCCAATCAAATGTCTTCTATATTTACGGGTCTATCTTGCCCACCAAATTATCTTGTTAAATCTCGAGATACCTTTAAAAAATGACTCGCTATATCTAAGAATAATTTTCAAAAGCCCGTTCATTTTTGAGAAGAATTAAATTTCTTTGAAAAAAGTACAAGTCTATTCATTATATAAAAGTAAATATTATTTTGTTAAAAACAAATACTAATTCATTTAATAGCATTTTGTGATTATTTATTATTAATGCCGTAGTTTTTTTCTAAAAGGAAGTATATTGTTTCTTATTATTGGTTTACTTTTACTTTCTTTAAGTGTTAGAGAGTGCAGTGAAGATTCTTAATGTGATTTTCAGTTGGTACAGACTGTTACGATGACTGTATGTGTCATTTCTTTTGTAGAAATCAAACGATTAAAAATACGCATCAAAAGGTAAGACTGATCACTCAATTCTTCGGGAGTTCTCAAGCCCAGAAAGAAAAGAGTTCTATTTGATATTTTTATGAGTGATCTGTAAGTCCTATGTGGCCAAATAGCTTGCTCGCACCCCTTTGAAGCATTTGGACCCAGCCCCAACGTTGTCCCACATCGTAAGGCAATTACGAATCACTTGAATTGACGGTAGTGAAGTTTTTCTTGAAAGCATAGTTTTCTAGTTAGCTGATGAGTGCACGTGTGAAATTATGTTCATCCCGCATCAGTTAACTAAAATCCGTGTGGTGGATCATAGATCATCGTAGATCGTAACGGCAGAGAATTTTACGGTGTATAAACAGAGATTATTATTATTATTATTATTATTATTATTATTATTATTATTATTATTATTATTATTATTATTATTATTATTATTATTATTATTATTATTATTATTATTACATCAAGTGTAAAAGGAAGAAATACACATTCAGTTTTTTCGGCTAGATGATTCAAGTTCTACTGCGATAGATGCTTGCTTCCCGCTAACCGGTTCACATAATCAAGGGCAATCACCGACATACTGCCTCATAAACTCGACTTTCATTTTCAATCTCACACCATGACTTCATGTGAAGTCTTCCAAGTGAAGAAATTGATGTACTCGATTAAATCAATTATTACTGTTATTACTTGAATTCTCGCGTAATAATTACTTGAACTCTCGCGTGGAGTTCATTTAAAAATTTAATGACTTGATTAACATCAATACAACTAAAAAAAAAAGAAAGAAAAAAGTGCCGTAAATGGATATTCTTTTTTGCATAGTTCGTATGTGATATTAATATATGGTCGCAGTACTAATCTGGGTATGTTGGTCAAGGTCACGCTGTTTTCGAGAGTGACTATGGATTACGTCATGGACAAGGTAACATCAAGTGAATATAAACATATGAATGAAAAATGCTTTCAGTTGGAGATCGATCGTGCAGACAACTTTTCACTTTCTGTTTCGCTCAACTCGATTACAGTTCTGCAGTTTCGCTTGATACAAAGCATACGCATACTTCTGAGCCAAGAAAACAGGGATACGACTTTTACAGATGTTACTAAAACAAAATCAGAGGAATGTAAGATTATGACAAAGGTTGGAGGAAGGATTCTAAAATTATAACTTCTGTTCTTTACTTCATTCTACTACTGCAATATTTTACACAGCCACTGGCATATCCAAAGTTTTGTTTCAAGGGTTGCAAAAAATAAACTTCGTTTTCTTAAGGATGTTGAAAATCTGAACCATCTTGCTATCTGAGCCCATTGATTTATACGGTGAAGTATTATCTTTTCTATGAAACGAGCATGGATTTTAATGTTCTGAATTTATTGATTTTTTCCCTTTAAATCTATTTAAATACCCGTTGCCTTACATGCATTTATAAATGAAATTTAGTTTTAGTAATATTATATTTTCATATAATACAAATTTGACAAAGCAAATCACATTTAACTGAACTTGAGGAAGAAATGTGATAATATCAATCCATTAAAATTCCTGTTCATTTTAAAGACGAGAGAAGAACACTTCTCAATATAAATCAATGGACTAAACAGGAAAAAATGGTGCAGGTACTCAATAGCCGTAAATTTACATTAGAAATCGAATTCATTATGATTAAATTAAGCCTGTTCATCCCATTTTTTAACCTACTGATTATTCAGACTTACGAAAAAGTTCCGCATGTTTGTAAATGGCCAAAATGAAGACTTACGGAAATTTCCCGTTTCACCTACATCATTCCTTTATTATTAAGTATTCTCGCTTTTGGCAGGTCCAGGGAGTTTATTTTTATTTTTATTTTTATTTATTTATTTATTTTTTTTTTTAAGGTTTGTGCCTGGAAATGTTTCTTCCACGTTTCTCGATATTCAGCTTTCTCTTTTAACTCCCAATATTTCCTATTTTTCAAATCATCGATCAGTTGTCGCTTCCTATTCTTCGCTTTTCTCCCATCTTTCCTTCTATGGTGGTGTAAAGAAGACAATTTCTTCGCACGATGAGTCCAATCCAATTGGCCTTCCTACGAAAGATGCTGTCAAGAAGCGTTCTCTTCTCTCCTATCCGTTTCAAAACATCTTCATTTGTTACTCTCTCTGTCCATTTTATCTTCTCAATTTTTCTTGAACACCACATTACAAAGCTCTCTAAACATTTCTTCTCTAACTTCCTTAATGCCTAAGTCTCTGAACCATACAGTCCAATGCTAAATACATAGCACCTGACCAATTTCTTCCTTAGTCCAAAAGCCTGTTAGTTAAAAGCTCCGTCAATTACGCCCCACCAACTCAAATGCTAGTACTCTGGTGCCTGGGGTCCCGGGTTCGATCCCAGCCCCCGTCAAGTGAACTTTGTGGTGGACAAACACCGTGCTCGTGGGTTTTCTCGGGGTTCTCCCGTTTCCTCCCACTTTCTTCATTCCACCATTTCACTCATCTCTCATCATCACCGTCTCCTTTAGCCTAACCGGCATAACCGTGGGACGTAAAACTCAAAGATTTCATTTCATTTTCAAATGCTAGTACGTGTGTTGCATCTGACTTAGTCATATGCAGGAACACACTTCATTTATGTTTATGCTAATATTACAGATGCATTCTTAACGCTTCCAGTAAGTGATTAAAATTTTTCTGTTCAGTGTGTTAATTTTTCTAAAAAATCACTTTTGAAAAATCGGCCGACACATTTTAATATCCAGAAAACATGTGTGCCAGTGGGTTATAAAGCATATTTTCCATATTCCTCAAATCAAAAATAAAAGATGAATTAAAGATTAAAACAAGTAACAGTGTCATGTGTACACCACAGGAAGCAGTTTGATTTTATGGCGTATTTTTTTTATCATCATGGTGGTAGATTTCTACCACTTCTGGTTTTCGGAGAAACCGAGTGGAGATGGAATATATTCTTGGGACACTTAACTGATTGCAGAAAACCGCTTCTCATCGCTTCAAGTTAAAACGAGGGGAAGTTGATTTATGCCACTTCCGGCTTGAATAAAAGGTTCAGAGAGAACACAGTATTTATTCTTAGAACAATAAATCGATTAAAGCACACACTTGTCTCTATCTCTGTTCTCGTTTTTCTTCTACGTAGATCAATATTGAAACCGGAAGTTGTAGTGGATTTCTATTAGTTATGGTTTTAGTAGAGAGTTAAAGATGGAGATGAAATTTATTCTTGACATACTTAAGCTACTGCAAGAAACCGCTTCTCAATATCTATTACCGCTTTTGCCCCGTAGTGATCAACGCTGAAACCGAAAATGGCTTATTTCTACGATTTCCCGTTTCAATATCTCCTCCATCATAGAACTCGCGTTCGAAACTTTGCCATTAACTGACCCCACCAGAAAAAAAAAAAAAAAAAAAAAAAAACAATTTTTTTGTCTTTATTTATTATCATCATCACGTACTAATTTAACTTCAGTCGTATTTTTAATTGAATTTCTAGAAATAAGAACTCGTTCGTTATAAAGTTAACTTCTATGATTCTTTCATTTACGAGTCGAAAGAGGTAAATCAAACAAATCCAACTGACACTCTACATTTTTCTTTTTCTCTCTCTTTTTTTTAAATGTAAATAATCTATTTAAAAGTGGGCTGGACGAAATTGTTTTTTTCTTACCACGTTCCCTTTTATCATATTAGTACTCTGTTACTTATCCCATAAAGATGGTATTTTCTCTTGGATTACATATTAATATGAATTTATAGTATAAATACAGTAAGTATCCATTCAATTCCCAATTCTGTGCGTGTTTGCAATTCCAACATCATTTCTATACCCCGACTACAACAAAAACAACTATTCCATTTAATTTACCATTACAGTAAACAATGTGTTTCTTATTTCAATAATATATATAAATATACACTGTATTATTAAAAGTGTTTTCAACTGCATAGTTTCTATAACCGTTATAAAACTCTTTGGATATATTTACTTAGGCACATACATTCTACACGTCGGTGTGCGGGGATTGATGGTGGAATTATTATTATTATTATTACTAGAACCAACAGAAACCTTTATTGAAGCAAGAGATCTACATAGTTATTCTAACAGTGCTCTATTTGAGGAAAATGAAAATAGGCAATAGTTGTCATTTAAGCAACAATATAAGGATTATAGATCGAAACACAAAACATATTTTGCTATAATTGAACTAAATATCCCCCAAATGAACCTTTGCGAGTTCGGAAATAGGCAGGCATTTTGCCTAACATCCGGTTTATAGTAATTACTATTTACTTTGCTAATCTGTTTTTCTTGAAATATGCTCGCCTAAGAACACTGTCTTTCACGCTGAACTGGTTTACTTCTCATGAAGCATCAAAACAGATTAAAGAAAAAAAGAATATATGCACAGTATATACTGTATAATCCCTTTTCACATATGAGCGGCTCGGGAAAACAGTCACATTTTCTAAGTTTCGAGTAAACTGGGAAAGAAGATTCAAACTTTGCCATGCAATTCCTTTCAATGATACATACAAGCAAGATTCCATTGCATTTCCGAAATTAAACTACCTACACACTTTTTTGTAGTTCAATCCTAAAACATTTCCACCGCATAACTCATTTTCACCGGAAGTAGCGCTTACCATTATGTTCGCCCGAGCCGCTCATATACCAATCTACATATATGAGAAGATACCACATATTTAATTTGTAACATTGCGTTTCATATTACTAATTTCATTCTGTAAGTGGAAATTAAGCAGGAAACCTGCTCAAACTGCATTGTGAAATCCCACCATATCACACAGATTTTGGCACATGCATATCTTGGAAAAAAAAAAATAATAAAAGGTCATGCGTAATGGTATTATCTTTAAAGATAAGTTTCAAACCACATCCGCTGTTAATTAGGTATTGAATATGGTTATAAACAAACGCTTCAGGATTAATACGAAATTATTACTGACTACCAGGGGCGAATCTAAAGGTGATGTCTTCTTTATAATAATCATAATAATTAATACATGGCTCTCACGTTGGTCTAGTGGCTAGCGCGTGCGTCTTTTGAAGAGCAAAAAAATAAAAAAATAAACTTTCATAATCACCCATTTCCATTAATCATGAGTTTCTTTTAGCCGTTAAACTAAATACTAATAATAATTTACAACCTACTATTCTAGCGGGAATCTGTGCATGTATTTAATTCTTTTAAAATACTTGTAACCCTTAGATTTTTATACGCAGAAAGTAGTTTGGATACATCCGAACAAGAATAACGTAGTCTCATCTCTAGAAATATGTCACAAACAGCGGTGGGTTCGACTGGGTAGCACCACTGCGAGCAACCCGGCTGCCACTGTAAAACGCATGAGACGTTACATTAAAGATTTTATTAATCTTTTTTACTTCTATTTTTGTACTATATAAAGGAGAAACGAACGTAAAAGAGAGACAAAAAACGGAAAAGTTAGCGATTTGGGTAGAGAATAATGGAGAAACTTAGATGTCAAAAGAAAAATTGTGACGGATGTTAATGAAAGCTGAGAGAAATGAACAATATGAAAATAGTTAAATGTAGGAATAAAAATGGTTAGAACATTATTTGAGAAGAAACTGTTCATTAGTAATGTGATACAAGAGGTAATACAAGACAAGAGGGAGGAAACTGAATGCTAGAATTGATGGGCAGTATTAAAGAGAATTTTTAATGTCAAAACGGAAATATTAGCAGAGAATCGTATAGTACAATATGAAATCTACTAACTTCTGGCAAATGACCCGTCATGGCAGACTGATTAATTGATGTGGTTAATGGGGACATCAGCACCAAGGCTGTTTATTTCAACCACAATCGTCGACATAGACATATGCTTCTCGTTTTAAAAGAATAAATAAAAACACTGACCAAAAGTAAGACTTCCAAGAAAGTATTAACTTAATACAAACACAAAAACGAAGTCAATACAAAAAAATTAAAACACGGGTAGCGAAAAAATTAAGCGAATAAATAAAATACAACAGGAAAAGATTTTATCATTACTAGTTTTAACATTATATTACTATATTAGTAGTTGCTCCGCCCAAGCCTTCGACCCGATGTATACTATAGGTTAAAACCGTGTTTAATTAAAAACTAATTGTTTACATTTAACTTCGTTTCTGGATTAAAAGATCCAATATATTTCAATCAAAAACTTTCTTGTATGCCTTATATATGGAGAACTACATACAGCGTAGCGTAGCCAAACCCAAACTATCACTGAACTCAGTATGATGTGGTTATTCGGTAGAAAATACGAAAACTCGATTTAGGGCGCCGTTCAAAAATTTTGTGACCCCTGATCCAAAAACTAATTATCGGTCAAGATCTCAATCTTTTGATAATTTTTTATGCATTTTTTTGATCATTCCTAAAACTCTTGGGCAAGATCGCAATCTTTTGATCCTTTTTTATTGGATCATTCCTAAAATTCTTGTTTAACTTTGTCCACCAACCAACATGCGGTAACAAAAAATGTTTATACTGAAGTCTAAATATGTTTACGGTTCTTGTTCTTATGATAAACAGCCAATTTGAAATACTGTATTTAAATTAGCAATACAGTTTGAGCTGAAGTTAAGTTGTCACAACATATTACTGTAAAGTAGAAACACACAAAATTTAATACTCAAACCTAAATATGATTATGGCTCTTGTACTATCTTAAAACAATTAAACTGAAACAATGCCGTTTTTAAGTTGCAGGTGACACGTTGGCACAATAGTAGAGCGCGTACCTCTGGTACGTGGGGTTCCTAGTTCGATCTCCGGCTAAGTAAGTTTATGATGGACAATATCGTAGGTTTTCTCGGGGTAGTCCCGTTTCCTCCCACTTTATTATTTCACCAAATCTTTCATCATCATTCACCTACCTTAAATCATTGTTTCCCTTAGCTTAATAGGCACAATCGTGCGACGTTAAACTGAAATATGTCACTTCATTTGAGTTGAAGTTAAATCGTCAGAAGAGTTTTATATCGGCAAATTGCCCGCACGCTAGCGATATCTATTGGCATCAGGCACCGACACCTCATAGCGTGATTGTTTACTATTAGGAATTAGCGTGATGCACTGACATCTGTCTTGTATAGATAGCATTACTGACATTATAATAACTATAATAGTAAAGCAAAAGAAACAAAAATTAAAAAGGAAAGCCTCAGAGAACGTTAACTATTTAAATCTCCAAATGAAAGCGAGAATATAGTCGCTAAAGCAAAGTTATCGCCCAAAACATTACTAATATTAGGTAGCCTAAAAATTCTCTGAGGTCTGAGTGTTACAAACATTCTACATGTGACGAATATTTATAGGCACGATGCAGCCTTCATACAGGTAAACATCATACACTAAATATGAATGTTTGACATGAGAGAGTCCGATATATGCAAACCTGCCCGGATCTCCTCATCTAGGAGATTACTACTGGATATGGTATCGAGACGACTTCGTGCAACATTGGTCTCGTCTCGGTAAACAAACAGTGGTCTAGCGGGCCAATCTCGATCACATCTCAGATTCGAAAATTGCCATTTCAGTCTCGCTTCGATCGACAGAAGCTTGTCTCGATCTAGGTCTCAAGGTTCAAATCTCGTTCTCGTCTCGGTAGTCTTGAAATAAATTTTCTAAAGTTAAAAATAGGCAAGCATTATTATTTTTGTTTTCACACTTCATTCTTGACTGAAGAATTATTGTAGGCCGCGAACTATCGCTGTGCTTTCTGTGCGTGTGTTCGCGGTTTTAATCCTCAGCGGCTTTATCAATCCTTGGATAAAGTCTGAATAGTAGTCAGATCAAATTTTAAGTAATAGATCTTATTTCGTATAGTCTCAGTTCTAGCTATAAAATTAATCAACTTTAGTTTATTTTCTTTGCGTTGAATCAGTGATACCATAATCAATCCCGAGAAAACGCACATACGAGATAACGCACTGAATTCATAACTTCTCTACAAATACTAGGATTATATCTCAAACCACAATCCGTGGAGAGATAAAGAAAGAGAGAGAAAATGTTTGTGGCATTTTTATTGGTTAGTAAAAAGATTTTTTTTTAAAAGAAATACTAACACACAATTAGTTAATACTTTACATAAATTTTTAATGTAAAGTGCTGGTTTATAGCTCTAACGATTTTCTATATTACTTTCATACCATTCTTTTTTCTTTTTCATGATCTTGCCTTATTCTATTTTTCTTGAATTTTTGCTCCTACTCTCCTCCAACCTGAAGATTTTATCTTCAGCTTCAAAAGAAAGTTAGTACCATCAATTATACGAGTAGTTGTAGTAAAACAACAAGAAATTCTAAACACATCTTGCCCTGGATAATTCCTGAATCTATGGAAGAATAAAGATGGTAGGTTAAAATCTTATGTGCCTGCTTTACAAAATTGAGTTTCGGAATATATTGGCGACATGTTCTTCGAGTAATTAAAATTACTTTAAAAAAATAAAATAAATTGAATCCCACACAAAACACAATTTTGAGAAGGTGTTTTGTTCAAAACACTTTCTATATACCACGTTATCAGAGATGTCTTTACACTTTCCTCCCGTGTATACATCCATGACTACGGCCAAGGATAAATGTTCGATTATTTTTATCGTTCATGTAACTAAAGAACGCAAGAGTGTTAGGTAAAGATAATTTCAATATTTTTTTCAACACTCGAGACGAGACTGAACTAAGTTTTATCTTGAATTACAGGCTTTATCTTGAAACTGTCTTGCTCTCGTTTCGCTTAAGTTTCGGTATGTTAATCTCGATGTCGTTTAGATTTATAAACGCCCAACTTGATCTCGATATCATTCCTAATTAGTATGCGACTACGTCCAAATATAGACTCTGCAGAACGGAACTAATTTTCAATAGCCTGGTGTCAATCCTCTTGGCAGTGAGAGCGCATTCGTTGGACGTCGGAGTACGAGAAATTCATGCTATCCCACATTCAGACATCCTTGTCAAGTCTCCCGACGTTGCACCAATGCACTTTTGTGTTTTCGGGTGTTTGAAACGAGTGATTTCCTTACGTCGTCCACGCACATTGACTGGCTTGTGGAAAGTTGCAAAAAAGGAGTGGTCCAAACATTGACACAGTGTAACATCTGCCAATGAAACGTTCCTAGCAGCTGAATCAGCAAGCTTGTTTCTCCAAATGCCGATACATCCCAGAACCCAGCAGACAAGGACGACATAACCCTCCTGCAGCTGGTGGCATATTAGTAGAATGTCATGAGTAAGAATGTGTTTAATAAAAACGTTCTGAATGCTTTTAATAAATGCTTTGTTACTTGCTGCAGACAACGCAACGAAAGAAGCGTGTGGCAAGCTAACACCGCTCTTAGATCAGTAGTGAATACCGATCTCATGCGGTACAGACTAAATTCTGAATTGTTCACATGAATTTGTCCGCGGTGATATTCTCGCAAGCAAGAGTGTACAATGGTCATGCACTTCGAGGACATGTTGCATCCCGGTCGTATACAGAAGGTTGGTCCACATTTATGGAAACGATTTTGTGTCCTCTAAGCTAGGGCGTAAAGTCGTATTTCCAACAGCGGTTGTGCTCGATATGACGACTCTGACTATAAACTACAGCCTGACACCTAAGTTTCCATTGGAGTAGGCTTCTGTTCAGAGAAATCTGATCAAGTTTGGACCACTCCTATTTGCAAACTTTCCACAAGCCAGTCAAAGTGCGTGGGTGACGTAAGGAAACTGCTCGCTTCAAACACGCGAAAGCACAAAAGTCCATTGGTGCAACGTCGGGAGACTTGACAGGGATGTCTGAATATGGGATAGCATGAATTACAGTTTCACACGCTTTGCGGGTCATGTATGTCACATTTATTCGAGCCGTGTAGCTGGATGCTTTCTTGGTGAATGAAGGCTTTCAACATCTCAGCACCATACAACGATGGAATATGCTGCTGGTACAAGGGCTCTACAACGTGTTGTTGATAGTATGCTGCGTTAATTTTCACATTTCGTGCTACTCTATGCAGGGGAAGTTTCCCTTTATGGCAAAAACCTGCAACCACCATGAAGCCACGTAGAAAACTTTCGCGGCACGTGCGGAGCCAATTGGCATGATCCTTGGCATCCTTGGAATGATAGTAAATGGCTCGAACCCGCTTGGAGTTTGACAAATAGATCCAGTCCTCGTCTAACGTGACCACATATTTCCATTTGTCACCCGTTAAATACCGTTCATAGACCGTTTGCAATGGACCCTACGTTCCTGGATGTGTTTGGCTGTGAGTGTGTAAAAACACATGGCTTATGCTTCACTTGCAGGCGTGAATACTGGCTGATTATTCTCTGCACAGTTGATCTGGATCTTCTAACACTCCTGGTAATGTCTCTTTGTGGCGGCGGACTCTCCTGAGTCACCAACTTCTGCACTTGTCGAACCACATCCATTATACGTTTGAGACTGGGGTGTTGTTTTCATGCCAGTGTGCGCACACCCGCTTCCTCTGGCTGTGCGTTTTTGTTGCGTTTGAGTACATTGGCAATACCCTTCTTGGAAATGGTGAAACCCTTGGACGAACACTGTTTCACAATTGCACTGTAGCTGTATCCGATGTCTGAAAGAGCGGTGATGTACTCCTCCCAGAATGGGGTCACTTTTGAAGGCATTTTACACTCGGAGCACTTCACTTCCTGCTACCGAATTCTTCACACAACTGGTTTCTGATTGTGCGATTCTAGCGCCCCTGGTGGACGTTCCACTTTGTTTCCCTAAATGTGGACCGACCTTCTGTATTTGGCCACAACGCTGGGGAAAAGTCGCAAGGGTAATCACTAATGTCCGGATTTGTATGTAATTTACATATTTTTCCTTCATACGTAGGTTCGTCACATCCTTAAATGTTTGTGATTCACACCTGTAGAGTGCTTCAACTCAAGTTTCATATTACATATTTTGACAATTACATATTTCTATGATTTTTACATATTTTTTACATAAAACTGTCTTAAAATTTCACGTTTACTGAAATTTTAATTTAAAATAAAAATAAACTCTCCAACTGTGCAAGGCTTGCATCTAGATTCAATTTTGTCATGTCTACTTTTCATATTCTTTACCGAAAGAGAAATATCTCCCTCTTTTTTTATCTGTCAAACCATGTTTCGCAGAATTTTCGCCGATAACAAAAGAAATATAAGAAGAAACAAGTAAAAATCCTCCCTCCGGGGTACATTAGCAGCACCCTTTCTTCTCAACTCTGGAGGAAGACAGATCACGTGCCTGACAGGCGACTGGCCAGGAAATTCCTAAAATGAAGTCTATTTCATTGTTATTGGAGGTCGGACGGGAAAAAAGATGAAAGGAAATCCTGCAATTCAAGTTAAAACTGTATGCTAGTATGCTTCCAGGAATTTACTGCAAGAGTTCGTTTCAAGAAGCTGGCGACAATGGCAATATCATAGCAGGTAACCTAAGCTTTCAAAGAACTTCGCTTGTTCAACTGAATGATAGGGGGACAGTACTCAAGTATTGCTGTTGCAAAACGCACGTGTTCTGTATTGACAATCGAAGTTAGAAATGGCTCCGGTTGCCTCAACTTTATCCGCGAAATTGCGGTCGTGGGTAACTGTCGATGATGCGTTTACTACGGACGGTAAAGTGGTGTTGTGCCAAGTGTGTGATAAAAAAAAAAAAAAAAAAAAATGAATGTTCAATGAAATCTCAGAACATGTACGAAGTGCACTCCATGCAAGAAATAAAAATTTGCGAACTGAAAAAAAAAGTACTCTTGACACAAATGCATCAAGATACTTCAGTGAGTGAGTTTTTCAAAGACTTGTGCCAAGCAATGATAGCAGCAAACATTCCTTGGAACAAAGTTCAAGTGCCAAAAAACCGTGCTTTTCTGGAGAAGTACTGCGGGCGTCGAATTCCTGATGAATCCACTCTTCGAAAGTGTTATCTCGAAGTTTGTTATAGGGAAGCTATAGATACCATTAGGGCAGAAATAGGTAGTTCATATATTTGGATGGACGAAACAACATACGTTTTAGTACGTTACATAGCAAATTTAGCAATTGGAAAGTTAAGTGAAGATGCTCCATCTAAACCCTATCGTGCCAGTAAATTGCTGGAACGCACGAATCATTCCACCCACGATTGCTCGCTTTATAAAAGATGGTCTTAAAGTGTTGTGGCCGGGAGGAGTTCAGGAAGAAAAAGTCCTTGTTCCCTATACAGACAGTGCAGCGTACATGTTAAAAGCGGCTAGAGCACTTACAGTTTTTTACCCTCTATTAATTCATTTCACCTGTATGGCCCATCCTCTTCAGCGTGTTTCTGAAGAGACGAGAGACAACTTTTGCGAAGTAAATCAACTAGTTTCTTCCACGAAAAAAGTGTTTGTTAAGGCGCCACAACGTGTTCAAGTTTACAGTGATCAACTGCTAGACGTGCCACTTCCTCCGAAGCCTGTGCTAACGCGATGAGGCACTTGGATACAGGCAGTACATTTCTACAATTAACATTTTCAAAAAATTACGCCTGTTGTTCATTCATTTCCATCGGAGTCTGCTGTGTCAGTTGGCATTGCTCAGAAACTGTTCAATGACTCAAAAGTAGCGTGTGATATCGCATACATAGACAGCAATTTTAGTTGGCTACCTACAAGCATTAAAAAGCTAGAGACTGTTGGGCGGCCTCTTCCAGAATCCATGGAAGTCATAGAGAATGAAAAGAGACTACTGCAAGGTGTGTGTGTGTGGCTGTGTGTGTGTGTAGAGATGTAGGAGAAAAAGTTCGAAAGAAACAAAATGCAGTGCTGGAAAGAACCCGGGTCACGACAGCCTATTTTCAGTGTGTGAGATTCTCAGTGGAGAAACAAGACCCCCCCTGAAGATATTTCCTTAAACTACACCCCTCTGTTGAAATACGCTCCTGTTACCTCATGTGGTGTGGAGAGATCATTCTCTGCATACAATATTTTATTCGATCGACGACAAAATTTTACTTCTGATCATTTGGAAATGTACCTTGTAACCCATTGTGCAACAACACACAGTTGAACTGCAGGCACATCTTTCGTAAGTACCGTACTTTATTTCAAATTAAACATATTCATTAGTGGAAATAGTCTTCAATCTTAGTTCAGCTGGTATTGTTTGATATAGGACTGCTTTTCCCTGTAAAATATATATATATATATAACAATACATTTCGTCTTAAGTTGCTTTTATTATTTAAATTTGTATATTGCGCATATTTCATTTCAAGATTGGGTCGTGGTTACGGATGCGCATTTAGTGTAAAAGGTTCTAGATTTGAAACGGGACCACACCACGCCACATGAGATTTCTGACGTACAAATGCCGCAGGCATTGTTTTTCTCGGGGCTTTCCTGTTTCTCTCTAGCCGATTCACATCCTCCTTCATTCGCGTATGATTTTTATTATCCTGCAATCAGTCACGTCAGTGACGTATGGCTGTCTCAGATGTTCAAGCATTTCACTTCATTGGGGGACTTGCATTAAGCAGGATAAAGTGTAGTAGATTTTCCTTTTTATTTTCATAATTCGTTTAAATATTGCATACTCATACGCGTGTTAATATTACGTTTTTATAAATATGTAACATATGTAATATTACATATTCTTATATAATATTACATATTTCTTACATTTTTAAGCGATTTTTGTTCCATATTTAGGGGGTTGATACTACATAAAAATCCGGACTCTAGTAATCACTAATACATTGCACATGAGTTGTATAATTTTGAAAGTCCCCACAACGGAAGTTCGTTTGTTTTTAACATAAAGCCTAGCTACAGGACTAATAAGGAAAGTGTCGGTAGGTAGCCGAATTCCCAGACGAGAAACAGTGTCAAGATATTTCAGAGAGGAACAAGAAGTTGAATAAGCAATACAACTATAGTCAAACTTGGACCCGATTAGCCTACGGTGGCAGAACAAAATGATCAGTAGCACCTCAGGTATGTTGAGAAAGTAGACGTCGTGCTTGGAGACAAAAGAGTACTTAAGATTGAGAATATGTCGTGCCTAATTTGAATGCCGATCAAACAAATCAGACCGTATAAAACATAATGACGGGCAAGTCCAAGGTCCATCCGACTCTACTGCAACGAGGCAAGTGCCACCAAGATGCAAGTCCGGATCAAACAAGACTAACTTTTCAAAACTGTTATATGGTGTTGAATTCTTGAATTATTTACAATAATAATAATAATAATAATAATAATAATAATAATAATAATAATAATAATAATAATAATAAACTTTATTTTACGTGCTGAGAACAGCTAAAATACAGCAAAAATACAGCACTTTGTCTTATTCTACATTATTTTAGCAATGAATATATAGTACTAGTGATAGAATTATGATTACATCTATATCATACATTATTAATAATAAAAACATTGACAGTGTAGTGTACGTCAATTATTAAAACAAAGAAGTGTCAAAAATTAAAAGTAAAAAATAAAATAAAATAAAAATAAAAACTACTAAGTTATATTTAAAATTCTAAAATAAAGTCATATTTTAAGATATGCATTCATTATAGCTTTCTAAAATCCTACAGATTAAAATATGTTTTCTATTATGCGGTTGCAATAAAATTTTTGCCCTTGTACCATATGTTGGAACTTTAAAATCAACATTTTTAAAAATATAGTCTGAGGTATATTGGTTGTCAAGTAACTTTCCTACAAATACAGATTCAATCAATTTTCTCCTGTCAGAAAGTCGTTCCAAATTAAAATACGTTATCCAATGTTCATACATGCTAGAATAATAGTCAAGTCCTAACTTAAAACAAAGTATTCTAATAAAACACTTTTGCACCATCTCGAGTTTGTTTACGAGAGTTTTTGTTAGGCTGTTCCAAGTCACTGATGCATATTCTAGTTTCGACCTTACCAGTAATTTATATAAGAGTACATATGTATTTGATTGACAGAAAGCAGGCCATTGATTAAACAGGTAACCAATTATTTTTCTTGCTTCATTGTACATTTTGTATATGATCACCAAAGCTTAGTGACCTGTCAAATGTTACACCTAAATCCTTTATTGTGTCAACTTTCTGTATTACAGTACCTTGTATTTCGTATTGACTTACATAGTATTGCGATTTGTTACTGTAGGTCATGCACTTAGTTTTCAGACAATTTATACTCATACCGTTATCCTTGCACCACATAATGATTTTATTTAAGCCATCTTGTAGCCTATCGTTGTCCTCAATATTATTTACTACACTAAAAAGCTTAATGCCATCAGCATAAAGTAAAACCTTTGAATGATTTAAGACTGTTGGTAAGTCATTAATAAAAATAGAGAAAAGTAATGGGCCCAGAGGAGAACCTTGAGGAACACCGTTACTAATACTGGCTGAATCTGACATGACATTTCCAATTTTAATTTGGTATGTTCTACCAGTCAAATAGCTTTCAAAAAATCTTAGGTACAAGGGTGTTACACCTGTATTTGACAGTTTTTTTAACATCAATCTATGGTCAACTGAATCAAAAGCTTTACTCATGTCAATGTATATGACATCAGTTTGTGATCTACTTTTCATTGCATAGTAGATAAAATCCGTTATTTCACAGAGATTGGTTACAACTGATTTCCCTTTATAAAAGCCATGCTGTGATTTTTGCAATATATTTTTTACATTAAAAAACAAGTGTTTGTGAATGATGGTTACAAAAATTTTAGAAAATATGTTCAATATTATTATATAATAATAATAATAATAATAATAATAATAATAATAATAATAATAATAATAATAATAATAATAATAATAATAATAATAAAGGGGTAAGGAGCTTAGTGAATACCTTTATAAATGTAATCTTTAACGTCCCACTATCAACTATAAGATACACAATATAGCTATTTCATGAAAGTAAATTATAATAGAATAATCAACAGAATAATTAGAGCAAACGTGTAACCACGAGAAAATTTAAAAAGCACAATGCTGTTCACTATGAATTTACACGGCGTGGAATCGAACCAAGGACACCGAAACACAAAGTCACACCGCCATTTCCAATTGCCCAATTGCCAACATCAGGTTATTCAGAAGCTTAATAATACCTGACGCACGGCATGTTTAATAATTATGAAATATTCGTTTGCATAACACTCTCAAAAATTCATTTAAAGGAAGCGCGAAGTAGATTAAGCGAGATGAACAGGAATATTTTAGTAAAGAATACAAGACTATTTAACTCAAGGTTGCTAGTGAACGAAGTTGCCATAAAAATAAAAATTATATAAAATTTATGTTCCATTACATTTGTCGTTTGAAACATTAACTACAATTTAAATTCAAGGAAACTTACATTCTATGAATCGTATCACAGTCAAACTTGCATCCAAAAAATAAACAACAAATTTTATGAAGTTTCTGTTTCACTTAATAGCTTGTAGTTACTATACATTTCAACAAAAGAACATACTAACAACAACGACATAAATTCAATGCATTATTTCATTTTATAGCTGATTGATGTGTTGATTGAGATTGTCGTTTCACAGAACATACAACTGTTAGAAATTTTTCACAAGGTTATTCTATATTTTATGCTGTGAATATAAATTGAAATTCAACAACAAAACAAAACAATAATAATAATAATAATAATAATAATAATAATAATAATAATAATAATAATCCTACAAAAAGTACTGATCGTTGGCTTGTCTTCCTTTCTTACCTTTAAAGTAAATTCAATGATTTCTGTATCCTCATGCATTATTATTATTATTATTATTATTATTATTATTATTATTATTATTATTATTATTATTATTATTATATCTTAATTTTTATGTTTATTTGTTTATTCCCTCTTGCACTTCTCTTTGTAGGCCGAAGTGAATGCAGAGCTTTTACGGGGACACATCAGATTTTAAAAATCTTTAGGTAAGAAATGCAAACATACAAGTGGTGGAATACGTCTAAAAGCAGGGGTGCCCACAAGGGTGGGGGGCTATGACGCAAACTGCGTCATTGAAATATTTTGGGGGGTTAAAAATCTATAAATAAATACGTTTGAGGGGCTGTAAAAATTAATCGAAGAGATTTTTTTCATGGAAGAACACCTACGAATAGACAGTTGAGGGTGGGGTGCGTCATGGACATGAGGTGGGTGGGCACCACTGCTAAAAGAACACACTTCTATAGATTATGCCGTTCAGGAAGACCAGCAACTTCAAAAACTGATCCAAATGTGGAGAAAGCATGTTCCAATCTCCCCTAACAGTTCGTGAAGTGACTGAAACATTTCAAGACTTGTGTGCCACGAAATTTTGCCAGCATTTTTAAAATGTGCCGTGCAAGTGATTCTGAGATCTATAGCAGAGATGATTTTATTGTGTCAAGGGTTTCTGATGGGCTAGTCTGATGAAAATTGCACGAAAAACGACGTAACTGTAAACAAGACGTAGAACGTAGGTATATGGGTAGAATGCAGAACCAAAACTTCTATAATCTATCCAGCTATGGACATGTGAAGTTCGTATTGCTTCTGCCCTGTTCATAATACTCAGATTGAAAATTCCGCCTGTTGTGAAGTGAGGACGGTTGGCGAAAAATACTAAACGAGTGACTTTCATCAACAATTATGTGAAATTTGCGGTAAAGATGTGATGAGTGAAAGTGGAGTGAGGCGTTGGTGCGTCATGTTTAAAGATGACCGAACAAACGTTTACAATGAAACCCGAATGGGCGGCCGAGAACTGTAGCAGACGAACTGGTCGCATAGATCAACGACAAGATTCGTGAAAATCACCGTACTATGACAACAGAGCTCCCGTTTGTCTCCGCAAATTGCACGAAGCTTATTGCATGAAGTTGTGGCCCTACAGTTAGGCTACCGTACATTTTGAGCAGAGAGAAAATTTTGACAGAGGAACACAAAACTCAGCAAATGGCAGTTAACTTGATATTCCTTGAGGCTTAAGACAAAGGTGGCGATTTTTTTTATTGATCGCATCGTTACTGGGGATAAGACTTGGGTTAAACAAAAAAAAAAATCCATGGAGTGGGAATCAGTTCACAAAAAAAAAAAAAAAAAAAACTTGCAAACAGGTCTACAAGAAAATTTGTCTACTGTGTTTTGAGATGCGAAAGATGTACTGCCAATCGACTTTCTGGACCATGGTGCAATAATTACCATTGAAAACTTTTTGTTTGTTTGTTTTTGAGTTTAACGTCCCATTCAGTAGCGAGGCTATATGAGACGTGGACCTACTGATTAACGTGGAATCCGAACCACATGAGCTCCCGCCGGGAATCGAATCCGGGTCTCTCACGCCATAAGCGCGTGCGCACTGAAAACTATTGTGAAACATTACAGAAGTTGCAAATAGCAATTAAAAACAAACGCCGAGGAAAACTGGGTAAAGATACCCTGCTATCCTATGACAACGCCCGCCCGCACTCGACCAAGCGGACTAAGGAATTTTTACACGCCTTTCTTTGAGGGGTTTTCGATCATTTGCCATATAGCCCGGATCTTGCACCAGTGATTACAACTTATTTCCCCACATGAAGACCTGGCTAGCAAAGTAGGGTTCTGATGATGACGCAGACCTTCAGGCTGACATGCAAGACTGGTTGAATACACAGGCAGGAACTTTTATTTTATTTTATTTTATTTTTTTAATGGCAATGCACTTTGCAAGCTTGTTCATCGCTATGATACGAGGATCACTAGAAAAGTTTTGTGACATGCAGCTCTGGGTACACATATCTTCATTTCAACTATTATAACTTTTCAAAGTATTTCCCTGAACATTCCACACAACGACTCATCCTTCTAGACCAATCCTGGAAGCACTGATGCCGCTGGTTTCAAGCACTGCATCTAACTGTTCTTTGTAAGCATTTACAGCATTTTCAGTGCTAGAAAACCGATACCCAAGCAGATGCTTGGCGCTTTGTTTCTGGGTCAAACTGGTAAATCCAGGTTTCATCATCCGTTACAATGTTTGAAACCCTCCTCGAGTCTACACTTTAAAATTTCTGAAGCTTGTCTTTATACTATTCCACTCTTGTCTGCTTTCGGTTTTCAGTCAAGTTGTGTGGCACCCACCGATGAAAGTTTCTCACACGTATATGTTTATACAGGATGGTTGAAACACTCGCGCATTAATCCCAAGGTCACACTCGATGTCATTGTATGTCACTCGCGGATCGTTCCTAATCATATGCTCCATGGCATCAATATTTTCCCCTGTCAATGCTGTTGATGTCCTTCCACTCCGCTTCTCTTCTTCTAATGAGATCTGCCCACGTTTAAATTCTGAAAACCAGCGTAACACTGTCACACGTGATGGTGCATTCTCCCCAAAGGCTCGTGTAAACCTTTTCAGCTGATCCGGTTCATTAAACCCACATTTAGAGTCGCACAGAATGATGGTTTGCAAATTAGTTCTTTCCAACTTCATGGCTATGGTGCAAATCGTGGCAACTCCGACCACTTGGCAACAACACTCACTATGTCATATGAAATTTCTTCGCGAGATTGGGCGAGTTCACTTACAAGAGGAGTGCTCCTCATGCAAGCAAAATTTTATTTTTGTAGTGTCCCATTTGGCTGTATCTTAAAACTTTCCTAGTCACCCTCGAAAGCGCCTAAACTTATACGGCGACTAGGTTGAAAAGTAGAGTAAGGGTGTCGCTTCAAAATATATATCTAAAAAATCTATTTTCACTTGTCTTCTTTTTATTACAAAACGTGAGTTACTTACTGGATAGCTCTCGAATATTGAATTCAACTCAAAATTGTGTTTTTCGAACTACTTTCGAGGTACCTCATTACCAAAGATATATTTTAACCGCTTTCTCCCGTGTATACGCCCATGACTATAGCCATCCAAGGGCAATGGATGCAATGTCGTACATGTACATTAAAAACACAAGAATTTTGGGTAGGGAAACGCGGGACGGAACGGGGTAGTGGGGTACCCCTCATATTTCCCTGCTATGGGGCTGCAGCCTTGCAGAAGAATCAGGAAACTAAATGTGGACTCCCTACCGCTGCCTGGAGCAAGCAGTGTCGGTGTTTGAGAAGGCGTGTGGCACATGCGAATCGTTTTTGTGTTGTCGTTCTGGGTTTCGACGCTTGTTGCAACATCAACGGAAACAAAGCGCAAGGTAAATCAAATGAGAATGCACAGAATGATGAAGTCGTAATTATAGCTTAATCCTTTGTTTCCCAAAGAATGAATTTATGAAGAGCAAGAAAACAACAAACTTTCAAGGTCAATTGGCTATACAGTTTTAGCGCGAATGAAAATCATAGAAATAATTTAAACTCCTGTTCTTAGATGGCTTGCAAAGTTCATATTAAAAGATGGTTTCCTTCTAAATCCACTAGACTGCACGAAGAAAAGAGTTAAAACTGTGGTTTCACACTGAAACCACTGGTCCGGAAAGGGTTAAGAGTATCACAGTTGTTGTATGTTTTAGTGACTATAGTATGTAATCTTACCCACTCAGTTACCGCTGACACCATATGAAGCACCAATATGTAAATCGGGGCGGAACGGGGTAGGGGTAGAATGGCCTACTGATTTTACATTGCAACCAACAGAAGAAACCCAGACCAGCGAGGAAAGTCTACAAACTGTCCCAGGAAGTTGCACACTTGCAGCAGGACCTTCAACGTCATACTGAGAACTACATCTCCCAGATGTGACCACGGCTTCAAGAAGTAGACCTCTTGACTAACCGATTCCAGACCTTCCACGCCAACTACAGGAACAGACATTCGGGACATGACAACATTTTTATGCATGTCCCTGAAGAATATCTTACCTTTGTCCAAAGTTAAAACTGGTGGAGGAGACTCATCAAAAGACGAGGAAAAACAGCAATATTGACAACATCGCCGTATAATACAGCATTGGAAACAAGAGCCAAGGAAGAGGAAACAAAAGATGGGAGAAGAGGAAGCAGCAGGAAAAGGAGAAGCTGGCGAAGAAGACGATTAAGCACTTGAGTATGCAGGAGAGATGACAGGAGGAACAAACAAAAAGAAATTAAGCGCTAGTTCATCAAAGGACACTACATGCCTTTATTGTGCTGGGTGGTATTCCCAATCCAACGAGGGATGGATGGCGTGCATGCTGTGCAAAGTGTGGTCACATAATTCGTGTATAGGTGTAGATAGTGACGACGACGAAGACATTTATGTTTCTAGGTACTGCCAGCCGTAATTCAGTGTACCCCATTGGGCCCCGTGTGTTCATAATATTACAATGAATAATTTCTCAGATACTCTTGATGCGATACCTAGAAAAACAAGTAACTTCTAGTCAAATCCTTGAAGCAAAACACTTTCTAGACTACACAAATTCAAAATACCGGTAAGAGGTATTTTCAAAATAGTAGGGGGGGGGGCTACTATTGAGAAACAGTTACGAATATCAAACATTGTAAACAATAGAACATTAGAAGAAAACATGAGAAACAGTTACGAATATCAAACATTGTAAACAATAGAACATTAGAAGAAAACACATCTCATTCAAAATTGAATAACAAAGATTTTTCGAATGTTCATTAGCACACTCAAACGCTTGAGTTTTATCTTAACATTAATTAAGAGGGAGATACGAGTAACGAATGGCCGCTTCAAAACAATAGCAGCAATTAAAAGAAAGGAAAAAAAAAGTTCTATTCTTACTGAGTTTAGACTAATACTGATAAATATTGACAGTTGAATTGCAGTACACGATAGATACGCTCTTATCAAGCTTTTTTTTTTTTTAAAAAAAAAAACTTTCTTTTTCATGAATACAATTCATATTGGCAACATATATTATAATTTACTTGATCAAGTCGTGTTTCTTATGCATTTATTTATATCGTTGAACAGAAAATTCGTCCAACAGAGAAACAGCACTATCAGAGCTAATAACACCTTCACTCAAAACAATAAAAATTCGTAAAAATACTCTTTCTTTGCCCTTGTTTTGTGCGGCATATGTGCATGTTTAGGCCTACTGCATAGTTTTCAATGCCTTTGGGAAAGAGGTATTGCTATATTATTTGTACCACTCATGAAAAGAATTTCAATTATTTTTAATTGCAATTCTTATCACAATTCAATCCTTCACCCTAATTGCAATTAGATTTTAAGCTGAAATAAAAATAGTATTGGAAAAACGTCATCTATCTACATTATGAAAGGTTCTAGTAACTAAATAGATGCGAAAGGTTTTCGCGACTTGAAATTTGAGAATGTATAACTTAAAAAAAAAGAAAAAAAAGAAAAAAATAGGTGGTCGAATTCTTTCAACATTGCTAGTTTATTAGCTTACAACTTTTACAACCGAATCAGAGATCTAGGTAGTTTGATTGTCTGTTTAACTGTCACACCACGTTATAGGCGGTATGAGTAGGTCTACATAATGATACAACAAAATATTCGTTATCATGCCAATAACCACTTAGTCTCACGATACTTTCTCTACGTACGATACTTTTATGACACCCACATGTTTACTGTCCTTTACTTTTCCATCATTTTGAAATTGTAAAAAAACTGTCAATACGTTAGAGCAATGGTTCCCAACCTTTTATGACTAATGATACACTTTACTAGACGTCTATGACACTCTGACACATTTGCTTGATTTTTTATTGATCATAATAGCCAGTGGCGTACGCCAAGTTTCATTAAGCGGAAATTCGAGCAGTCAATTTCAATATCCTTTCAGACCGATTACTTTTTCTATGTGTGTCTTAATCATTTTTTCATTAAGTGTCTATAAAGTAGTGACTATATGGGCGCTGAGTGATACAATCTGTCTCAAAATTGATTCTGATTCAATAAATTTTAAAATTTCGCACGGGCCACCGTGGTTCATTGGTAGAGTGTTCACCTCTGGTGCGTGGGGTCCCTGGTTCGATCCCAGATCACGCCAAGTGGGCTTTGTGGTGAACAAACACCGTGTTCTTGAGTTTTCTCGATGTTCTCTCGTTTCCTCCCACTTTATTCATTCCGCCATTTCATTCATTTCTCAACACCACCATCTCCTTCAGCCTAGCCGCCATGACTGTGAGACGTAAAACTGAAAGATTTCATTTTATTTCATTTTATAATTTCGTGACACATCAATTGGGAACTACTGCGTTATAAAAAACAATGTAGTTTTTTTTTTTAATGTCACGTATTAACTGTAACTTTTTAACGAATGAAGATATTTAAGTAAAACAACATTTCATACTGCACAGAAATTTTTAATTTTACCTTGCAATTGTGAATGTCCACGAGACAAGACAGTTACTCTTAACATTTAAAAAAGTCTTCCGAGAAGAAATAACCTCAACTTTTGACTCGCAGGCAACCGTACTCGCAATACTGCAGATCTGTTACCATCTTGGTTACACCTAGAACTAGTGAGCAACCATTCATATCGACGCAATCCTGCAATCTCGTCATGAAACCCAGCATAGCTTTCCGACCGTGCTAATTCAAAATATTCGCGATGACTGTATATTTGCTTTCCATGTGCACTTTCGTCTTTACACATCTCCACAGTGAAAGATCAAACAAAGTTGAGTTTGGCGACCTTGAGAACCACGCTGTGTGTTCTCAGCACGATACTGAACTTTAGAGTTCGGCGCATCAGAATGCACGATTTTAGCTCTGATTACCATACCACACACTGTGCTTTCTCATGAATCGCCATCATTTTGGAACCACGTGCTCACTCGTAGTTTCGTGATTCCCTCAGCGCATAGCATTGCCAAGAAGTACAAGTTTAAAGACTGACGTGTAGTAAAACTTTATTTCATTGAAATATATCCGTTCGTTACAAAGTGTGAATTGAAATGCGTGACGGATTTTCGGGAAACTCTGAATTGTACATCAACATTCAGAATATTTTAAATTTGGGTTTGTTTAAAACTTTAATTTAGAAATATTACCATTGTCCACCTCACATTGCTGATTACATTTGATACATACATATATAGATAGAAGAAAGTTTATATCATAGGAAAGCCCTAAGAACAAAAAGCTTGCCACCACCGAACACTATTCTATGCCAAGCCTATGAATAATTATTTTTTCTATTTTTCACTCATTTTTCTCAGACTGCCACTTCCTCGTTCTGCATAACTTCTTTCCAAAGTTTCCTAATCACAGCTCCATGCACTCACAGGCATGATCTTATTATACTCAAACATTCCATTACCTACAGTTATTGTGAAGTTCCACATAAGCACATTTCATTCGACTACTTTTACTCCAAATATTTTTTTTTTAAAAAAAAGCTTAGTTTTCGAAAACTCTCAATCTCCCACTTTCATTGTGAACTAGTGATCAACTATCACATCCATAGAATATAGTACGCAGCATTATGATTTTTATGGATGTTTAATCTCAATTTCTTCGATATTCGCAGAGATAAAAGTTTTCTACAGAAGAGTAACATGGGGTACTCGATATCAATATTACTTTTAAATTTCCTTGTTAACTTTATCATTTGATGTTTAGTTAATCTGCATTGTTGGTTTTCCGTTTTATTTAGCAGCTACTCTCACGTAAATTCGAAAACACCATGATGAACGCAATTCCACTGGAGATCAAATCCGAAGCTACGTTCACAAAACGCACGTTTTAGCTATTCCACTATACTTGGCTTTTGTTGATTGTCATTGTTTCTTTCTCCACCACGTACGGTTTATCGTGATATCCGAACATATAGTCCCACCTATGATCGAACCCAGGAATCAGGTAGTTAAGAGGCAGATAGGCTTTGCTTGTATTCAGATTATAATAGCACGTATTGTTTGAGTTTTCGTACCTTTTCAGCATCAAGACTTGTGAAACATACAGATACTTCCCAATTTAATGGAAACACGTCAGATGTATGGGTTACCAATAGTCAGGCGGCGACCGCAGCGCCGGGTTCTTGGTAGTAGTAGTTTGGGCAAACTCTTTACTACCTGAAAAGCAGGAGAACGGCAGTGTGCAGTGAACTGAGCAAATGATGACAGTGTATACTAGTGGGTGACCTCTTTGCTTTACAAAGAGCGTAAATTGTTGGTGATTGGTTATATGATGTGAGCGTGATGAAAGTGGTAAGTATGTTGGGTGTGTCGTGAGGATCAGTGTCCAAGGTGATGAACTTCCGGCAAAACTACATCGGTGAAGAAAAACAGTAACCGGAAAAAAACCCTCAATGACAGATCCCGCCATGTATTAAAGCGAATTGTCACTCAAAATTATCGTGCGATTGCAATGCTTGTGTTGACAATCAGTTCGCCTCGAGTTACCGACATGGACATACGGGACCACGATGCACGGGCGAAACTGCCGATACGGAACCGTAACGCTTTCACAGAACCCCAGTGGTACTGCGAACACAATAGAACCGCTGATGACTGAAAAAGCATGATATGGACGGGTGGGTCATCGTTCACCTTATTTCAAATCATGGGCTGTGTTTATGTGTGGCGGACGCACAAAGAAGTGTATGATAAACAGTGTCCCCATCCAACCATGAACGTGGCGGTGGCTCTGTGATCCATGGCCTCAATATCTTGGTTTTCAGTGGATCTTGTGCTGACGCTAACCACATACGTCACCAATAGTAATTATGTTGCCATCTTAGGCGACATCTGCATCCTATGGTCCAGATGTTATTTCCAGAAAATGGCGCCATATTCCAGGATAATAACTGGCCCATCCATACAGCTGGAGCTGGAGCGGCGTGGTTCCAGGAACATTTAAGTTGAGCGCGCCTTCCTTGGTTCGCCCAACCTCTGGACCCAAACATAATTAAGTATCTATGGTCTGCTTTGAAGACAATCAGAAGCAGATTTACGTATTTATCCTCACGCAAGGAACTCAGTGATACACTGCACGTCGAATTGTGTAATATTTCACATAATTCGATTTTCGAATCGACATCTAGATTCCATTCTACATCAGAGCTGTTCTGAGGGCAAAATGTGGCCCAACGACATATAAATATCGTACGCTGCTCTTTTTCAGACATTTCCACAAAACTGATCAAGATCTGTAGACGTACAGCTCATATAGGATCCAAGGCATGCAAACTTCCGCTGACAATCTAAATCGGTCCCCGGCAACGGTAAGAACGCTATCCATTTAGCGAGGGAAATGAAGTCTTTAAGTTTTACGTCCCACGATTATGTCAGGAGACAGTGATGATGACAAATGAATGATATGGTGGAACGAAGAAAGTGGGAAGAAACGGGAAAATCCCGAGAAAACCCCCGCACACCGGGGTCCACCACAAGGCTCACTTGGCGCGAGCTGGGATCGAATTCAGGACCCCATGCACCAGTGGTGAACGCTCTTCCACTAAGCCACCGCGACTCCTAGCTGCGAGGGAGTTCAAATAATCTTTCATACGTGAATTGTTGAGATTTACCACTTTAATCACGTTAAAACACTAATGATTATTAATAATTCCACATAGAAACGTAAACACTTCCGTAATGTGAACTTGTTCTATATTTGCTGTTATAAAATTCACGCTGATAAGTTTTGTTCTGGAAGTGTTGAGTTCTTTTACACCATCGAGACTATATGAGACGTTGATCTATAGTCCGAACACCATAATGCATTCAATGCTCTCCTCTGGGGACTGAACTCGAAACCCCATATTATTTACTTGTCATAAAAAAAAATAACACAGTAAATAGTACATATAACAACATAGAAAGCGTCGAGACAAATCTTATTCGCTGATAAACATCATTTCTTGTGGTTTTTTAACAAATATATATATATATATATATTTTTTTTTTATGTATGGCGACTCTTCATTTTCGATCAAAGAATAAATTCAATGCTCTCCTCTGGGAACTGAACTCGAAACCCCATATTATTTGCTTGTCATAAAAAAAAATAACACAGTAAATAGTACATATAACAACATAGAAAGCGTCGAGACAAATCTTATTCGCTGATAAACATCATTTCTTGTGGTTTTTTAACAAATATTTTTTTTATGTATGGCGACTCTTCATTTTCGATCAAAGAATAAAATACGAATTAAAGTAGCCTCTAGCTGCAATTAGTGAGTGTCACATTAACAAAGATATAGCTAAATGCATTACTGTGACATCCAATAGCGAGAGAAATGTTCACGTATTTTCACGTTTAATCTCGTCGTATTTTATTGCATATTTTCTTGAGTTATATGAATTAATGCACACAATCAACACATATTTGATGTATTAACCGTTACATACATGTTTAATGCATTGAAGTCATAAAGCAATTTTTACAACTCCAACAAACGTAATGTCTCAAATTTATACCGGCACGTACAAAACTTACATCACGAGTTGATGCATCAAATATTTGTAGCTTTAGGACGTCTTGCGCCCACGACTGTCTGATGCTGATCCAGCAATTTGATGTAACAGGAAGCATTCATTAACGCAATGCAGCTGTTGGCAGGGAGTCGGTGTCACTGCATGTATACATTTTCACACACCAATTTAGAAACACGGAGGAAAGAATCAATCTGTGTTTATTAACAAGAATCCAGTTTTCATATATGAAATTTTATTTTCATTTTAAGCTTCATTACAAGAGATGCAAGGGCTCGGGGAAAAAAAATATTTTAAAACCTAAGTTTTTTTCACTGCTTTTTGACTGGAAGATTTTGGGGTAATATATATATATATATATATATATATATATATATATATATATATATATATATATATATATATATATATATATATATATAGAGAGAGAGAGAGAGAGAGAGAGAGAGAGAGAGAGAGATTTCAATTTTAGAGTCCAACAATAGTGTATACAAGCTTTCTTTTCCCACTATAACATGAGAAAATTAATTACTCCATTCTGAAGAGAAAATCATTTTTAAAAATTCAAGAATAAATAAAATCGGTCATTTCATGGAATCCAGTCGATCCACGCAGTGGGTTTTCTAATTCCAACGAATTGCTTGTATTGTAGAGCTTTTAGGTTAACGTCTAAACACAAAAACGTTTTACTAAAATGTTCAATACTGTCAGCACCAGCCTAACTGTTGCGAAAACCTAGTAAATTTCGTTGAAAGAAACGACCATTTAAAATTTGTGAATAAACTTAAACTACATTGAATTTATAATTATATATAATACTTATCGAAGCCGTTAAAATTCGAGGGGAAGAACGATATTATGATATTACGTTCTAATACAATATCTGAAAGTCACGATAATGTTCCCACCGAATGAAGAACGTGATGTAAGCAAAACACGGCTTTTCATAGGGGAAGAAACTCCATACCAAAATGATGCTTTTTTAAATAATCTCTACTCATGATCTCTCAAGAAGCAGAGCCTATATAGTCACCAGAAAAAATGGGTACCCATCTTTTTTTTTTTCCCGCTTGCATCAACTTCGGAGTGAACTCATAGTCACTATGATTAGGAATTAGGAATTAAATTTCTCGGTTTTTGGCATCTATGGCCATGTTGTACGTCACGTATAAGGAATTATGTCCCTCGCAATTACACTATCTGAGGAAAAGGAAGGAAGGAATCGGCCTGGGACCTACATGTTAGGTACCATCCCGGCATTTGCCTGGTGTGAATGAGGAAAACCTAGAAAAACCTCATTCAGGATGGCTGGCCTGAAAAAGCTTTTACACTTGTTTGACCAAGTGTCCCCACCGGGAATCGAACCCGGGACCGCTCGCACAAATAGTCACTACGAGTTCACTATGACTTGGAGACAACAATGAATCCAGGCAGTGGCACGCAGTGGTTGCATTCGGCCGGTATGAACCGATATGGCATACCGGTAGTAAATTAAGATGCCAACAGTCATATCATCTGTAAAAACTTAAAACAAGTTCTACTCTATTGAGGTAATCCCCAGGTACACTTTCGTTCATTTTCGTATCATTTTACTCTCGTGGTTTCTTTCTTACTCTTCTCGTTTAAATTGGACTGATGAATGCACTTGTTTTATAGTAAACTTATTAAAATGTATTTTTTAAAAAAACATTTTCCTATTTATGAACTTAATCTTTGCCATCTCAGTAATGTTATGTGTCTATTATAGACAAGTCTACAGCACACAATGACACGTACGAACGATATTGGTTTACGTGTGGAAAATATAAATTAGAAAAAAAAAAGAGAGCAATCATTTTGATTAAAAACAATGAAAAGCAAATTAGATAATAACTTTTCAAAAAATACCTACGAAAGGTCTATGTATACGAGTAATTTATATTCAATTCCACCAATGATGGCATGAAAGGCAAAATCCTTCAGAAGATTTAAAATTACCACCGGAAGATCCATATATGCTATATTTTCTTTCAATATTCTACAGATTAAGCTCCTAAGGTATATTACGTCAAAAGAAATAAAAACTTTGCCAACTTCTTTTTGACTGTTTGTATGTATAGGTTTGCTAAGTAATAATTCTACAATAATAATGTCTTATGTGATTTCTTCAAGTGAACGTAGTTGATTCAGCTCATTACCACAGACGACGTAAGCAGTGGGCACAAAATCCATAATTCACGGTTATGGTTCTATTATACGTTAAGTAAGCCGTGAAGCCTTAGAAAAATTAAGGATTATCTTTCTTCAAAATTAATTCTCCTCGCCAAATAACAAATTCCTCCTAGAAGGAAATGTCTCAATACAACATTCCTGGGAAAAAGACAACACTGTTTTTTTTACTTCTTTTTCTAGAGGCAGGATATGAGAGATTCCTGTGTGTTACTATACCCAAACAAACTAGCATCGGAAACATTGAAGAAATTATATTTCCACAATTATTCTACCAAATACTTTCAAATTAAAGCAACATTATAACTTAAATAATGATAATAATAATAATAATAATAATAATATAATAGAACGTAATTTGGGATAATCAATAATTATAATTAAATAAATATATAAATTTTAAGATATAACAACCTAGTGGCTCAGTGGTAGAGCGTTCACCTTTGGTGCGTAGAGACTCTGGCCCGATCCCAGCTCGCGCTAAGTGGGCTTTGTGGTGGACAAACACCGTGTTCATTGGTGTTCTCGTGGTCCCGTTTCCTCCCACTTTCTTCATTAAGCATTACATTCATTTCTAATCGCAGTTTCCTTTAGCCTAGCCGGTATAACCGTGGTATGTAAAATTATAATATTTCATTTCCAAGATATAAGACACACCGATTCAGTGGTAAAGCGCTCACCTCTGGTGCAAGGGGTCTTCGGGTCGATCCCAAGCCACCTGCGTTTCTGGTGGACAACCTGTCCGCGGATTTTCTTGGGTTATCTTGACTCATTCCATATTGTCACTCCGCCATTTCATTCATAGTCATTCACTTTCATTAATCATCCATCTTCTTTAGCCTAAAGTGCATGTAGTTGGGATCCCACGTTAAATCAGATCCATATTTCATAATATAGATTAAGTATTTAGCAGAGACGTTAAAATACAAAAAAAATTACTTAAAAAATCATAATGTGAATCCTGAGCCATCTTGGTACATAAAACATATAATCTGAGTAGTATATTGTACTAGCGTCAATTACCAGCTTCCCTGGATTAAAATAAGAAAAATAGTAATGTTTCGTTAGCCAGTCACTTTTTACTATTACTGAAACGCTCTCTGACTTCTGTCATTTTCGATCATTATATATATATATATATATATATATATATATATATATAATCCCCTTCCCCCAAGTTGCGGGGGTGAATTTGGATTTAAACTGCATCGGAAGTGTCATTATTCATCTCTGCGACCCCGAAAACTATGGATTCGGCACTAATATTGGCCATTTTCGATTATTTTTAAATATATCCTCTGCTCCCCTTCTCCCAAGTTGTACCGTCAAAGTGAAATGATAACACATATTCAGGCCCGAAGCTCATCATATATGTTGAAAATTTGATCGAGATCGGTCGGGTGGGTACTTCAAGAGTTATTAAGTCACAAACATAGTCACTTCTATTTTGGAACAACTCTTATTCAATCCAAACATAAAAGGAACTGACAATACAGTCCAAGGATTTGAAAATATAACTCCTACATTTACAAGATATACAAATGAAGAAAAATACGAAATCTTACGCAAAATGAGCGATACTAATACTCGATATCTTGCTTCAGGACTGCTGAAAAATTATCTTTAGGATATTTCCAAACTATTGAATGCATAAGTATGGGGAGTCTCATTGAACAGCTATGGTCGCCCCTCTTTATGTCTGTCGGCAGTCAAGAGTCAAAACATTACGAGACAGCCACGGCTGCATTAACCCATCTAGAGGCCCGGGGCTAGAAAAAAATATGTGGCCCCTGCTGACTTCCCTAATACATTTCTGTGAAAGTACAGTAGGAAAGTTAAGGGAATATGCTTCATATTTTTGGTCATATTTTATTTTTTGATATGGATTGTATCTTTATGATTGTTTAAAAGACAACCAGTTGAGATTTTGATCAGAGTGCAGGCCCATGTCCACCTGGAGGCCCGGGGCTACAGCCCCTTAAGTTCTCTCTTAATCCGGCCCTGGAGACAGCGAGAAACTTTCTTCCTCCCCTTTCCTCGAATAGTGTGATTGCCGAGGAACGTCATCCCTCATACGTGACGGGCTAACATGACCATAGATACCGAAAGCATAGAAATCTAATACCTAATCCTAATCAACCATTTCTGGTTTCGGAATGTTGATCGCCATAGAATAAATACAGTAATGGATAGCAAATACTTTTTTTTAAGTGGATTCAGCATCCCAAGGATACGTTTGGGTTTCAGCTTAATCCTTATACTAAAGAAGAAGTAGCAGAAAACTGCTACCATTTCTCTTTTCAATATTGTTCTCCACACAGGTAAAAACGGCAAGAGATATCGAGAAATGGATTTTGGATATCGACTAAGTATTCAACGAATATATTTTATCTCCATTATTGTCCTTCTATTTAAACAAGAAGTGGCTGAAATGTACAGTTTCAGGTTTCAACCCTGATCGCCATAGAATAAAAACGTTAACACATTGAGAAGCGGCTCTTACAAGGAGAAGGCACACTTTGGTAAGTGAACTTCAGGGCCATTTTTTGCGAGGTGGTAGTGCACATTTAAAGAGTTAATATTACAAACTGGGAGAGCGCAATGGGCAAAAATGACGGAGAAATACCGTCTTAAAATTTTCTATTCGATGCATATATAGTACGACGCGCAAACTTATCAAGTGACGGTGTGGCAGAGTGAGAAGAATCAGCGACTCGAGTGCAAGGGGTCCCGGGTTCGATTATCGTTCGAGTCAAACCTTTTTTCTTGTTTTTTGCTTCAACCAATAAAGTAGGCACTTGTAACTATAGATAAAATAGTAATTCGCCATATGTTTATAATGAATAAAATAATAGAAATTTTCAATCACTTGTAAATTCTTTTGATGTTCCATGTTAACTAGGAACAAAATTTAATCTCTTCCGTAAATATTATTGTTACTGCAACCATTGTGTAAAAAATGTTCTTGACGTTTCGTGTCTACATCTGTTGACAGTGGGAGAATTACAAGGGGAATGAGGAGGAAATCTGCTTTGGTTATAACAATATCCAGTATTAGCAAAGGAGATTTCCCCCCGCAAATCCTTTGCAAATCACACACTGTCAACAGATGTAGACACGAAGCGTCAAGAACATTTATTACACAAGGATCGTCGTCAAGGGCGTCGATCGTGGTGGGCACGTCCCCCAAGCTCATGTGGGCCCCATGTATTTTTATGAATATGTATTTTTATTGTTACATGTATTGTTATATGTATTTTTTATGAATGCCCCCCCCCCATTTACAGTGAAATCGGCGCCGTTGACTGTCATAACCATAATACAACTCGTGATATCAGTATATTTATGGAATAGATTAAATTTTCTTGCTAGTTAACATGGAACATTGAAAGATTTTACAAGTGATTGAAAATTTCTATTGTTTTATTCATTATAAACATATGGTGAATTAATATTTTACTTATAGTTACAAATGCCTACTTTATTGGTTGAAGCAAAAAACAAGAAAAAGTTTTGACTCGAACGAGAATCGAACCCGGGACCCTTTGCACTTGAGTCGCTGATTCTTCTAACTCTGCCACACCCTCACTTGATAAGTTTGCGCGTCGTACGATATATACGTCGCGTAGAAAACTTTAAGACTGTTTTTCTTCGTCATTTTTGCCCATTGCGCTCTCCCAGTTTGTAATATTATTTCTTTAAATGTGCACTACCACCTCGCAAAAAATGGCCCTGAAGTTCACTTACCAAAGTGTGCCTTCTTGTTAGACATGGATTAAGTGTTGTCGCGTCCTATCTGCTTCTTTATATACGACAAAACGGAAAATAAAAGCAAATGTTTTTTCAGCATATACCGTTATACTTAGGCCTATATGTTTTTTTTAATAACATTGATTAAAATTACTTTAACTTTACATTGGTACTAATGAAATGCATATATTTTTTAAAAAAGTAATAACTGAAGGCTATCAATGAATATATTGAAATAATGTATCATTTTACGGTATTAGATTTATACAATCTTTACTTCAGACTATATACGCTATTGTATTATTTATATAATCTGTCTGAGATTCTTAACTGTAGTGTATGATACATTATTCACTTATTCTTTTAAACTAATGTTTAAAATGAGAAGACTACAAGGGCAGCAAAAGCACGCCGAAGTCTTGAGAACCACAGTTTAAGAGATGCTCCCTTACGAGAAAAAAAAAAAGTTTATTTCTATTAGAACCAGGAATGTTAAATCCGTCACTTATCATTTCAAGATTTAATCTCTAGTTTCGAAAGCCACTGTAGTAATAAGGATATTAAGGATATATTAGTAGGAAACATCATGCTTCATTTCTTGATTATGTGGCTCAGGATTTTACGCAGCCTTAGTAAAATGGGCCCTGTAAAAACCTGAGGGGTAGCTATAAGTATTTGGAGTGTGGTGTCTAGAAAATGTACAGACCTACCTCAAACCAGCCACGTTGAGCCTCACGAGATCTATCCTAAATGGGTGAAACCTTTTATTTATGCTAAAACAACAATTTAATATTAACTAAAAGTTTAACACCCCTTTTCAGCATCAAGACTATACGAGACGGGACCCACTTCCTAAATGAGATCCGAAGTAAATTACTATTATTTATTTTATTTCTGATTTGTGTTAAACCCACCAAGCTTATATGAGAGTGAAACCAAGTTTGCCTTGGAATTCGAACTACAAGTAAATTTAAAGAGAAGTCAAAAAACGATGTTTCTGAAGCGGACGAATGGATTAACTGGATATGCGTACAATTCAATAGTAAAAAATGTTTCAGTTCGCAGTTCGTAACCCAAGGAATCATGTATTTAATTACCGACTTTCAGAGGATTTCCCAGCTTATTTTCTGCCTTATTTTCTCATCATTCTCTCGAGTAGGAGTAACGATCAAAATTTAAAATTTTTTATTTTCTCAAAGTAGATTTCAGTGTTTTGTTTATATAAGGCATGACTAAATGAAAGTGTGACTGATCCATTTAAGCAAAAGTTTATTTAGTTTTAATGCATAGGTGTATTATAAATTGAAAGGTGGTAACATAAGATCTGTGTAACAATACTGTCTATACATAATCACCCAGGAGATTGAGACAGATGTCCCATTGGTCCACGAGACGATGGATACCGTCAGCGAAGAAAGTTGTGGGTTGCGTCTGGAACCATTCATTAACTGTTTCTCGGATCTCATCGTTGTCCATGAACCGGCATCCCTTCAGTGCAGGGCCTAAAATTCAACGAAATCACAGCTCCACACTGGTAACAATTTTATATAGTATAGAAAAACTAGTTTAGTCAGCATTTGTTTAGACATATAATCAGTGTTCTGTCCAGTACATCATGTTTACCTTTCGACTAAAAAATTATTATTATTATTTAGGAAAATTTTGGCATCCAGAGCAAACAAAATTAAAGGCATATTAGGATACATATTTAATTGTATTGTATTAAACCACTAGATACAGGGAAAAAATCTCCTGTATTCATGTTTTCACTATCAGTAACTATCGAAGTCACTCTGGGAAACATTACTCTTTCTACTGATTTTCGTAACGCTGTGCTTCGGCTAAATTTTTGGTGGTTATTGATGTAGGTTATCTCTGGTAGTACATATTTTTATAACAGGTTGTAAGGATCGTGTAATTTTTATCTACAAAACAACACATTTCATTATATTGGAAAAGTGTAATGTTCTATTGAAACAACAGATAAACGTGCAGTTAGTTGCATATTTTAAAACTATATGAATGCAATCGAAAATGTTTGAAAACTAAATATAGTTACGAAGTTCCTTCACCTCAAAATTGGCAATGGTTCTCCCTGTCATCTAGGAGACACCTATACTTATTAACTCTGGCTTAATGTCATATACTGGCAGTTATATGGAATTGAGTAATCTATTGCATAAAGAATGTATTGAATCAGTAAGACTTAGTTTGACACACTAAACGCGTTTAAATGCATAATCTGAGAAAAGTAAGGTACTCACATTAATACCACTCCACACTTTAAGAATTATAGTTCCACACTCCTTTTCTACAGTTCCACAAAGTGTGGAGTACTCCAGTCAATTTTAGGCCCTGCTTCAGTGCTTCTTTAGTGGCCCGAACAAGTGAAAATCGCAGCGCTACACGTCAGAGCTGTAAAGGGTGGGGGGTGTGGGTCTGGAGAACTTCCCATCCGAAGTGGTGCCGGAGATCTTTGCATATGTGTCACATGAAAGCGGGCATTATCCTGCAACCGAATAATCCCTTTTGGCAACATGCCACGTTTGCGATTTTTAATGGCTGTTTTCGGTGTGCATAAGGTATCGTTTGCATTACTGCGGGCTGAGCCTGTTTGGAGGAATTCATGGCACGCCCGTTACCTGTTATCTCGCTTCTGTTGCAGTCAACAACACATAAGACTCTATCCACACTATACACTGTCAAATTTCTCCTGACATACACTGCCATCTACCAAGGAAATAGCAAAGTTCTATCACTGGGAATAATGGCTCTCCAACTTCAGTCCCACTTTCAGCTGGGCATGCCTTATTATTTTATGTTATGAATGACATAACTGCCTCTTAATACTGCATTATTCAATACCGGTACTGATTTCAGAAAAATGCAGAATGATTACCATGTCTCAGTCATCTATTTTATCTTAACATCTCACAATTACGTACCGAATCTAGAAAGACCATGATAATGAGATCAGAAAGTGGAAGAAAACGGGAGGACCCCGAGAAAACCCACGCACACCGTGTTTATCCACTACAAAGTCCACTTGGCTGGAGCTGAGATCGAACCAGACCTCACTCACTAATGGTGAGCGCTCTATCACTGAGCTACCTTGGCCCCATCAGAGACGCCCAGTCCCAAAATCAGCTAATTAAAAAATGTATAGAGCTAAAAACAAAACTCCTCTCTCTCTCTCTCTTTCTTTCTTAAGCGATAATTGGTGGAACAAGATGTAATATCCAGACAAAGGCTTCTGAACGGAAATACTGCCATGGAGCTGAAGAAAAGGCTGATGAAAGCATGTGCAGTGTGTGGCGTTGTGTGGATGTGAAACACGGATTATATATATATATATATATATATATATATATATATATATATATATATATATATATATATATAATGGAAACCTTCAAAATGTGGTGCTACAGAAGAATGCTGAAAATTATATAGGTCTACGGGGGACTTTACCTGGCTTGCATGCGATAAGTTGGACAGTTTCAACTTATCGCACCGTATCATATGCGAGAGAGATACGATGAGATAAACTAATTTAGACTTGATGATTTCTAAAATATATCTCTACCCTTGATGATATATCATCAAGTCTAAATTCTGCATAAGGTAAAGTCGGTGCGGCCAAATGATCCTCAGACGGCTTTAAAGAAAGTGGAACATAACTGAAGTAGCCACGTGTTTCTTTGTTACATGAGAGGGATATTTCAACAAGTCATTCAGTTTTGAGGGTGGTCTTCCGATTGACCTGTTGGAAGAGAAAGTGATGTTGCTTTTTTTTTAACCCTCTTGTACAGAAAACGATTAGAAACTTAGTCAACACATTGTTTGAACTTTATAGATCCATATTTAATATGTTTGATTACGTTAAAAGGACTACTTTAGTGTTTCTTTAATGTTAGTGATACTATTATTAATATTGATACATATTAACAAAATTCATCCATTTTAAATATAAGTTTAGCAACGACAACAACGTGTCCCGTCGACACCACACTTGTACCGTTTTTATGGCTTCTTTCGAGTGTTATTTATGAATCTAGTTAGGGTATATTTTCTGCAAAAGTACAAAGTAAGCCGATTGGGGACAATTGAAACGTGGCACGTATATCAAACGCAAAAGCTACGAAAATGTCAGGAGTAAAAGACTAATGAATATTTCGAAAAGAAATGATAGAACGATTGGACATATGCGACACGAAGGACGCTCCCGAGTTCGATATCCGGTGGGGACATTCCGTCCATCCTGAATGAGGTGTCCGTCCTGAATGAGGTCCTGCAAATGCCGGCATAGTACCTAACATAAAGGCTCCAGGCCGCTGCTTTTCCCACTTTCTCGGGTAGTGTGATCGCCGAAGGACGTTATCCCTCATAGATGACAAGGTAAAATGGTTACAGATGTCGAAAAGATCAGAAATATAATTCCTAATTCTAACAATAAGACGTGAAAAAAACATGTTATTAGGTATGGAGGGAATGACTTTGGAGGGAAAAAAAAAATACTTACAGGACGACCGCGTTTGAAATTTAGGAACCATATAATAAAAAGTGTGTGAAAAAAAACTACAATGAAATGACAAGTCTGGCCCAGAATAGGAAAAAATACAAAGCTGCGTCAAAACAATTCAGAGATGATGACCCACGAAGAAAAAGAAGATATAAAATCACATTCTATTGCGCGTGAGGTCTCTACAATGTATGATACTGTCAAAACCAAAAGAGGTATTTCCGTGTGAAAGACTCAAGAGAATATTCAGCTGAAACTCAAAACCAGCGATCAAGCATTAACATTTGGCTCGCCAGTGAAATTTGATTTACTAAGTTACATTCTACTCACTTATGGCTTACACATATAATTAAAGCACACAATTCTTGTAGGATTCCAATGCCTTCCTCAGGGTTTTTTTTTTTCCTCAGTGAAATTTACACAGAAGACGGAAGCAAGGTGTGGTACAGTGAAAAATTCACTCTTTGCAATTACCAATATTTGAGCTACACTACAAATTTCTCGCCCAGGTTACAATAACTAGCGTGAAAATCAAAATATCCAGTGAAATCTTGTTATGGATAGATGCATATGGATATGTAAACTTTTCGTTTGATGTATTTTTGTGTCTCGCTCTAGCTCACTGGCCTATTGTGTAAAATGTGAAGTGTTCATAACATATATGCACATGGCCCCCATTAATTAATAGACCAGGTATCCATAAAATAGATGCATACAGCGCTTAATGTATTAAATAATTAATCATGAGCTGAATTAAAACTCCCGATTACTATCAGATAGTTTCAAAATCATTTAAAGGTATCTGTACCACAAAATTTTCTTCTTCCTACAATATGTTGCCTCTGGCACGTGTCTCAACTTCCCGAGCTCTCCTTCACACATTAGGTCTACATCTAGTCAGTAATCCAAAATTCTATCTATATTTTCCATCGATTTAGATCCACTGCATCTCCAAATACACCGATCATGGTACCAGCTTTCAATCCAAGAAGGATTATTCGTTTTCATTTTAATCATCGTATGACAACAGCCAATAAAAATATGGCGGTCTACAGCATAAAAAGGAGTTCGAAATTGAGTGCTAAGACTTTTAGGCATGTTATATTTTTGAGCTCGAAAATAGCGGCATCGATGTTTATGGCACCATATCGTTATCATTTCATATTTGTCAGATGAAAGTAACTTCTCCAATCATTTACTCGCTAGTTTCGTCATGTATTAAAATACAATAAAAACAGTAAAAATAAGTATGACAAAAAAACAATGAAAAATAAATGCTAATAAAATTCTGAGATACATGCTGAGTAAAAATTTTCGTACGGTGACTCGTAACTGAAGTAATCATTGACGATCTCCATTTAAATATTCATCAATATGGAAACATAGATGTTCATGTAGCAATGTTTGAAAACTTGTATTAGTATTTAATTTCTTATTCTGGCATTATGGTAGTTTATTCTAGAGTTTTATTTCCTCAAATAGAATAGTGTGATTGGATTTTGAGAACTGAAATCTTGGTAAGTGTAAAATGTGTAGATGTTCTGGTATTGTGCGAGTGAAGATCTGCCAAAATATAAAAGATAAAGGTAATATATTTAAGTTTTGAAATAAAGGTCTGCTTTATTGGAGATGGCTCTTCTACTAAGTAATACTTTATTGTAATTACCTATAATTTTTGTATGAGAAGTGAAAGTAATAACCAAATTTCTCCTTACATCACATTGTCTATATTCAATTTTTTTTTTTAAGTGAAATTTAAAGAGGAACGACATAAGACTGGGACGTGTATCGAATCCAGAACAAAATATTACTTATGGAATTTATTCAATGATTCAAATTCTCAAAACCTTATTATTTTGTTTATTTCATTCCAGAGCTATTCCATGTCAAATCAACACACGGTTCTAGATCGATCCTTACAGAATGCAGTGGTATTTTATAGGCTATTCTGAAGTTATAAGCCCCCAAATTTCTCAAAATTTACCAAAAATTGCTTAAGTGACATCTGTTCGATCGGCATTTGCTGCTGACCTAAAGAACCTAGTACATTGGTTAAGGTTGATTTTAAAACTAATGAAAAGAGTTTTCAGAGATTTTTACACTACAGAATTTTTAAAAAATACTTTTATCGAAAATATCAAAAATTGTACAGACCAAATAACATCAAAATGTGGCACAGTAAGGTACAATTTAAAAAAAAAAAAATGTGTTGATTTGATATGGAATGGCTCTCCAGTAACAAATATGAGTAACTTTAATTTTACCTTGATCACCAAGTAATTTATTTCTTTTACTATGAATTAACTACTAAAAGTAACCATTGGAATGAATGAAGTGTCTACAATAAAACCTAATTTAACTCAACTCCCAGCTTACTGTGCTAACGCGCTAACCCAATATATACAGTAGAGAGAGCACTTATTTTCTTTTACAATTACTCCTGTATTTACATAAAGCTGTAGTTGAGAGGCATATAAGTTAAACACGGATTTCATTTTTGAATCAAAAGATCCAATATATTCCAATCAAAACTGTTCTTGTAGGCCTTATATCTGGAGAACTACATATAGTATAGCCGAACCTAAATAATTATTTACATCAGTATGATGCGCTTATTTCGTAGAAAATACGAAATCTCGATTTAGAGACCGTTAAAAAATTTTGTGGCCCCTGATCCAAAAACTAATTATTGGCCAAAATCGCAAAGTTTTGATGCAGTTTATTGGATCATTCCTAAAATTCTTGACGAAGATCGCAGTTTTTTAATCCATGTTTTAGATCATTCACAAAATTCTTGTTAACACTTAATTCAATAAACTGAAGAATTTTTAGATTCTATAATGGTCTTTAATGTTCTATATTAAATATAGAGCTTACTGATATTAACACTTCGCGTGTATTCATTACGATATTAAAACAATGGCCATCACCTGCAATATAACTCGATGTCCAACCACAATCAAGAAATTATTGTATTGGTTGTATGTGGTTCGGATCCCATGTTAAGCTGTAGGTCTAAGTCTCATGCAGCCTAGCTGTTGAAAGGGAACTAACTCCAATCCAATCAAAAAAGAAAAAAGAAAAAAAAAAAAAAGAAAGCTGATATAGTCAAGTGTCTGAGGTTAGATGCACAGCACTGAATCATCTGTAAATTTGAATCTTCCCCAGAGCATAAAATTCTCCCACCTCTATAATTAATTTCTAATTATCTCCAGTATCTTACAGAGGTTGGAAATACATAAAAATAACGTACTATACAAACTATGGCATTTATTCATATAGATAAATAATAACCCAGGACATGTGTTATGTCTACAAATATAACTAGAGTTTCTGGGCAAAACTGGTCTCAACAGTCAACTTTAAAACAGACTCAACTAAGGCACAGATTCCGTTTTGCTAGGCATGTTTGAACACTGTTTTGTACACCACTGAAACGTGAATACAGACAAGCACACAGAGGGTTACAGCACCGAAGGCACAGGGGCGGCCACTGTTTGTCGTCACGGAATATTACGATATTTTACATCAAGGGTGGCCAACGCGTCGACTGGGAAGTCGTGAGTGGTCTATCTGATCGATCATCGTTATTATGTTATGATTCTATCCAGCGGGCTAGTGAACATTAAGTAGACCAGTGATCTCAGAAATGAAAAGTAGTCCTCAAACTTAAAAATATTAACTACTCATGCTTTAGATAATTGTATGCAAGCTTTGGATATGTATACGTGTGCAAAACTTCTCTTACGGAGGCTTATATGACAGTCACGTATATACATTACTTATTTCTATCCTATTACTAAAGTTTCAGATTTTCCGCTTGTACAAAACAATTCCTTTGATATCATTTTTCTACCAGACTGGACAAATTTTAACCGTAAGATTTCCATTTTTATGCTGGTCTAATTTCAGCACGCTTTTAAATGAGCTGTAAACAATATGAAAAACATAAATAAAATTACCATGCAAATCCTTCGTGTCTATAGAATATCATTATTGTCCCTGGTGCGGAAGAACCGATTTCGTATCCTGGCAACGTCACGGCCGAAATCATGAAGTAATATATTATCCGACTAGTACTTTTGCATTCTGAATGGGACGCTAAATTCGAACAAATATGTTCCCAAGGCGATACATAACAGCAAATGTAAAACAGCTTTTATGATAAATTGTAGTCTCTCGGGATACTTGAATAACACAGAGAATTTGAACTTGACGTTCAGTTTAACATGATCTAACACAATTACATCAAACAAAATTCCCTCACCTGATTATATTCTGGTGCATCACCGCAGCTACACGCAATCCTATCGATTCGCTTCAAGCGATCATCATATAGTTTTTTAAATTCATCTAAAATTTTCAGCGGTTGGGTCTCTTCAAGAAGGGCATTGATAGATGCAGAACTGTTTGAACGAAAACTTCTGTTCTCATTCTGACTTGCATTACAAGATGGTAAATCACAACTTTCACTTGATGCCATTATAATTTTACGTAATTACATTGATTGTTACACCACATTTAACACCAGAAAAGACACTGTGAAATATGCACTACACCCAAACTAAATGAAACACTCCGACATCACTTGATCATTTTCTCCGTTTGTTGATGTTGATAACTACAGAAACCAGACGGACTATGATGATGTCACACTCCTGAGTATAATAAAATACAGTATAAAGTATCAACGTTTATAAAACTTCAGGTCATTATAATATTCACAAAATCTAATGGACTCTTTTTGTAATGCATTTTAGACCTGTTAAATATGATGCAATCATTATATGAAATCTGTCTCAATATATCATGTAGTATACCGATTCACCTGTTTGCAAGCAGCAGGTGATGAGATTTATATGGATCCCGCCTAGTTGAATTTAAAAGTCGCGTTAAATATCAAAGACACGACCCATTTGTGTTACATTCTGATAATTACTGTTTTTAGCGCATTTGCTAACTAACATTCATTTGACCAATTTGTTAAATATACAAAATTAATGTATAGAGCGCTGTCATCACTATGGGTATTGACCGACAACCACATTCCATAACGGTTTGTGTCAACGCCACGTAAAATTTGTCATGCGAAAATCGAATAGCAGTTATAAATAACCTTAAATAGTCTTCTTTGTGTTGCGTTGCTGTACGCAGAATTTTGCGAAGACTGCTACAATACCGACAAAGTCCGAAACTGTAGTAAACTTTCAAAATAATCTCCAGTAACTAAAAATTTGTTACTACTCAAGTACGAATATATAAGAATATATTCAAAGACGAACTTATGACTGACTGTTATACTGAGAATGAAATGTAAAATCTTATGATGATTTCTTTGTTAAGAATGTCAGATTTTGGGTTCTATTCTGTAACGGTTTGCGTTTATACAATTTTAGTTTGCAGTAGGGATAGCAGTTATCAGGGCCCGATCTACGGAGGACATTTACCCCGGGGCACACAGCTGGTTGAGAGCATGTAGGTGGCGCCATTTCGAGACAAGATTAACGCTTGCAAGTTTCGAAGGACGTATGGACGATGATGGAATCAAGAAAGTGGGAGGAAATCTGAACGAAAAAATGTTCTCGCAGCATTTGATGAGATTATAAGAGTAACATGGGAACCACTATGCTAAATGTTTCTACATGTAAAAATGTTGTAAAAACAGTTCTGTTCAGAGATAAGTTCAAATACCCCAAACTTAACACAAAATAATTGGAACATACGTTGAAATATGGTCATTTGTCCGTGTGAGCAGAGACAATTTCATACTTCCCATTAGGAGAGGGATTTGTATAAACGGAACTGAAACTAATATTGCGAAAATAAGGTAATCCATGGTAAGCACGATCATAGAAATACTCCGAGGGAAATTCTCTCTATACTACCTCCAGAAATCATCACTGCCTGTGAGGCATCTTAATCAAAAATATAAAGCTCAAGATTAGAAGAAACACAATGCAAAAACGAAACAATGAGTTGTTGTAGCTTCTGCAACTTCTGGGGGCTGGAATCTAGATTAGTAACAACATTCCCTATCAAATCTCAAAAAACAATAAAGGCAAGTGAATCATAATATCAATTTATATTTATTATAGTATGTTGATTTAACTTGCTTATTTGTAGTGTTTGGATTAATGCTATTACCATCTGTATGTTGTTTAAAAAGAAAGTACACAAAATCAGTACACGCTCGGAGTAGAAAAGTATATACACAAAAGCAGAAAACGTGATTTCTACTCTTCTGCGTGACGTCACACACCCAGCAACCAATGCCAACTCGTATCGGTATTTGGTGCCTCTAGTTAGAAAAAATTGACAATCAGTATGCGTTATTTCATGTTATGTCCGAAAGGGGGATAGCTGAAACTGAGACTGAAGGAAAGGGATATATGAACTACGGACAGTAAGCATGATAAATGAAAACTAATATATTTATCATGGAATTCGAAGATTTGGCAAAACCGAAGTTTCTTTGGGAAGCAGCCAGAGCTTTACCAAGTAGTGTTCCAGTCTCTTTACGTCTTCATCTTGAGTAAGTTATTGCGTACCATATTTACAAGATATTTGGAAAGTTTACAACAGGTAACATTGAATAATTAAGAATGGAAGATACATACTTATCAAGAAAGATAAATTTATGAGAAATCATCAGAAGTAAAATTAAAGAAGTTCAGATTTACAAAGATTCGTCAAGTTCAAAACAAATGTTACTTTTGCTTCAAAGGATTCCTTTGACAGTCTGGTACTGATTCAGAATACTCCATCATAATCATAGAAATTGTAGATTTATGATTGAAGTGAGGGATATAGTATACATGATGGTGCATCAGTTCCCGAAGGAGCAGGACGCTCATACTTTTAGGGATTATTCATTGAGAATGCACGAACTTACAAAGGGGGTAACAAAGCGACTTTTATTTACTTATCGACCGATACGAAAATAAAAAAGAACGTACCTGTACTTATATCTGCATGTGTAGTGCCCTTGTACTTTATCTATGACTATGTGAGTGTGTGTTGGGGGTGGGGGAATTTAACGCATATCGCATGTCTTGTGCACATGGATACTTCTTACTATTGCACTACGTAGAAAATTTATGGTATTTCATGTAGAAGTGGTAATAGAACACAGAAGAAACGTAGATCAGGGGGTTCTCATGTATACTATTACCGGTATACTCACTCAGAAACGAGAAATTACACTAATAATTTTATGAAAATGAATCAAAACTAACTCTACTCTACTCTACCCTACCCTACTCTACTCTACTTTTTAAAAGGGCCCTACTTATCGATGCACAGCTCGAGCATGTCTGTAAAGTTTAAATTCTGTGCTGGTTAAGGTTTGTCACATAACTCGAAATAACTGTTAAAAAATTATAACTTAATTTCCTTCTTTTCCCCAAAAAATTTTCATTCGGCGGCATGACATTAACCCATTTAGCTTAGATTAAAGGAAGCCACCAGAAGTAAATGTTGAAAGATTTCAATACTTTTACGATTTGCGTATAAATACGGCGGATACTTGGATTAAAACCCACTGCATTAGATAAACCAATCTGTGCCAGGTGTCCACTAAAAAACACGAATGCTGTGAAACCGAGTCAGGGCAGGATAAAGCTTGTGACCCCTCTTACAGGTGCGTCGGAAGGGAGCAGGCTTATCAGCCACGGTGGGTAGCGTAAACAAGTTTCGTTTGGATATGATAACGAGTTTCAGTGGCGCGTGTCATGGTTTCATACTAGTACCGCCGGTGAACATAATATCTAATACAGTCATCTGTCGTATGCACTCAGTTATTTTATCCCGTCGTAAAACACTTGTAATAATTGTACATTAGTAACCTTACACCTGTAAATCTAAATTCAGGGTTGGCTGGTTTAAACCAGCTGGTTTGTTCAAAAAAAGAAAAAGATGGTTTAAACAAAAAAAGAAAAGAAAAATATTCATAAATGTGTAAGTTTTCGTAAAATCTTGATGAATACACATTTATGGGTTATCACGTTTCACTCCCATATATTATTCGTATTATGTATATTCAGACCTCAATTCCCCATTCATTACTCAAAGAGATTATACTACAAAAGCAACTTTCTTTAAATAAGCTAATGAATGTTTCTTTTGTGATTTTGTAGTTTGTTATTGTTATTATGCAACTGCAATCAAAGAAATTCCAAATATTGTTTAGTTTTAATAATGTTTACTATTGACAAAATTCATCGAAATGAAGTACTCTTTTTTTTGGGGGGGGGGAGATCATACAAAACCCATAAGAGGTATTTATTGAAATCAGAAGTATCTTTTGTAACTATTTGTGTATAAATGGGTTTGGGCCAAAGTGAAGTCAAGTAATACATATCTTTATTCACTTTTCTTACTGATATGCAAATTAAGTTGTTGTATTTCTTCAACTTGGAATAATAAAAGTCGTAGTGAACCCACTTGGACTGAATTAGTTCTTCTGTACCCTGCAGTATTTTAAAATTGTCCATATGTAATTCTGTATAATGGTTTCACATGTGCAAGTGTTTATCTTTTTTCTTCTGAAATGACTCTTGACAAATATATTAACAAGTATGTAAAGATTAGTACAACGTATTTTTATGAGGAGTACTTTGTGAGTGAGTGGGCAGACGTATCGCAGTTGTGGCCAGTTAGTCCCGGTTTCGAGTTCAAAAGAAGGACAATTACTCTCGGATGTAAGACGAGAAGCGGTTTGGATTCCGCTTTAAACATATGTGACCCCTTCCAGCATAACCCGATTGTTGCATAATAACACCATGGCGAAACAAACTTGTTTCTGTCCATATGTGATATAAATACATAGAACAAATTATTTAGACTAAAAAAAACCTGGTTTAAACCAAAAAAGAAAAAAAGGGTTTAAACCAGAAGAACCAGGTTTTTTGGTCTTTTCAATAAAAACCATGGTTTTTGCCAACCCTGCCTGTATTACTTTGTGTTTAATTATGTCGTGTTCAGAAATTTGTTAATTTCAATCGTCTGCTGAATAAATATGTCTTTTCGGCAAGACTTAACTTTGACTCGGACACTGACTGGAACCGATTCATTTGACCCGGTTCAGTTTAGGAACGATTCCCAAGAACGAATCAATTAGAGCAGTGTAGGAATCAGTTCCTCGAAACAACCTGTTACTCCTCCTCCCCCCCACAACTCACTCCTAGACTACTCCGGAGAATAGAAACTAAGATCGTGGATTTCGTCGTGGGCTTAATTTCCTGTAAACGAAAAGTATTCTATTTACGTTTTTAGTGTCTTTTCCTGTTTTTCTTTTCCCTCTCTCTCTCTCTCTTTCTTTCCCAGCTGTGCCACGACGATTCTGTCCATACCTTTATTTCTGAACGGCCGAAGCTCGGAAACTGCGGACAAAAATACAGGTACCGTAAAAGAATAATGTATCAAGAAATGAGTATATTAATTAAATGAGGATGGTGAACTTATAACTAGCCTCGTAAGCAAATGAAATCTTATTTCATAATATATGATACATATAATAATAACTTTAAGCAAATTACAAGGAAAATAACATTAATTACACGTATCATTTTTTTTTTTTTTTTTTTTTTTTTTTTAATTTATACGGCCCTTCATAAATCTGTCTTATGTATAAACGTAAGGTGGCTAAGGTGTCGGTCGTGATATATTAAAAAGTACTCACTATACTCTTCGAACGGTCAACTCGTCTTGAGGTTGCGTTGGTCGCAGTTCCGCAAATTGAACAATCCCGAAAAAGTCCGTTGCGGTGTCCCGTGGGTGGTGATCTACGTTAGGGCCATAGTAGTCCTGGTGTCGAGTCCCAATTAGGTACAAGGGTTTATGGTAGATTCCAAAAGCCGTCTCCCAAACTCATTCACACTGATACCTTCTCATTCTCAAAATCACTGCGCTGGATCTCAGTCTGTGGTAGCCATAAATGTTGCAGGATTATTTGGCGCATAGGAGCATATATCAGTATTTAAATTTAGTGAATTGTAACATCAATAGTAGACACTCTTTAGAAATATACGCTTTTAACTTTGTAGTGGATATTTTGTCTTGAAACGCTCAACCCAAGCAAGGGGAGCTCGCTTCACATAACGTTTCACAAAAAGCTTAGAACGGCGCACCCAAGCTACAATTATGGGCGGCCTGTCGCGATGGACAAGTGTCCAGCGTCCACGCGAATTCACGCACAACTAACTACTTGCTCCAATCAACTTTAGTATATAACAGAATAGAATAGAATAGAATATTTTATTGTCATTGAGCTTTACAAGCAATAGACAACATCCGAATGAAATATACATAGCTATAGACACAGATATATATAAAAAATAATCATTACATACAGACAATCAGTTATTGGTTAATATTATTATGAACAATCTAATAATATTTGAAATAAAGTGATACTGCAAACTAGGACACAATGTCTTGACATTCAATAAACTCTTGAATCGAGTAAAATGGATTTGTTATTAACCAGTCATATAACTTTTTCTTAAAAACCTTAAATGGCAGCTGTTGTATGGAGGATGTTAGTTTATTAAATAGCTTTGGTCCTATAACTAAATAACTATTTTTGATCTTCGATAATCTAGTGAAGGGTATATCAATTTTCTTACACAATCTAGTATTATATGTATGTACTTCATCTCTGAGTGTCATATTTGCCAGGTTTTGCTTAGTGTAAAGTAGCACTTGATAAATATATACATTAACTACTGTCATTATCTTAAGCCTGATAAATAGTGGTTTGCAGTGTTCTTTATCATGTGTTCCAACAATAATCCTGATGGCTTTCTTTTGCAAAACTAGAACATCATGTGCTTGGCTACTGTTACCCCAAAGCAAAATCCCATATCCAATTATGCTGTGGAAAAATGCAAAATATGAATTCCTCAGATACTCATAAGGAACTGTATCTTTCAATTTTCTTAACAGAAAGAGCACTCGGGAGAGCTTTGTACATACATATTTGACATGTTGTTCCCAGGTTAGTTGGCTGTCTATACGTATACCAAGAAATTTAACCTCAGATACATCATAGTTACCTCTATCATTGCAGTGATTGAGACTAAAGGTTACTTTTTTTGTTTTATCTTGATTTAGCACAAAACCATTTCTTTTGAACCAGGTCGCTGCCTCTCTTAATGCAGCTTGAGCTTCTATATACACTTCTTCAAAGCTTGTATTTATGTTAAGTAGGGTAGTGTCATCCGCGTATAGAATTGATGTGGTATTAGTATTTAGAGGCAAATCATTTATCATTATTAAAAATAGTACCGGACCCAGAACAGAACCCTGCGGTACCCCATATTTCACTTCTAAGATGTTTGAATGCATGTTGTTAACACTGACTATCTGTTTACGTTCCTTTAAATAGGATTTTACAAAGTTTAAACTGCTACTGTGGAATCCGTAATACGCTAACTTATCACATAGAATTTTATGATCTACACAATCAAATGCTTTACTTAAATCGCAGAATGTAGCTAGAGCAAAACCCTTATTTTCAAAAACTTCATATATTTTTTTCGTTAGTGATTCTACTGCATCAATTGTGGATTTCCCAGATCTGAATCCAAATTGAGCTTCAAGAATTATGTTTTGCTCAGTCATATATTTATATAGCTGATCTTTAACAATAGTTTCCATAATTTTAGAAAAAAACTGGAATAAGGGATATTGGACGGTAATTAGATGAACACGATCGATCTCCCGTTTTGTATATAGGAATAACTTTTGCTATTTTAAGTGCTTTAGGAAAAATACCTTGAGAAAACATTTATTGAAGCATATTGCAAGGGGGTGCGCAATTTGATTAATGATAGCTTTTATAAGGTTGTTCGATATGTCAAATATATCCTTACTGTCCGAAGTTTTCATTTTTTTTAACTACTCTTATGACATCATCAGGGCTAACATGGTTAACAACAAAAGAACTATTAAATGGACTATGTTGACTTAAATACTGATACATATTTACATTAGTATCTGCATTGTTTTTCTTGATTTCCTCTACGGAAGTAACAAAATACGTGTTAAGAGTATCAGGCGACAGCGTAACATTATTGTTGTTATTATTATTACTATTGCTTACCTTGTTGATTATCTTCCATGCAGTTTTGCATTTATTTGATGCTAATTCAATGCAATTTTCATTGTATGTTGCTTTCGCTACCTTTATTGCAGATTTATATTTACTCCTTTGAGACTTATAAATATCACTGGATTCACTAGTCATTTTATTCTTATATATATTATAATACTGCATTACTTTAGCTTTCATGGCAGAGAGTTCTGGGGTATACCACGTTCTTTTATCTAACTTTGTTTTCTTTGATGAATTATATCGGACCACCCTTTTAGGCACACACATATCAAAAATATTTAGAAACTTTGTTAAAAAAAGATCAGATGTATCGCTGGCATTTAAATTATCATACTTAATGTTTACTTCCCAGTTTATACACGATAATTGTTGAATGAAACTTTGCAAATTAGTTTCTGTGATGGGCCTAGTTGCTATAAGTTCGGTGGTGGGAAAACTAAAGTTGTAGGATTCTACTTTTGTTGTACTTAGATTGACTAGCAGGGCATCATGATCTGAGAAAAGAAATTGACATACATTACTGGTTAAATGTTCCGTTTTTACATTGGTAAATGCATTATCTAAGCACGCTTTGCCTCTAGTCGGTTTACGGTTAACCACTTGAAGATTATGTTGTCTGAGTAGATTAAGTAACTCATGGACAGTTCGTTTGTCAGTAGTCACATCAAAATGTGCATTTACATCGCCCCCTATTACTATCTCATAATTATGCCAGTTGCTGAGAAAGACCAATAACTTCTCCGATTTTTCTAAAAAATACTTGGATTACTATCAGGAGTTCTATAAACAGATACAATTATTAACTTGTACTGATCCAGAAAAATTGCAGTTGATTCAAATTCACGTTCAGTATTAAGAAAAGTTATATCTAATTGACGATATTCTATTTGGCTATTAACATAGATAGCGACCCCACCATGTATGTATATACTCCTACTGTAACTATTTGCCATAGAAAAACCATCTATATTGTTGTATTGGAGTTCACTGTCTGCACTCCAATGTTCACTCACACAGAAAATATGTAAATCATTTTCGTAGGCAAAATCTGAAATAAGGAATGATTTGTCCTTCAACCCTTGTACATTAAGAAAGCATAGTTTAAGAGCATTGCTGGTCACTGAGTGTGTATCGTCAGCTTTATTAGATAGTTGGGCTAAGTGGACAGCATTGACTGAAATCGATTCTACTCCCTGACTCATATTACCTTGTACATTTGATCGTTTATTAACAGTTACATTTCTACTTATATCATTAATTTTAAGCGACTTTGTTAGGTTTGAAGTTTTCACCCGGCCCCACGGAATTTTAAATTCATTCATGGAGTCGGGTGATTTGGGTTTTCCTGTACAGACCAAGGCATCGCTATTGCCTTTTTACTTTCTAATGTAGTGTCTATGCTCTTATCAATTATTTCACAGATCTTTATACTTAATAGATCCTTCCCTGCTTGATTCAGATGCATACCGTGTTGAGTATACATTTCCCTACCTAACTGATATCCACCATATCAACATTCGTGAATTGATTACATACTGCTTTTAGTTTTAAGTTAGTGGCTTGTACAGCTTTATTAACACATGACTCTTTAATAAGGTCGTACCGGTAAGGAATGTTTACTACTATTAACTTACATTTATTCAAAACAGCTAGTTTATTTCTAATCCTACTCACAGCCTCACAACCTTCATTGCTAGCCACATCATTTGTTCCACTTAATATTACTACACAATTACCTTCTTTATTTACATTGTTCGGATTGATGCCAGATAACACATCAACACTTTTCGCTCCAGGCCTGATGTTCCCTTGTACTGCCAACTTGTGTTTAGAATTATCGCTCACTTTCATAGACAGTCCTCGACCATGACTATCACCATATATGTACACTTGCGACTCTGTCTGGAGCTTTCTTCTTGTACCACTCTTATTGATTGAAGCTTTGCGCACTTGAGATTGCTTTATAGTTTGTCCTTTGTTTATGGGCATTCTTACACTTGTCTTCTTTTGTGAGTTCCCTGCCTGATTTACATTTGACCTCATATCCACTTCACTTTCGACGTTTTCTAGCACACTATATCTGTTTACACATACAACTGAACTACTTGACACCACATCAGAATATTTTCTAGGTCTACTGTAACTTACTTTCTGCCACTGGTTGGAGTTCCTTTCAGTTTCAACATCTGATTCTACTGTCTTTATTTTTTGTTGCAATGCCTCGTTTTCTGATTTTAGGGACTTTATGTCATCCTGTAATAAGTTTATTATTTGTACCAAGCTATCAACATCTACATTGCCGTCACAATGGTTCGGTTTTACAATACTTGAACTCATGTTTTGTCCTTGCACTTGCATTTGCACTTCATCACTTTTAATCACACTTCCTTCCTGTTGTTCCTTGATGTCATGAATCTTACTTTTTAATGTATTCACATCACTAAGCAAAATATGTACCATTTCTTTCAAAGACGAAACCTCATGTTCTATCCGAACGCAACTAAAACACTTTCCCTTTACTGTGTCATTTTCCACTCGATCGTCATTTGTTTGCGAAGCACATGAATTCGTCTGAACGTTTTTCGATCTTGATCGTGTTACTATTGTATTTTTGTTTTGAATCTTTATATTGCATGCTTCACAAACATTTAATGTAGTAGATTCAATGTTGTATTTACATTTTTTACACAGTTCCACGCTAATACCTTGCTTTTCTTCAGGAGCTACGGGTCGACCAACTACACTTGCCGCCATCTTGTATATATACTATGAAGTATATATACTATATATACTATACAGTATATATAGTATATATACTGTATATATACTATTCAGTACGTGGGTGGAAGGAAAAAGTCCAGAAGAGTCCATGTTTTTAACCATATGTGGTTGTAGGATTGGAGCTAAACGCACCAACACATAAGTAGGCATACCAAACTTGTGAGAGTGCAGCTTTGAAAACTTTCTTTTATATATAAGGGTTGATAAATTAAGTTCAAAATTGACACTTTCTTTCCCATTTTAATTAAATGCGATAGACGAGCCTCAAAAACTGGTGATAAAACATCTTTCAGAAGTGCTTCCCAAACTACTCTGGAAAGCGATTCAAATAAATCGATTCTTAAACAACCGTAATCGGGTTGGCTGGTTTAAACCAACTGGTTTAAAAAAAAAAAAAAAAAAAAAACGAAAATGCTTTAAATCGTGTGAACTTCATGGTGACGTTTCCACATATCAAACCATCTGCATTAGTTTTATTTCCTTTTCACCTTTTAATCAAGTTGTCCCATATTCAATTCTCGGTCGAACCGCAACCCTTCTTTCAAGTGTAAACCAAATAGCGATTCGGATGTTACTTTAAGCGAATCTTCTTGATACCATAGGTATTACATAAGGATATTAAGAGCCTGCCTTACTAAAAATAATACGAAATTTACCATTTTTCTTTTGCTCGATTATTCATCAGTGAAAGGAGATAATGAAATGCAAGTCACCACAATCATAGATAATGCTATTCTACAACAGATAATATGAACCTGAAGAATGTTCAGTGTTGCAATCCATAGAAATTACAATGTTGCCAGAAAAACAATTTCCCTAAAATCTAAGTTAAGACAAAGAGTAGAGGAATGAACTCAACTGCATTTGATTACGTATCATGTTGTTTTGGTTTCTTGTGAACTACTTTTTAATTAACATTATTATTTAGTTTTAGTAATTGTATGTTAAAACTATTTTGTTTATTACAAACTAAAGACAACTATTATTTAAAAAGTAGTTCACAGGAAACCAAAACAATATGATATGTAACCAAATGCAGTTGAGTTTGTTCCTCTACTCGCTGCCTTAACTTAGATTTTAGGGAAATTGTTTTTCTGGCAACATTGTAATTTCTATGGATGGCAACACTGAACATTCTTCAGGTTCATATTATCTGTTGTAGAATAGCATTATCTATGATTGAGGTGACTTGCATTTCATTATCTCCTTTCACTGATGAATAAACAAGCAAAAGAAAAATGGTAAATTTTGTATCATTTTTAGTAAGGCAGGCTCTTAAGCGTAAACATACGAAACGAAACCAAATTGTATATTTCTGATTGTTTGAATGCCTGTTGTTTTATTTATTTATTTTTTTTTTAAAAAAAAAAAGATTGCTTAAATATATTGATAGAAATTGGCAAAATTCATCGACTGCCTACGTATCTTCCAACATTAACTTGGATTGGACTTTTAGTTTTAATTTAATTGAATCTACATACTAAATTAGTAATTTAATACCTCAGTTGTAGTGTACTGATTATGATACGTTGACCATAAAATTTTACATGCCAAGCAATAATGGGATTTCTCCGTTATTGCATTGCATTTAAAGTAATAACAGGATTTTCCCAATGGCTAAGACTGAAGTTTCCCGATTTATATATAATTCTGTGTAATGGTTTTATTTGTGCGACTGTTTGTGTTTTTGTCCTTCTGAAATGACTCTTGACAATTATATTACCAAGCATGTAAAGATCAGTACAACGTATTTTTATCAGGAGTCCTTCGTGGATGAGTCGATAGACTCATCGCATTTCTGGCCGATTAGTTCCGGTTTCGAGTCCAAATGGAGAACAATTTGTCATGGTTGTAAGCCGAGAAGCAGTTTGGATTCCGCTTTAAGGTTGTGACCCCATCCAGTATAACCCCGTTGTTATGTAATAACACCAAGGTAAAGCAAATCTATTTCTGTCCATATGTAATATAAATACGTAGAGCAAATTATTTAAACCAAAAAACCGTGTTTTTTGGTTTTTTCAATAAAAACTATGTTTTTTGCCAACCCTGAACGCAATTCACAAGTTTTCCAAAATGTCGATCGAAAACAGCCACAAATAAAACTATCATACTTTAAATGAAGTGAAAGCCAGTTTTTAAATTAACCTAATTTAAACTATTCATAATCTTCAACTACGATATTTAATTCTCAGCTAAAAATTTCAAAAAGAAAAAAATGTAAAATGTGAACAGCTTGTATTCAGAAGTATATGGGAGCTCCCGTCCCCCAACCCCCATAAAATATAGCTAGATAAAGTAAACCCTATAAAAATACATGTCGTAATTTTAAAAAAATGCACAAATGCAAAACAAATCAAGAATAAATATAATATCAATTAACAAATAAAAAACACTCACCGCTAATGATATAGAGATCCAGCATGCTTGTCGACTCTACATGCAAACCAGTCTCACCTATTAAACCACCTGATCTGATTCTTTAACCCTTTATCGACTGTCGGGACTTGTAAGTCCCGGTGTTTCAAGGTTACGTTTCGTATTACGTAATAGCCCTTGTGTTGCCAGCAACCTGTCGGGACTAACAAGTCTTTCTTCAAACACTTCAAGGAACGCTCACAAGATGGTACAAGCTGTTTATGAGCGTTGCTGTGTATGTGTGACAAATACAATTTCGCGCGTTTGAAGCATGCTGTTTATTTGTGAGTCGTAGTCGAGTGTGTTCTGATTTAGTCTAGTTTTTGTGTAGTATTTGGAGCTTCAGACGTTCGTGGATTTTTTTGTTACTTCATCAGGTATAGTATAAATAATACAAATATAAATTTTAACAGTTTTTGTATTATTGCGCCCATTATGGGGTAAAATTACAGGTGGATCCAGAAGTCCCGTCAGGCTTGTAGGCAGAGGCGGCATCAGGATTTACCTTTTCGGGCTATAAGTGGTGTGCTCTATTTACAGTGAAATTTGTTTTCGGTAATATCTAAATAAGAAAAATGTTTTGTAAATATGTAATATTCCTCATTTCGTTGCCTCGGATACTCCAGGACGGGTATCCAAGCGTTTGTATCACGTGGTGTCGTGTTGCCTTTAGTGTTTTTTTCAATGTTGGAAAATATTACAATGTGCGGAAATTGCGTAACTATGTTTTTCGGTTCCTTTGTAGCAATAATGTCTAGAATACTCGACGATAAGGAAATAGAAGATATTCTTCTAGAGGATATTCCATCAGATCTTGAAATAGACACTCCATTTGAAGACAGTAGCAGTGATGAGGTAGAGGACGAAAGTATCAATTCCTTGGAAACTGTATCAGACAATCCAGGTTCTTCAGCGTTGCCTCCGACAGTTCCATCTACAGAAGGTGAAAATAGTGATGATGATGTGGCAAGTGTAAAGACAGTAAGAAACTTTCAAAAACAGGATAGTGTAACGACTGTTCCAATATTTTCGTTATCTCGGGGTGTAGTTCGTAACTACTTTTTGCCGGATTCTTCTCCGACAGACGTTTTTCTGAACATTTTTTCAAGCGAAATTGTTAATAATGTTCTTTTTCAAAGCAACTTGTACATTCAACAACGCAACAGGAAAGTGAAACCAATCACAGAAGAAGAAATGTATGGTTTTATTGGTCTGCAGTTTTTGTTTGGCTATCACAGGTTACCGCAAACGTGTCATTATTGGAGTACGGACCAAGATCTAACAGTGCCGATTGTGTCTCAGACAATGACAAGAGAAAGATACAAACAAATACTGTCCAATGTGCACGTGAACGACAATTTGGTTATTCCACCTGATAACAAAGATAAATTATACAAACTTAGACCACTAATTACATAATTGAATGTAAATTTCCTAAAACTAAGGTTGCCAGATCAGTACCAATGTATTGATGAGAGTATGAAGAAGAAAAATCAGAATTCTATGTAAAGGTACAAACAATAAATCATGATCATAGTATTAACAATTGCTTCTAATTATATCCCTAAGACAGTAAAATTTATGATTATAAAGACATCCGAACTAAAAATATATTACAGTTATTATGTTAACTCGTTTCTGCCTGACGGGACTTTAAGGTCCCTTAAGTGTAAACACGTGGCCCATGATGATAATCATCAAATCGATCGATTTAATGGTTACTTGTACGCATTTAGAACCGAAATACGAAAAAATATATTAAAATTCAAATTGATATTTAATTCGGGTCATAAAGGGTTAACTAGAGTTTCTAAGCAGACCTCCCGACAAAACGTTAGCCAATCGGAGACAGTTTTAGTACTTAAAGTTTTCGCCGTACCAGAACATTCATGAATAATAACGTCATAATTACTGATTCCACACACGAAAATAATAAGACAGCAAGAACACTTGACCAGCATCAAGTTCTCTTTACTGAAAATTGTTTCTTTCCGCACAGCCGTTGATTTATTAAAGCGAGCACAGTTCCTGATATTACAAATAAGAAAAACCAATAAATATCCACTTTTACCATATGTTGGAAATAGCTTCAGCCTTCGAACACAACCATCACATGTTTTCTCTAGGTCAATTAAACCACACAATGCTGCAAACCGTGACGAATTAATATGCGAATTTAATAGAAACTTATTTAAAAAAGACAAGATCAAATTCTTTATATCAAATTCATTAAACGGTTTTTCAATCGCATTTGCTAACTGTTCATTAGCCATGAAAGGAAACTACGCACTTCCACGTATTTCACAACCACACAAACCTAACAGCTGACACCTACTACAAGCATATAGAATAAAACTGGTGACATCACAGTAGCAACCTACCATATGACTATAGAGAGACACCTAGTGGAAAAAATATGAACAACCACCAATCTGTCTTGTCGCACCAAAGGCACAAACAGTTCCAGGAAGTGACTGAACCTATAAGAACCGATTGAAGTCACTGTCCGAGTCAAAGTAAAATTTTGCCTCTTTTCATGCAGAGTATTAAAGTTTACCTGTAAATTTTCCAGAATGAGGTGTGCCAAAACTTGACCAGCACCCCAAATTCCATTGTTGAAGGAATTTTTCACAAGAAGAGACCCATGAATTAAGAAACGGCTCCGGAAATTTATTGATTAAATGAATAAGCTAACACTGGGATTTGCGGAATAATGTAGAAACATAATGCCTCTTAAGCTCCTCACAGCTAACTGTTGTTTTTTATAGAAACAGGGTGTTGTTTTTATGCAGAAGTCAATGAAGCTATTTGTCAATGTGATGATTCTTCAATTACTATGACTATGTCATGTGTAATTCGGTTTCCACGTTAATCAGTAGGTCTACATCTCATATATAGCCTTGCTGCTGAAAGGGACGTTAAACTCAAAACCAACTCAAGTATGACTAAGAGGAACAGTGATAAACCGGATCAATATTCTGAAGCTCCCGGTATATCAAAAGATCGAGATCCAATTATACCTTGGTAATATTTAATAAGTCAAAATCTTCCTCAAAACAAATCTCAATTGAAAGAAATATGTTTGAGTCTTATTATATTAGAACTAAATTGCTAAAATTAAATTTGTACTGAAGCAAGATAAGAGCTGGGATTGTGTTGTCACTAATTTTATTCAAAATTTTAAGTTACATCAAGTTACGTAGCATTTTTTTTTTTTTTTTTTTCACGCTTGCGCTCAGAGACGTGACATAGAATCAATTTGTATTGTGAATGTAGGAGTCGGTAAGATTTAGATTTTTTAACTTTATTTTATTTTATTTTTAATAATCTGTGAAATACTTTCTTAAGAGTAGGTATATTTACAGTGTCTTAATCATTATTTGTGTATTTGAGTGGGAGAACTTTTTCATATAGAATTGTAGTGGTCAAAACTGGACCACTAAAACTTTCTCTTGCTCGGAAGAAACATGTAAGCATTCTTCAATAAGAAATACTTATATTATTTTATTTTCCTCTAGCTAACAAATGAAATCTAATATCTATCTATATGCATTGGAGTAATGTATAATACACTGTTAGAAATGACAAGTACTAGGTAAAATATGAGGAGTCACTGCTGAAGAGAGCAGAAGCGGCCCTTGAAATAATATCACTTGGTTAAATACTCAGGTATTATAAGGATAGTCATAGCATTACGCTAAGAGTAATATGCCAGACGTTCTGTTTATTAAATTTTCTATTATTGTTTACTTTCCAGGTTGGAGAACAATGCTTTCCGTAAGAAATGCGCTTTGACTTCACATAGATCATTTTCACAGAAAGAAGTGATATGTAAATATTGTAGCAACATATGGTTTCAAGAACCATTCCAATCAAAAATTGCACCCCGAATGCATTTGACAAAGAAATTGGCTAAAATGCTACGACGAAAAGAGAGGGATCCCTATTGCTTGAGCAAGTACGAAAAAAGCTTATTGAAGAAATATGAGGAAAATACAAATCAGTTGGTAAGTTTTATGAATGTTTCATGTTTTGTTTACCTCTGTTGTATTAGTTCGGGAGATAGAAAGAGTGAAACTTTGTCAGTTCTTAACTCTTTAGAACTACGGTAATGATGAAACTACGGCTACAGAAAATTTAGTCTTTATATATATATATATATAGTAACAGAAAGTTAAAGAGAAATATTACGATAGATCTTTACTATGTAATTTCCGACTTCGCAGGAAACTGTTAACTTTTTGCAAGAGTACATTATTTGAATGTAAACTAAACTCGATGCGCAAAGCGCGAAGGTTTATGGTTAGCTAGATGGCGTACAAACCGCGTGATGCATGGTCAGTTCATCACCTTCCAGAGCCATTGAATCTGGTTTCCGAGTCTGGAGTTCGATTTCTCGTAATTCAAGTTCTCCACAGGTTCTTCACGATACTTTCTTCATCACCGAAAGATTCGATGTCTTCATTGTGAATCTAACCCATGATCGCACGTGCCAGTTATTACACTGCAAGGAAACATTTGTAGAGGGCTGAATCTTGCGACCAATTTCAGCCTCCGCAGAGTATCCTGTTCTGGGCAAGCATAGTAACAGGTTCTACTACCATTATTGATACTGTCAGATTAACCAGAATTTATATTTCCTGAAGATGCCGCCGAAGGTGGCTGATGTTTGGAAGAATTACTACATGGCTCTTTTCCATACAAAATTTTCAGTTTTAGTACAAGAAGTTACAGGTCCAGCCATTGTTTTGTTCACCAAAGGGTCCCGCACACGACCGTGTACTAAAGTCATTTTAGCTTTACAGCAGAAGTTCGTAGAATGGCCCTTTATCGAAACTCTTCAACGCAATGTTAATGCCCAGCGTTGAACATGTTCAATGAACAGTCAGCAGTTTTTGGTTGGATTGGAATTTAGCATCCGTTTCAGTAACGTGGACCTACAGTTTAAGATGAAATCCTACAGGTAAATGAACCCGGAGTCACGTACGCCAAAGTCGCACGCTGGCCCTAGACCGGCGGGGAAGGCAGCAGTTATTGTTGCAGAAGATGTTCAAAGCTCTTTTTTTTTAATCTTCTTTTTTCCCTCCTCCTCCTCGCTGAATAACAACGTCTCAAAACCTCGGTTCTGAAAAGAGACGCTGATCTTTTCACCAACCAACCAATTAACATTCTCTTCAATCAACGTACTGATACTCATCGGCACAAGCTATAGACAGACCAGAGAAATTGTTCAAGTGTCATCAGTTCGGAAGAAGAATGTAAGTTTGTCTCAGTGCCTACGGGGTTTTGTATATTAGATGAGGTAGATCGTAGCTTTCTGACTGGAAATGTCTGGGGCGATTACGTACACATTAACAGATCGGAAAGCCAAGCAGTGCGTAGAAACTTTCCCAAAAGATTTTGAGCTTCCTCTGGCTAAGTGGTCAACGTAAGCACCTTTGGTGTGGGAAACCATGGTTCGATTCCTGGAGGAGCTCGTGTGGTTCGGATCCCACGTTAAGCTGTAGGCCCACATCTCATATAGCCTCACTGCTAAACAGGACGCTAAACTCAACTCAAATCGAAACCAAAAGATTTTATGCTTGTGGCTGACTTCCATTATAATGGCAAGCTGAAAATCAAAATGGTGTTGAAAAACTGCGAAGTTAACTTATACTACTGTCATCATGAGATTTTCAAGCCAATTCTACACGAAAAACTAGCGTGCATTTACGAAAATGACTTCAAAATGAATCATGTTTATTGTCCGTTTACTATAGCTTGGCGCTGTGTTTTGACACAAAACCTGGCTAGCGAATCTTGGCAGTCCTTCCTCTTCTTTCCCCTTATTGCATTGGTAACAGTGGCACTAACTCATCAACTTTAGCACTAGTAGGGTTTGGTATTTGCAAGTTGCGTAAATTTCGAAAGTTTAAGTTTCTAATCAGGACCGTAACTTGTGGAGGGCAGGGGAGGGGCAACTGCCCCCATGAAGGTTCCTCGCCGTTTAAAGGGGGCCCATTTTGAGACAAAATTTTCTTAATCCATATACGATAGGAACATGAAATTATAAATCAAGCATCAACCAGGTTCACTACATTACATAAACAAAGCAGTACGCAAAAGGTAAATAAAACAAAAATGAGTCTTGGGCCCATTTCAGTAAGAAATGTGTACTATTAGAGGTCCTAGAAATAACATTCATATGACTTTGAGAGATTTGTCAATATTGTCCCCTTAATTAATTTGTCATGTATGGAACGGGCCCAGGGCTTAAGTAACGGCCCCGCAAACCTTGCCGTGAAGGACGGCAAACAGGTTCCGGGGGGAAGGGGGGCATAAAGAGTAAGAGAAAGATAGAAAGAAGGGGTCCAAGAATTAGCAAAACAACTTTTTCTAGGACGCCCAAATACACGTATTAATCTTGCCCCCCAGTAAAAAGATCTAAGTCTCTAATGTCTCTAATGTGCTAATGCGCTGTCTCTAATTTGAATTTGTTGGTACAGTTCTGCTGATAGTTAACTATATCAGGTTGGTCTCTAAACCTTGGGCTGTGGAGAGGAACATGTCTTTACAGGAGGATAGTATTCGGATTTTAAGAAGGTGGGGAAAAGAGAGCGAGAATGAGCAAGATGAGAAGAAACAAAAAAAGAGAATGAAAGAAGCACTTTTACATTTACTTCATAACGAATTTAACGAGCCATAAAACGAAAAAAAAAGAAAAAAAGATATCGGAACGCACCACCACAATATTTGCGACAGTGTTGGCAACATAATATTCTGGCGGAATATATCTCCCGCCAATTTTGGAGCGTTAAGTATTTGGCCCAATTCTGGCCTTACAGAAGCTACCATCTAGGCATTCACCTCGTGGGACTGAGGAAATCCTTAATAAGGAATACCAGCCAGAGCCGTGTTCATGCCCACGCTTGATCTACCTATTTTAATTTTTTTGTGTGTGTGCGTGTGTGTGTGTGTTGGACAGTGTCTGGTAAGGGCACCCAAACAGGGTAATTATGTACTGCTTTAAAATATTTACATGTTAAAATTTGCTTTATACTGTACTTTGAACACGTAATTTAATGTGTGTTATATTCTTCTTACAGCAGCATGCTTTATTTCCTAATACTTTAAGTCTATGGTTGTTAGTAATTATAATTATTGCATCATATAAATCCTTCTCAAAGCTTGTTCAATTAGTATGAAATTCTAGACTTGGTTTGCAACATTGCAAACCTTCACCAACAGGCAATATGTGGCGAGAATATTTCCACCTGTACTCGCATCGAAATTCCCAGCCCCTGTTTACAATCAGAACAATACGTTTCTGTCGCCTTATCATGAAAACAACGCTGTCCAGCGAACCTAACGGTCTTCGTTCTCTCTTTTTATTGTTTACAACACAAATTGCAGCCTCTCAATATTGCCAGGCGTACAAGGTTTTCGCACACTTTCGAACAAGAACACTTGTACAAAATTGAGTGGACATTTTATGTAAGATTGTATTACATAATAACTAAATAGATTTGCCATAACGTTAAATGTCTCAATCATCTCAAAATCAGCAATTTATGTAGGAATAGTAACACAGGCCTACAGAAAAAAAATTTTTTCTTGGTGCCTAAAATTTTAGAGCTGATTTTAACTATGTGTGGGGCGCTGAATCCAATAATGTAAGCAGTTTTTTTTCTATCAGCTCTACTTTGGTAGATACAGGCTACTGTACCAGTAGTGTTATTTACGTTACAATGTATGTGGAAGAAATATTACAATCCAAAATAAATATGTAAATTATAAATGATGTAACCACTATTTCTGCATGCTTCTTGCAATAGTATACAAAATAAGCAAAAGAAATACAAATATTCTCGTAATAACAAGTTTGAATATGATCTTATAAACTCTGCAACTCAAATAAATCCTACTGTGCTCTATAGAGATTTCTATTTGGAAGAACGGCGCTCTTTTCTCATTAGTGCTGCTATCTGTCGGTACTAAACGGAAACTAGTCATATAGTAGTTCCAGGAACGTCCACTAGATTGCATTGGTATTCTACTTGGCTAGTGGATCGTAGTTGTTGTCTTGCAGGTGGAGTGACATGTTGGAACATGTGAGTTTTGTTCTGAAATCATAACTTGTATCGCGTATACTAAGGCTTTATATTTAACATCCGTGTTAGTGGCCTGAACATAAAATGAGTTCAAGTCGAAGAAGTTGTGTTAACCATCCTGATGTGTTTTGCTACATATGTGGTGAGTACACATTTAAAGACAATAGAAAACATATCAGTGACTTTGTAAAAAAAAGCATATCATGCATATTTTGGTGTACGCCTAGGGGACCAAGATAAAACGTGGGCTCCACATATTGTGTGTAAAATGTGTACTGAACACTTGCGACAGTGGACAACTGGAAAAAGAAAGTCTTAAGTTTGGTGTTCCAATGGTTTGGAGGGAACCCACAAACCATGTTGATGACTGTTATTTCTGCCTGGTAAATGTTACGGGTATGAATAGAAATAACCGGAACAAGTGGACATATCCTGATCTGCCTTCAGCAAGACGTCCAGTTGTTCATTCCGATGAAATACCAATCCCAACGTTTCACCACTTGCCAGAGCTTTGTGAGACTGAAAACGAACGTAGTGAACATTCTTGTGACATGGATGATGGAAGTGACAGTGATTATGAGGGAATGTCAACAATTCCTCAACAGTTTAATCAAGATGAGCTAAATGATCTAGTTAGGGACCTTAATCTTTCAAAAGAATCGTCTGAATTACTTGCTTCCAGATTGAAGGAGAAAAACGTACTAGAACAAGGAACTAAAATCACATTCTACCGAACAAGGGAAAAGGAGTTTTTACCATTTTTCACTGAAGACACAAATCTCGTATTCTGTCACGATGTTAGAGGTCTCCTAGAACACATGGGTCTTCCAGAATACAATCCAGATGATTGGCGCCTGTTTATTGATAGCTCCAAGCGAAGTTTAAAATGCGTCCTTCTACACAATGGCAATAAATATGGCTCAATTCCAATCGCTCATTCAACACGACTGAAAGAAGAATATGAAGCAATTGCTTTGGTTATGGAAAAAATTAAATATCAGGACCATCAGTGGGTGATTTGTGTGGATTTAAAGATGGTGAACTTTCTTCTTGGACAGCAAAGTGGCTACACAAAATATCCTTGTTTTCTATGTCTGTGGGATAGCAGAGACAAAGCAAACCATTGGTCAAAAAAAGAGTGGCCGCAGAGAGACGACATGGTTGTTGGTAAGAAAAATATTATTAACATGCCTATTGTTGAGTGTGACAAAATCATTTTGCCACCTCTACATCTCAAGCTCGGTTTGATGAAGCAGTTTGTAAAGGCGCTAAATAAGGACGGGCCGTGCTTTGCTTACATGGGAAACAAGCTACCTCAGATCAGCACAGAAAAATTAAAAGCTGGAATATTTGATGGTCCCCAAATAAGACAACTCATGAAAGATCCGGCTTTCGTGGAGTCCATGAATGAGACTGAACGTAAAGCTTGGACCTCATTTGTAGAAGTTATCAAGAATTTCCTTGGCAATAATAAAGCTGATAACTATGTTGAGCTAGTGAACCAGATGCTTAATGCATTCCAAAAACTTGGATGTAATATGAGTATCAAAATTCATTACCTGCACAGCCATTTGGACCGTTTCCCAGACAACGTAGGCAGTCTGAGTGAAGAACAAGGTGAAAGATTTCACCAAGATATTAAAACAATGGAGGACCGCTACCAAGGAAGATGGGATGCCCATATGATGGCAGATTACTGCTGGAACCTAAAAAGAGACTGTGCAAAGAAACATTCAAGGATGTCACGAAAACGAAGCTTCCGAAGTGTTGAATAGATCGTTTTGAACAAATTATTTGATTTTTTATTCATAAAAACTATTATAAAATGTAGTTACAGAGTTATTATGTACTTGATGTTTGTGTTTATATGGTTTTCATTATTTTCAAAGTGTTCCAAATAACAGATTTAAATGTCATAGTTTTCTTTTCACTTACAGTAAAACAGCACCTATTCAATTTTCAACGTTGTAGCAGGTCAGTCTTGCAATTCCTATATCTCAAAAACTAAAGCTGTTAGGGGAAAACTAACGCCATATTTGGATTCAGCGTCCCAATTCTACTTCAAATCAGCTAAGAAACACCCGGCACCAAAACCACTGTAAGCCAGTGTAATTGGTCCATGACTGTGCAGAAGTAGGTACATTCGGATCGGAGATGCATGTGCCTGCCAACCATGAATGAACATGTAGGGGTGAGAAGCAAGGTTTTGACGCTCGCACTACAATTGTTGTTTGTAAACAATTTTCCATCCTAGAGTAAACGGGCAATACCAAGACAAGAGTTTGTAATAAACCTCAAAATCCACAGTATGCTACAAATCATCCGATGACAGTCCGTCTTCTGTGGCTTCCGACTGCTTACAATGACGCTGAGTGATGTTAACTGAGTTGATTATGAACAACCTGTCAAGAATGTTAAAAGATTCCGGTTGCTGTTCTCTAGGAAAATATACTACCGAGGAAACTTGATGTAGAGGGGTCCGGAGTAATAATTGACATATAGATAGGTTGTTTTCGATCTATAATGATGCACCTACGTTAGGAAATACCATGACGCCATCACCGATGATGACTTAGTTGACCCCTTCAATTTTGGGTATTGTCCCGCATCGACGTTTCGATTGAAGGAGGCTGGCACACAGTGTAGCCATATCCACTCCCAACTAATCCTCTTCACCGATTTCCTACAGGTCGTCAATGCTGCAAGGTTCCGCTACGCCAAGACCCATTTAAGGAGACCGGTGAGGCAATATTCCATCTGTGATGCATCCGAAGATTTCACTGGAATGTGGATGAAGGAATGGCACGAATATCAGTTTCTTCTATTATTTGATGAAGGAAGAGGATCGTGGAATTAGAGGATGTCTGTATATATGCCTTGTCTTGATACTGCCTTACCTGATATGTCTTCCTCGCGTAAAGACGACGAATGTCACGGTGATAAATTGGTGTCAGCGCATTAGTTTAATAATTGGAATTCACTGGCTTTTTGGGTGGCACATGTATGTTTAATTTTACATTGTAACAGAAACTAACCCTGCCATATCCGGTCCCAAGCCCATGCTCAGAAAGGGGGAGGGACCCTAGATAGGAAGATCGTAGGTCACAGTGTCCAAAGGCTAATGTGGTACTAAAACTCTGTGTCCCACTAAAGAGAATTAAAATATTGTCTTGTGCTCTTTTAACATAACTCTTCCGTACAGGGTGTTGTAGCATGTCAATGCACATAGGTGGTGGTGGTGACGGGAAGGCAAAAGGTCAGAAGAGGTTGCCAGCCTCCCACATAGGTCAATGACATACTATTGTGCCCAGGAGTGTACGTGGTACCTCACCTGCCGGAGGGGAGATATTGTGCTTCCTAAATGGAAATATCTGTCTGGTGCAGATGGACTACATCACCTATTGATACCGGTACTTCTTCCGTAAAATGAGGTAGGCAGGGGTTGGGATCCTGTCATCCTTATCGAGAGAGGAATATCTTCGGAATACCTCCCATATGAGCGACTAAGGCGTGCCCTAGGGTGCGGCAGGTGGTTGATTGGCCGCGATTCAAGAACTAAGATGGGAAGATACATCATCCTCCACACTCCCCAGATTTGGAGCCCTGAGATTTTTATTGCTTTCGAACGCTTTGCACAATGTGTTGTTCAACAATGACGTGAAATTAAGTGCGTAGTTCGACGAATTCTTTGAGTGAAGACGGATATTTCTATCGTTGAAGTATCAAAAAAGCTTAGTGAACGATGAAAGGAAGTCATAAACAAGAGCGGAGGGTAAATTATTGATTGACTTCTTGTAGTTAGTTTGTTTAAAAATAAATTTTTGAAAAGAAAGAAAAAAATTAAGGATGCTTATGTGAATTATTCCTCAACCCAATACATAAATAGATTATATCATCATCTAATAGACATATTCAATATATAGATCACTAATATAGCATTATAGAAAATGTTCTACATATTTTTGTTTTTATTAATGTAGAATATAAAAATTTAAGGAACTAAACTAACGCATGATAACTTGAATTAATTCTTAGTATACGTCTGTTATTAAGTAATTACTGTATTTTTTCAAGGGGAACTTTTGTCTTCTTCAGCAACGTTTTCTTAAAGCATCTACAGCAAGTTCATCACGTCACAGGGCATCCATCATTGTGGTATAGAAGTTTCGATTAAAAAATAAATAAATAAAATAAAATAAAAAAAAATCTGCTGGTAATAAAAATATATCCAAATACCTCGCTGTTCTCCGTTAAAATGAAATAAAAATAAAAAAAGTTTTATTTCCTTTTTAGCCTTTTCCACCCTGAAACTTTCCTTGGTATTACTCCACATTTTCCTAAATGGTGCAGAAGTACTATACGGTGTCACGTTGAAACTGTAAACATTGCTAGTCTTTCACTTGTACAATTTGGTGACACATTTTTACTTGTTATTTTACAAGTTCTAATTATTACCAATAAAAACTACTGTTCGGTACTTCTATACCACAACGATGAATAGGTGCCTTGTGATGTGTTGGGTTTGCAGTAGATGCTTTAAGAAAACTCCGCTGAAGAAGATTGGAGTTCTCTTGAAAATTTTGGCAATTATTAAATAACAGACATATACTAAAGCAAACGCCAAAAATATAGGCGGGTTGCGCGCGCACCTTACAGCTCGCTGTTGTCAACTCTCCCTTGTCATGTGCCACCTCCTTCCCCTCCTGTTGCAGGAGTAAGCAGACGATAGCCGTTTACCTAGCCACAGCTCAAAGCCTGCGTTCTGCCGTAACCAATCTTCAACAAGCGCGCGAAACATGAAACCTTGACAGTGACTGAGCAAGGCAAATGTAAATGTAGCAAGTTCGTAGGTTGCTAGTTGGCTGTTGCTCTCTTCACCCACTTTTTGTTGCGCGCGCAACCCGCCTATATTTTTGGCGTTTCCTTTAGGTTTAATCCAAGTGAATATTAGTATAGAATGTAGTTAATCGCCCTCGTGTTAAAAAAATGCCCTTTTTTTTGTTGTTGTGAATTCATTTATTTTTATGAGACTTAGGAATTGCTTCTTCCAAAGTCTAATTCTTGACAAGCGCTGCTTCATTAAAGTGAATGATGGATATTCTTTTCCAGGTTATGCAGTGTCCACGTTGTAAGAAACGAACTAAAATAAAGATGATAAAACGTAAAAAAGAAGATGTAGAAACAGATATCTCTTTATCAGAAAAAACACCAGCGAAGAAAAAGAGAAAATTCCAGGATCCATTTGCTGGACTCAATATTTCTGGTGTGTCTCCGAGCTTCTTTTCTCCAAACACTTCATTAGTGTCTTCGAGCAAGAAACGAAAAATGACCAAAGTGTTACAAAGTTTGCAAACACCGAATTGTAGTCCAAATGTTAACACACCGGACATAGTCCCTGTAGAAAATACACCGTCTCCGCTTGAAAATAAGAAGAAGGGACGAAGAAAATCGAAACAGAACATTTTGCCTAAGAGAGTGGAATGTCCATTAGAGAACTTCGAAGCCATCAAAAGTGCCAAACAAAAGCATAAAAGGCTTCTGAAGCTTAAACATGTTGTTTCAGCTCAAGAATCTCTCGCGTCTTCCAGAAACAAACTTGCAAATTTTTTTGCAAGTTTGGGTTAAGTGATTACATTAGTAAATTGTAAACAAATCCATGTATACGGGATTGCAGCATTGCATGTCCTGTAGTTGAATTTCTTTTGGTAACACTAAAGAGGATGGGTTGATTTATATACATTTTTCTTTCCTTGTTAACATTAATTGTGCAGATCGATCCATCTACATCAGCGCATATACCAGGTAAAGCTGAAAGTATTGCTAGGAGTACAATTTTGTAGTTTTTGTAAGAATAAAAAAAATGCTTATTGTTGACCAAAAGTAACTAGTGTAAAATCAATAACACATCCATATATTCCAAGTTCCATCCATTATTATTATTTCTTTAATGGTCATTGGATAATGGTAATACTGAGATGGTTATTACTCATTTGGCCAGTTTCTGTTGTACTGTAACCATGTCGATTTTTCAGAGTAATAATCTATTTCGGTATTATTTCTCTCTTTAAATTATAACAGAGCACTTCTGTGATATATAACACGTACATTGACCAACGAGAAAGTAAGTTCCCGTAGCATCGTGAAGGCCAGAATATGTGGTCTTTGAAGCTGATCTAATAGTCTTACTAGGGACACTGTAATTTAATGTGTGTCCAAAGATGTTGCCATATTTTGGACTCCCCTTTCAACTAAGATGAATTACTTACGTATGTATGTTTGAAAGGCCTCTTTCCTTCTTCCTATCTTCCTTTTTCTCCTTTTGATAATGAACGACAGATGCTCCCTTTCGTGTTAGTGCAAGTAAATAAATAAATAGAAATATGAGATTTTAACTTACACTACCATTCTGTCTTATAGGAAATTATGTAAATAATTACTGTAATATTCACTTTAATTTCATGCAAATGTCATAAATTATAACCTATTCTTATACAGGGTGTTTCAAAAAAAACAACACCGAAACGTTTGGGAGGTGATTCCTGACAACAAAATAAGATAAAAGTATAGATCAACCTGGGTGCACAAATGCTTCCTTTCGGAGTTATAGGCTGCCGAAAACATTAAAAAAAAAAAAAAAAAAAAAAAAAAAAAAAAAACACCTTCAAAGATCCATAGCTACAAAACTATGGGACCTATGGCAGTCTGATCAAGACTTCACATAGGAACTAGTACGTGTTCTATCCAAATATCCATATTTTAGAATCCTGAGGTACTTCCGCAATAATTTTTATAGAGGTAGTTGGTGAGTACTTCCGATTATATGCCCGTAGCCAAACTCCCTATATAAAAATTGTTGCGTGAGTACTTAAGATTCTGAAATTTGTACTTTTGGATAGGGCAAATATTAGTTCCTAAATGAAGTCTTGACTCGACTACGATAGGTCTCATAGTTTTGGAATCATGGACTTTTAAAATTCGCTTTTTCATGTTTTCAGCAGCCCACAACTCGGAAAGTAAGCATTTGCGCATCAAGATTGGCCTATATTTTTTGTATTATTTTGGTGTCAGGAATCACCTCCCAAACGTTGTCGGTGTTGTTTTGAAACACCCTGTATATATATGTTGTTTCAAAACAACGCCGACAACGTTTGGGAGGTTATTCCTGACACCAAGATAAGACAAAAAGTATAGACCAACCTGGCTGCACAAATGCTTCCTTTCGAAGTTCTAGGCTGCCGAAAAAATGAACTTGAAGGGTCCATAGCTCCAATACTATGAAACCTACCGTAGTCGGGTCAAGACTTCACTTAGGAATCAATATGTGCGCTAACCAGAAATAGATGTGCAGAATCCTGTGGTACTCACGCAACAATTTTTATAGAAGGAGTTAGTGAGTACTTCAAATTATATGCCCGTAGCCGAACTCCGTCTATAAAAATTGTTGCGGAAGTACCGCAGGGTTCTGAAACATGGATATTTGGATAGGACACATGCTAGTTCCGAAGTGAAGTTTTGACCCAACCACGGTAGGTCCCGGTGAGAGCTATGGATTTTTGAAGTTCATTTTTTCATGTTTTCGGCAGCCTATAACTCCGACCCAGGTTGGTCTGGCTTTTTGTCTTACCTTGATGTTTTTCTTCTTTCTTTTCATTTTAATTATTTCAACTTAGTTTCAGTAATTCTTAAAAGTAAGAATATTGGTTAAGTACAACTACACTACCTAGTTACAATACCCGTTTAACCGAATCCCGATTAATCGAATTTCCAGGTTAACAAAGTAGCTAAAAGGAAGAAAAAAATCTTTATTCATGTGTGACATTTTGTCCCTGCATAGCGTAGTCGCTAACTCTCTTGCCTTTGGTTTGATCGGTCCCTGGTTCGATTCACAGTGGGGACACTCGGTCGAAGAAGTGTAAAAGTTTTTCAGTCCAGCCATTCTGAGTTAGATTTTCCTGGGTTTTCCTCATTCACACCAAGTAAATGCCAAGATGGTTCTTAACATAATAATCCCAGGCAGTGTGATCGCTGAAGGACGTCATCCCTTATACGTGACAGACTAACATGGCCATAGATGCCGAAAGCCTAGAAATTTAATTCCTAATCGTACGAGATTTTTATTTGAAAGCACCGACAATGAGAACAGTATTTGTCGTGACCTAAATGTTATTTATCAAAGAATTGTTGTACAGTGCGTTGGCTGTACTCATCCACTTCTCCATCCCTGTCTATTTTTAGCACACGTGTACTATACTGAACTATAAAAGTCAAAAGACATCTGTCAGTTGAGCTTTGTATACAAATATACAGTACTGTTTACAGGGCCGGCTCCAGGTAATTTGCCACCCCCTCCCTTCTCTAGCAAGAACGAATCTTAAAAGCCACGATTTTAAGAATGCTACCCTATCATGAACAACGAAGGATAGGGAAAGAGCACTCGCACCCAGAAAGATCTAAACACCACAAATAGAATCTCATTGTGTCTGTTTTTTCCTCAAATAATAATCTATTATGTTAGTGAAAGATAAAGGAAACACATCTGCAGCGGAAAGATTATAATCCTTTTTATAGAATTCAATATCGAGTTTCAATCTCAATATATCAGTTTTTAATTCCAGGGCAACTGGCTCTTTTATCCGTATTTCTTGATCTTCCTTCTACATCTCTTAAAAAAAATCTTTCCACCTTCAATGATAAGGAACTTGTTTGTGACAAAGACAAGAATAGTGTTCATATCAAAACTGTGATAAGTAACTAAATGGAACAGATGTTCCCTACTGTTAGAGAATTGAGTTCTTGTATTTGACAAGGATCAAGCAATTCATACTGGGATTTGTTTGACCATTTTTCTTTAGCACTGTACATGTGATCTTAAACTAATGCTACCTAAATATGATTTATGAATGTAGTATTCAAATAGAAGGTCAACTTACTAAATTTGACTACCATCATCATGAGGTCTGTTTCCAACAAGAAATATTTATTTGAAATAATATACTTATGATAGATTTTGCCGCCTCGTGCAAATGCGTGTGTTGCACTGATAGAGCCAGCCCTGACTGTTGACTAAAATAAATAAGTTAATAATAATAATAAACTATTCCGATTTAACCGAATTTTCGTTCAAGCGAAGCACCATCGATCGCATCAGATTCGGTTAAACGAGAGACTAGTGTATTTTTTTCTTGGTCTTTTTTGGAAGTGCAATAATATTGTACATTGTGATCTGGTGTAATTTATTTACATTATTAAAATAAAATTGGCATTGCCTGTTGCATTACAACAAATGATTTAAAAAAATCCTGCGTTGAACTGAGTTTTTCCCATATGATTTCGACTAAAATGCATATCCTGAGGGGACAGGAGGATGAAAATTTATGTCCATAAGTTGAGTGTCTCAGAAGCCTCTCAAGTTGAGGTGATTAAACTCGGTATATAATCTTCTCACTAAAAATAAACAGAAACTTGTCCCAATGTTTTAAAAGATTTCGCTTTAGAGGAAGGGGAAAATTTCTGTACTTTTTCCTACGTATTCAGATCAACGTTGTCTCTGATCACTGTCTGAAATGAATTTTTGAACGTAGTTCCTTGCTTGCTCGAGCCTGTTTTTTGAAATCATGTCATCAAAATATATATGCTAAGGTGGAGTAAAGGGTATGCCAAAATTAGAATATTTCACGACATATGTTAACGAGATGAAACTTAGTATATAAGCTCCTTATTAAAAATTAGTGGACACGCTCCATTTTCTGAAATTCAGCTTTTAAGGGGGAATTTCTATAATTATTTTCTCGATATATAATAAAAAATACAGACCATTGCACTGAGATTTTTTGCTTCAATTTCTTATGCAATCATTTGCAGATATTACGAAAACATGAAATATGAGCAACGTTATGTTTCTGGGTAACTTCGTTTGAAGGAAACCACCCGTACTGAATCAGTGTTATTAATTAAATATTTGTTTATGTGATATCAACAAAATCTCATGAATTGTATTTGAGGAAATTGTAAAAGAAGAAAGAATGCTATCCTTTGTAGATACTTTCTTGAGAAGTGGTTTACGCGACATTATAGGCTATTAATGAAATATAAACAAAATCGCTACTTCTAAGGGGGTATCAAACGGACTATTTAACATAGAGCCCGCTACTCCGTCAGTATCTTCAATCCATTTTTAGTGGTAGCAGTGACGGTGAGTGATCAACGTTTGATGCGTAAACTGTAATTGAGTTCGAATTCGGGCATAACGCACCGGCAGCAACCCAAAACATTTGTAAGGCGAAAGGAGAAGGTGCAGTGAACCACAGCCAAGCAACTCTCTAGTTGCAGAAATTTCGTGCAGAATGTAGAAAGCTCGAAGATCAGCCAAGATCCGGCAGCCCCAGGGCATGGGCGCCCGCAGGATTTTTTTTTCCAACGAGGGGCAAGACGTACTCACACACACACACATATTTATATATATATATATATATCTACTTAGCCTACCTATCTAGGTAATCTAGATTCTATCTAGGTAATCTAGTTAGCCTACATTTCATTCATTGGTGTTCGTTGAACAGAAATTGTAGCCGACGAGGACCCTTCTTAGCGAATCTTGTAATTGCTTGCTCTATGAACACATTTTTGTTTACAGGCATATTTTCGGTGGGCACAATATACACAATCCACTGAGTCTTTTCTCCTCCATTCTTGAGCGTAACCAACTTTTTACTCTCATTAAAGTACTAAATGAACGTTCTACTGTGCAAGTAGTCGCTGGAAGCGAAAGAAATATTTCTGTTACACTCACAACAGCGACAACCGAGGCTTTGGTAGCTGTGTATAGTTATTGAAAGCAAATGAAATGAAATATCTAAGTTTTACGTCCCACGATTTTTCCGGCTAGTCTAAAGGAGACAGTGATGATGAGGAATGAAACGGTGGAATGAAGAAAGTGGGAGGAAACGGGAGAACCCCAATAAAACCCATGCACACGGTGTTTATCCAGAACAAAGTTCACTTGGCGCGAGCTGGGATCGAACCGAGGACCCTATGTACCAGATGTGACAGTTGGTGACATCTCAGCGATGATTTTCAAACATGTCCAAAATAACTTCAATGTGTTCGTGTACCTTGGAAAGATCTATTGCCTCTCCCTGTAAAGCATTTGTAGTTGGCTCTAAAATAGCACTGTATTTGGCTATGATGTGCATTGATATTATAAATGTACCAGATGACGCTGAAGAATGTAAGTACGTAATGAGCACTTTGTTGCGCGCTTCTGTTTCCACCAGGGAACAGCTGTTTTAGGCAATTCACTATTTCTGAGATTTTTCCCAAAATATTCTGATGCTTTTGTTCTTTGCTGACCACCATGTTTCACAGAAGAGAGGCACATTAGGAACAAGATTTTTTCTGACAGACTTTTCACGAAAAAAAGAATTATTATATTTTGCATAGTTACAACTAAATTTCGAATGGGTTTAACTTCATTAGTCATTAATAACCAAATTTAATTTATGGCTAGTACGGTGAAGAAATAACTCCTTAGGATATTGTTTTTGTATTATTCTGTTCACACCACCTTCCGCTCCTACCATTGTGTCGCATCCGTCATAACCCTGTCCACATAATTTCGATATATCAGGGTCACATTTTGACAAAAAAGATAAAACTTCAGTTACAATTGCCTTTGCATTAAGTTCCTGTAGAGCCACAAAACCAAGGAATTCTTCTATTTTGGGTTGATTTAGAGTTGAGTCTAAATATCTAATTCCTACTGACAACTGCTCTACTCCAGAAATTTCCACATTTTCATCAGCAATTATTCAGAATAATTTTCTTTATTTGCTTCCATAATTAAAACATTTTTAAATTCTTTTTCACCAACTGAAATCAATTCGTTTTGAATTCATTGTGAAGTATATTTCGCATTGCCGATCGTCCTTCAATCTGTACTTTGAACACAGTGGTCCTTAAGCAGAGTCGTTCTGACGAGTGATTAGTGCCATACTAAAGAGTTCGACTAACATATGTTTCCTGCAGTAGTCAGGCCTTTAGTATGACTCTAATCATACGTTAAAACTACTCTGCATAAGGCGGAGTGTCTCCAGCCTCGACACGAAAGTCTAACAGATCAAAGAACACGCCCGAGTTTGATTTATCATCTCGAAGAGATATACCATGTGCAGAAAAAGATGGAAGATAATATAGGAACTAGCTTTCTTTCTGTTACTTTCAACTTGCTTGATTCCGGAATTCGGAGAACGCTATTCTCGTCTTTTTGCCTCTTAGAAAAAAAAGTCTTATATGCATTCTGAACACTATACCATTAAGTTTTTTTTATTATTTTTTTTTAAAGCATCTTCGGCTTCCGAAAGCAATTAAACTCAAACTCTTGTCACCAGAAGAGCCTATAAAAGTTAACTTTTTTTCGAAAATCCAAGGGGGGCAATTGCCCCCTCTTGCTTTCCTCTGTGGGCGCCCATGCCCCAGGGTAACAGATTCTGAGGTCATACGATATGCCATTGAGCAATGTCCATCCACAAGCACACAATTGTCAATCCAACTCGATATCTCTCAATCCACTGTAATATGTCACCTTCACGAACTCGAAAAACCCGTGAGGAGCTGTCGCATTGTGCCACATGTTGACCTAACTCATACTCAAGGAAAAGTAGACATATGCCGACAACTGCTGCAAAATCTGCGTTTCCTGAAACAGATTGTCATATGTGACGAAAGTTGGGTGTTTTTTTCCGTAATCCAAATGTTCAGAAACAGTAGTTAAGAAAGGTATAACTTCCAGAACCGGTCGTCAAACAGGAACGTTTGAGCATAAAGTCATGCTGGTGTGTGGTGGAACTACGAGTAATTCACTTCGAGTTCATTTCAGATGGTCGTACCATCATTATTGATCTTTATTCTAAACAGTTGGAGTAGATGTATGGTGCAGTACATCAAAAATATCCTGCATTGGTGAACCGAAAGCGCGCCCTTCTTGGCTCGAAAAACGCAACAAAAAATTCAGGAACATGATCGCATCAAACTGATGTCACATCCAGCATACTGCCCTAACTTTGCCCTTCGGATTACTATCTGTTCCGGTTCATGACGCACTTCCTGATATCACAATGCTTCATCAACCAGCAGGCGGTGGAAACAGCTGTGAGTAACTTTTTTGCCTCAAGGACACGACGTGTAATCGAGGAACTGGCAGAAAGGTAGCTGCAGATAGTCCTACACGAGGGGCTATAGTACTTTCTCAACCCCTAAATGGAAACATCTTTTTTACACACGCCAAAGGAAACATGGGTGAATTTTCACCCATGATTCATAAATGTTACATTATAGCTGTATATTTTGAAGTATTTGCTTGAGAATTTATGAAGTGATTAAAAATAATAGAATCAAGAAATATAGTGAAAAATTAAATACAGAAATCTAAAAGATATTTGTATAATACTTATACTACAGTAATACATATACTTTTGTATAATATATTTATACTGAATAAAACTAATAGTTATATTTCTGAGGTATTAAATTTTACAGCTGTATAAAAGTTTAAAAAATGGTTTGTAGAAAAATGCTCATGTTTATCAACAGAGAATTTTGTTTACTGTTCACCTTGAAGCTGGTAAGAAAACATCTACAAGTCCTGATTAAGGCGTGCATTTTTTGCAAATAACATCCCGATGTTCTGCACAAATTAAATTCTTGCATAAGGTGCATTTCACAGCATATTTCTTGTCACTCTTTGTGCACAATTTGCAGCGTCCCTGTCTTGGACTTTTCACATCTGATTCCTTTCGTGTTTCCGCCTCTGATTCGTTAGATGTTCCTGGTGATACACTGTCCGTCTCATTCAGGATGTCTTGAATCTTCATTCGAAGAGTACTTGGAAGATTCTTGATTTGCAGTCTGTGTTTCATGAATCTGGTTGCTAGCTGTAGACCCAAATCATGAAGAAATTGAAGTCTGCTTACGTTTGTCCTTCCTCGAGTTGCTAAGACATATGACCAGATAATGAAAGAATTTATACCTGCTGCGTTTAGCAATCCGTAAAATACGGCCATTGGCCAACGCCGTGTACGTCTGCTACGCGAGTAGTACTTGCACAATTGATCAAACCTATCGACACCACCTTTAGTTTCATTGTAAAATTCGATAACTTCTGGCTTCCCTGTCACTTCAGAAACATCTGTTGTGTAGTGCATAGTTGAAGCTAGTAACTTTCTTGGGTGAGAAAGACACTAATTGTTCTTTCTTATGTGAGTCGTACTGAAACATTGTGGTGTTAGGTGGTCTCCCTTTAGTTTGAACTGCTTCTGCAGGAATATCTGGTTTGTTCCGTCGCAGTGTTCCCACCATTGTTATTCCCCGATCCAACATTTCTTCTAGAAGCGGGAAGGAAGTAAACCAATTGTCGACAGTGATGTTGGCATTAGTTACATACAATGTGCTTGCCAGTTCTCTTACTAGATATTGAGCCAGAGGGTCGGGCCCTGTGTATGTTTGTTTTCCTACATATGGTATTCCTGATACCAATATTTTGAATGTGCATCGCACATGAATACAAGCTTTAGTCCATACTTCTCTGGTTTATTGGGAATATACATTCTGAACTTGCAGCGGCCTCTAAAACCTAGAAGCTGTTCATCAATCGTGCATTCTAGGGAAGGCTTGTAATATTCCTTAGAATGTTTTAAAAAATTATTCCACAAAGCTCGAATGTTTGTGAAAGGATCATCAGATTTCCTAGTTTGTCTAGTTTCCTTATCATCGAAGCGTAGACAGTTTGTAATGAACTTAAATCGTTTGACATTCATTATTGCTGGATACACTGGGCACTGCTTAATGCACCCCACAAAAACTCTGTGGACATGTGATTGTCTTTTCGGGCACCACTAATGTACAGTAAACCTATGTAAGCCTCTAATTCTTCCAGAGTTATGTCACCTGTATATCTCTGTTCGGAGTAGTAGTTTGATCTTTGAACAGACATTTCTTTGTTGGTGTAACAAACAATGTCTTTTAGCACGTCCGCATCGAAAAATAAACGCCAGCATTGCTCAACACTTTCCACTTTTCTTGCTTCACCCTGAGGTCCCGGAAGTCCTGTCCTACTCATATTTCTAGCCGGAGTTTTGTTTTTTTTTTTTTTCGGTTGGTTTGTTGACCAAACGTCCGTTTTTTCCTTTGAGTATAGATTTTTTCGGAATTAAAATATTTCCGTCTTTGCACTCAAACCAAGATTGTACATTTATGGAAGAACTGCTTCGTTTCGCACGTTTGCTGTGAACTGGCTCCTTTGAGATTACACTTCTTGCTTCAGCACTATGTTCTCCCTCAGAATCACTATCTGGCACAAAGTCACTTTCGGTATCACCTATTGAATCAGTAATGTCATTTTCCACATCATCAATTTCATAATTGTCTCCTTCATCACTTTCTTCGGCATCAGACGCATCCATAACATATTGTTCCACCTCCATAGCAGTCATATGTTTACCATCAACAAGCACACGTTCCATTTTCAAGGATAGATTTGTCTGAACGAGTCGAAATAAAATGTCTGTGAACAAATAACTCACAGAAAAAAGTCACATGAAAGGAAACATGGGTGAAAATTCACCCAACAATTACGTACACAGCGTAAACAGGAAGCAGTATCAACAGGTTTGCACCACGTTCATAAAGCTACTACCAAGGGAGAAACATAGCATGGAGAACAAAGGTCAACGCAGTGTTGCCAGTCTGCAGCAAAAGAAATAACTTTCATCTGGGTGAATTTTCACCCATGTTTCCTTTTAGGGGTTAACTTGCTTTCATTGTACTGTAATAAGTACAGGTATGTTGTGTACCAGAAAACTGCAAGACGTATGACTAACCTATGTAGTAGTATTTGGCTCCGGCTGGGCTTTTGTGTTTTTAAAATAGGTATACTAAGGAGGAAAGAAGAGGAGTTAAAAAGTATGCCAAAACTAGAGTATCTCACAAGCCTCTCAAATTAGGAAGATAAAAACTCAGTATATAGACTCCTTATTAAAAAAAAAAAGAAAAAAAAGAAGAAAGAAAAAGAGAGAGAGAGAGAGAGAGACGTACTCCAGCGTTTTAGAATATTCCTCTTCTAGGGGGAAGGGAACAATTTCTAAAAATTTTAATTTCCTATTTTGTATTCATAAAATTGCTCATGCAAGAAAACTTTTGATTCGCTTAAAATGATTTTTTTTTAATTTAATTAGCATTTACATCGATCTGGACTTTTATCATTTTACTTTGATTGAAAGGCGTATCCTATCAGAAGAAAGAGTTTTAATTTTTCGTAAAGAACAACGGCTGCACGGTCCGAAATTTATTTTTGAACATGGCACATAGGTTTTCTTTAATTCCACTGTGATTCAAATAAATATCAAACGGGGTGGGTAAAGAGTTTAAATATAACTCAATCATTTTCCATAAACCTTTTATTCTTCGCGTGAGAAGAACTGGATTTCAGCTAGCGTATAAATAAAAGAGAATGGCATTTTTTCTTTATATATATATTATTGAGTTTATACTCTGAAAAAGCAATATATAAATACACTTTACAAAAAATCGTTTCTCACATAAATACTACATTGTTTTTTTATAACATACAACTATAAGAAAGAAAGAAAGGAAAACAAAACAGAAAAACGTACAACAATCCAGCTCTCTAAAAGAAATGTATAATTGTTTTTTTTTTTTTTTTTTTTTTTTCAATAGTGAAAAAGAAATCAATATATAGGTATTTTAGATACATCTTGCCCTATAATTGTTACTTCTGGAACTCTGAAAAACTGATAATTCTGCAAAATTTAACTTTTAAAATGCACTATGTAAGATTCGTTTGAAAGTTTGCTTTTTAATATTGGCTTTGGTCTTCAGTAGTTAAGTTTTCTTGTTTTCCTTTATCATATGCAGTGAGTCACTTAACTCATTTGCCTGGTATCGTATCGAAAAATTGCTGGTTATATAAATAAATAGAAAACTTCTTTTCTAATATAGAAACTTTTTTGTTTTCAATCTCTTTTTACGTTTACGTACAGTCTTGTCGTCTAAGAAAGAAGAATACAAGTCATTTGAAATCATAATTTCCTTCCAGAGTGCTAAAAATTACTCGAAATATGAACGCTTATGTCAGTCCGTCATAAAAACTATTTGTGCTGTGGAAACAACGACATAAGAGATTATGAATATTACAATACATAACAGACTTTTCGAGTTTCTGCTTTAAATTCAGATAACGTAACAGAAGTTTCGAAATATTGATATATATGTATATTAAATTTTTGTACAGAACAGATGTTTAAGTTTTGATTGATGGAATATATATGCAGGACTTGCAACTTGGTCACGAACAAAGTAGTTTCAGCAGGAATGCCCATTCTTTCCAAGGTCCGTGACGTACCCTGTTAGTGCTTTTCTAGCATGTGTTCCCACGAAAGCAAAATCTAAACTTTCTCAGTTGTTTGATCTCCAATAAAACGCCTTCATGATGCATACTTGATTAAAGATGACGTCCTTGTATAAATTATCCACCACTTCTTATACTAATTTTTTAATGACAATTGCATACTTGAAATTCTAATTCATAAATGTATTCAGAACTTTAGTTTCGCATGTGAGAACATAATTTTTATTTTCTCATATGTCGTATGTTTTTCCTGTTTTGATGTAAATTTCTAATGCTTAATTATCTTAGTAGTTGAAAGATAGAAGTTGTTTCGTTTCGTTAAGAATAATTTACTATTCTTGTTACATCAGAAGGAAGAAGAGTTTAATTATATTGACTGCTAGATATTCATAGCGTATACTGCAACGAAAGACTGTTTTAGAGGAGTTGATTTAATTTATATACATACATTGTGCAATACACACATATACACACATTCAAATTCACTTATACACAGTCTCATGACTACACAAGTACAATAATATAAAATACAGTTCTTTTTTCTGTTTTTTGTTTGTTTTAAAAGTCTCACTATCACATTCGTTTGCACACAGTTGTAATAGATTGACAATAATTAAATATATATCCGAAATGTTGATATTTTTTTTTATTATATATAATAAAGATAATAGATGCAATCTGTAACAGATAAACCTTAGTTCATTGCATACTAACTTTAGTTCATATTAAATCGACTAGTGAATTAAAAGATCTTTTTAGTTTAGGACTTTGTATATTGACGATATATTATTATATAGTCAATTTTTCTAATAAGATTTTAGATTTAAGATTTTCGTTCTTATTTTGGACAATTGGAAAATACATTTCACTTCTGAAAACAGGATAAGGTTTATTAAATTAAAAAACATATATTATTCATGTAGTTTTCATCTTAATTATACATAAGTTGACCATTTGATTATTCCCAAATGTTAGAGTACAAATATTCTGATTTAGAGTACAAGTATTCTGATCTTTTTTTAGATACAGTAATAACATTTTCAAAGTTAAAAATGTATTAGGACCACGTCTTGTTACATAACATCTTTTGTTGAAAAAAAAAAAATCCAAATCATTATGTGTAGTATAAAAATAATTTTCATTAAATGACGTGATAATTGTAATACGGTAATTTCCTCGTAAAAGACTTTCAATTTAGAAAGATACAGTAACAGAATAAAATATAATTTGTGTGATGTTTCACAAACAAAATATAAGACCATTACATTGCATTAAAGAAAAATGCTTAATAAGTCAATGTGTTTGCTTCATTAGGAGTGCAAGGAATAATTACAAATGTTGAGTTTATACTACAGTATTTTATATATAGATATATAAAGTGTAAGGACTTTACATTTTTTCGAAACTTGAATTATACTCATGGGATCATATTTTTTGATATTCCTGAGTTTCTAAGACAAATGCAGATTATTGTGTATCAAACAGCTAGCTATAGTAGGGTGTGAATTCTCTGGCTAGCTGTGCACTTCCAGTGGACGAGGTCCTTCAGTCAAGTGGAATTTCTTCTTGTACAACCTATGAGGGAAAAAATAATATAAATGAAATTGAATTAAAAATATTATAAATATTTTAACATGGAACGTGCGTTGCTTTATATATATATATATATATATATATATATATATATATATATATATATATAGGGTGTTTCAAAACAACGCCGACAACGTTTGGGATGTGATTCCTGACACCAAGATAAGACAAAAAGTATAGACCATCCTGGGTGTACAAATGCTACCTTTCGGAGTTATAGGCTGCCGAAAACATGAAAAATAAATTTAAAGGTCCATAGCTCCAAAACTATGGGGCCTAACATAGTCGGGTCAAGACTTCACTTTGGAACTAGTGTGTGCCCTATCCAAAAATAGGTGTTTCAGAATCCTAAGGTACTGACGAAGCAATTTTTATCGAGGGAGTTTGGCTACGGTCATATAATTTGAAGTACTCTCCAACTGTCTCTATTAAAATTGTTGCGGAAGTACAGCAGGATTCTGAAAGATGGATATTTGGATAGGACACATACTAGTTCCTAAGTGAAGTCTTGAACCGACTCCATAGGTCCCATAGTTTTGGAGCTATGGACCTTAAAAGTTCATATTTTCATGTTTTCGGCAGCCTGTATCTCCAGAAGGAAACATTTGTGCACCCATAATGGTGTATACGTTTTGTTTTATCTTGGTGTCAGGAATCACCTCCCAAACGTTGTCGGTGTTGTTTTGAAACATCCTGTATATATATATATATCAGGTGCCTCAAGAAGAAATGTACCTTTTCCTTTCATTTTACTACAAATGTGAAGAGTTCGCAAGTTAAGTGACAAATGGAATTGACCAGCGATATGGGAGATCTGATACCATGAGGTTTTTCTCTTTGAAGTTTTGTAAAGTCTCTTGTTTACAACAATAAACCAACTACAGTTCCTCAGTTGACAAAGGAGGTTCAACGTGTCATTTAGGAAATTAAGATACAAGAAAGAATTATGTGAGAAAGAATATAATTTTTATGAAAAGAACAAGAGCGTGCTAACAAACTCGTAAGAGCATTTGTTACATACTGTTCTACATTTAACCTCATGTATGTGCCTTATATTAACATTAAAATATCAGGACTTGAGCCTTTTTTAAAAGAATAACTATATAAATAAATAAATTTGTGATTACTCTGTGATTCCCGAAACACACTAATACACCAAAAAAAGAATCTAGAAATAAAGTACTTAAATCAGTAAATTAGTATGATAGATACAATCAAGAGAAAAAGTTCTAATCGCAATCATGAACTTTGCACAGTACAATTTTCATTGTTTATAGCATTGAAATTTGAAATAACAGTTCGTTAAATTAGAAAACTTAAATATGCAGTACAAATTACAATGTAGAAAAGCACAGAAAAAGCTAAAATGTAGTGTCAATAATTTAAGCTACAAGAGTAGTGTGTTGAGCGATATCAAATATTCATAGTTGTCAGCAATGTCAATATTTCATTTAAGAACAAGCATGGCGATTTATATATATAATGAAATCATAGTGTTTTAAGCATAGCTTTCATGAAGCAAACTTGTCGTGATTAGCAAATTTAAGTAAAATAACATTCTAAATTTTTAATCTTTATATTGTAATGAGATAGGCCAAACTTGTGAATTTTAAATAAGTTAAAATATCATTTTCATAGCGAGATTCTACCTGTAAAGAATTCCGTATTTATAAATATATCATATTGTTGTCACGTTCCAATCAGGCAAAATTACGAGAGGAATTCATCAACAGCTGGTGATGGAATCTTAATAGCATTAGTGCAGATAAATAATTGAGATTCTTGAATAGGGAGTGATTCGTTAGTTTAGTATATATAAGTAAACCATAAGTTTTGGTTAAGTCTCTTTTAATAACATATTATATGAGACAGGACCGAAACTATATAAGCTCCGACTAGGCATGTATGATTTTGATTTTTTGTTGTTCTCTTTTGATGTTTTCTTAATTTTGTTATATCAAAAGATTTCCGAAGTTCGTGATGTAGAATAAAGTAGACTTTAACTTGCTTAATACACATGTCGTATTAATTTTTCGTGTGTAGATTTTTCGGTTTCTGAAATATTGGCCATGAAAGTTGGGGTTTGGACTTAGTTAAATTTTTCACAACCGAAAATTCATTAATTGCTATTTAGAACAAGAATTGGGGAAAATAATTGTAACAAACCTGTTAAATGTTAAATGTTAACTTGAATGTTATGTAAATGCAGTGTGTTTATAATAAAGACTTGCTAAAATCGATGAAGCTTTCCACGAAGTTTTCCACGATCGGGAAATACATTACTAGTTAAAAATGATCTTTGATTCATACATTAAATTCAAGAACAGTTGAACCTCTTATTCGTTCATTTTCCACTATAACTTTGAGATATGCTTGTTCAATCAGTTCTTAACACCTCTAACATTTGTAAAAGACCTATATCCATATTATAGAAAAAAAAAAAAAAAAACACTTTCCATTCAATATCAGTTACTCATAACTTTCTGCCATAAAAAGTGGACCATTAGCTATCTTGCGGTGAAAGCAAGGAAAAGAGGATATGATGTCATTCTAAAATCAATACAGAAAGGGATTGAATGATGTCAAACTTTACTACTATGGACACAGACATGTCTTTACATATATACTGGAAAGGAATATAGGACATATTTACATTAAACGTGCTGATGATTTCTAATTCGTCCTAATGAATTTCTAGTTTATCGGCCAATATTTCAGAATGTTTTAACACTTGCGAACACCCACCTTCATACATTGCAGTCTAAACTCTTCATCAGTTAGATTATCAGTTTTATTAGGTAATTCCTTCCCCTTTCGTTTAAGTTCCATCTCAATATCCACGGCAGAGAGGATACTAACTGGATCAAGATTGTTCTTGTTAATGAGTCCGACTAAATACTCAATGTAGTGCGGCCTGAAGAAAAGAGAAGCAAAAAAGAACATAGACTGTGTTAATTGTGTTGGAAGAGAGACACATTAAAGAGCAAGTAATACCTTGAGCAAACGTTCTCGGAATACTTCCTCTGGAGTCCCGTAGGGATTAGGAGGTAGTTTCTTGTGAGCACGCTTGATTACAGTTTCGAGATCATCACATGAAAGTACAGTTATTGGATCCAAGTTGTGCTTCTTTATCAAACTACATAAATATTCTAGGTAATGATTCCTGCAAGTAAAAATTTTTCGTTATTCACTATTTCTATTTCTCGTAAGTGAAATACAGAGTTCACCAGAAAATGTATACAATGTTTAAGGAAAAAAAAAAACTCTATCATATTTCTTAATTACATTTAATTATTGTTCAAACATGTATTTCAAACCTTCAAGTAAGCATATGTTTACATTAGATGTTCAAAATCTTGGCCGTTGGCTGCCAAACACTAACAGAACGTCGAGCAGTCGCTGGATCTATAGCGGTCACTGTATCAATGAAGACCGATGCATATGCCTCTGTAATCTTCTGGCAAAGGTTCTCCAGCGTGTGCGGCTTACTTCGATACACTTCATCTTTCACAGTTCCCTACAAGAAGCCCATGAGGGTAAGATCTGGCGAACGGGGAAATAACTCAATGAGTCCTCTTCGTCCAATCCAATGTCCCCACGAATTGTCTATGGTTAACATCAAGCGTGCTCCTGCCATTTTCTTATCTCATTAACCGTGCTGACAGTAGCGACATCTGCTGAGCAAGAAACCGTACTACAACATAATTTTTGCTGAAAACAAATGACAATGCCGACATCTGTTGGGCGAAAAAACATACTACAATATACTTAAATTTCAGAACAATTGTCAATGCCAGTACCCTGATACAGGATGACAAAGGATGTATACATTATTCTGGCGGACTCTGTATATTTTACAGAATAGCAATAAATTCTTTCTAACCATTTTCTCCTGGCATAACAGATCCTGTTCGACAACTCTGATTGACAAATGAAATGTACATTTGCTTTTCCATTCCACTGCTTTCTTTTTTATTTTCTGGAATTCCTTACATATTTGATTAGAACGGGATGTTTCATTTTCATATGAGTAAACTATGTGAAGTTCCAGTACGGAAGTTTACAGTGTGTATAAATAATAAAAGTAGAGCGAAAGAAATCCTGCATGGCATATGAAACCTAAAATGTAAGGCACTGAATAAAAACATTTAGCTTTCAAACCTCAAATACTGTATTAACGATGAACTGTAGATAAGAGAAGAAAAGAAATACTGGAGAGAAGATCCAATCGTGTGTCACTGTCAGTGATTTTGATTCAGCTACAGTCTAACATCTCTTCCCTTTGCAGTCCATAGATAAGTCGTTCCAAATCTACGTCTCTAATACCTTCAAAGTTTATTTATTCTAATCAATAATGTAAGATACGTAGTTTATATAATTGTAGTTAATGCGAAGCATGCAGATGATCATTAGAGAGAGCCATTAACTACGTATATAACAAGATCTCCTTTCTACAAGGTGTGTTGTTGAGTAAGCTCATAATTGACCACCTCCACACATACTATGTATAATAGGAAATGAATTTCAACGATCACACACATTGATTAGTATTCTAATTTATCAGCAGCTATTACATTATGAACAAGTATGTCCTGAAATTCATATACATTAATTCCTTGCTAAAGCAAATATATGTACTATAAAGACAGAGAAATAATTGTTTCGTAAGTTCATAACGTTCGTGACGACGCCACGATATAGTTCGCATTGTTTGTGTTACTCTCCTTTTTCTCTTCTAACCATAATAAGATCAGTGTAGGTAATATCAAAGGAGTAGTTATTTAGCAGTATAAAAATGTAAAATTTTGTATTCTGCTATATAAATTACCATTCCTTGAGAAAAGATATTATGGTAAGAGTAAAAGAATCGGACAGAGTGACAAGAGCGTAGCTGTGGGCAAATCGTCATTAGCAACACAACGAAGCAGCTGTGTAAATTAATTTACCGAAGAATATGACATCTGCGAAGTAAATGTGTTCCAGAAAGAAAGAATTCTTATGTCGTATGTGTGATGTTTCTAAACTATTTCCTATTTACAGATATTTTATTTTCTTACCAATGTATCGAAAATAGTGACCAGTTTAGATTTTGAAACTTCATAGTTAATACGAAGGTTATTATTATTCTTTAATTATCAAGATAAAAGAAAACGTGAAGGGAAAAATACAATATTCATGACGTCCTCTCAACTATAACGATAGGAGAGCGCGGAGGCTCAGTAGTAAAGTGCTATGTTTGTGGTGGACAATATCTTGTTCGTCGATTCTCTCTGGTTTTCCCGTTTCCATGTCTTTATTCCACCAGTTCTTTCATAATCATTCACTCCTGTTTATCATTCGTCTCCTTTAGCCAAAGGGCATAACCGTAAAACGTTAAACCAAAGATTATTTTGTTTGTTTGTTTTCTTGAATTACAATGAGTAAAAGGAGTTCGTTAGTCATGGTTTCATAGGTGACGCTACAAGTTGTACTTGATCTGTCAAAAGGTAAAAGGTTGAAAATTAAACGTGCACCAAGTGTGCACAACGAAATGCTATTGAATGAGTTACAAATTGGTACTAATAGTAAGAGTAAAGAACTTGTCTTCATAATTTCCAATAGTTATGTCCTGAGAAATATTATCGGGACATGAAAAATAAAACATTGAAGATATCAGATAGTGTTAAATGTTCAGCGTGTTGCGACCGTATATCATAAAAAAGCTTGTTTATTTGAAATTTAATTGAAATGTCTTGTTAAGCATTAAAAAATTATAATGTTCTTTTAAACTTTAAAAAAAATCTCTTACCTACAAAGTCCAGCATGTTTTTCTGGCACCTCATTACCACAAACAGTATCAATGAGCCCTCCTGGAGTTTCACGTTGCAACTGCACAAGACACTTCGGAGTACTGTTGGCATCTTGCAAAACCTCTGGCGATTCTGTGTCGTAATGAACGCCATGTTCCTAAATAATAACAAAAGAAAGAATAAATGAATAACTATTCTATCAGGCCTTGTTTCCATTTTGTACTAATACACGATAGCACACTGAGCAAAGCTATGTGATGATATATTAAAAAACACTATCACGTAACAGTTTCAACACAATAACTGTGTCTTCATCAGACTTCCACTCTTTCTCTTAGGAGTGGAAGTCTGATGAAGATACATGAAGAGAGGGAAGTGGAAGTCTGATGAAGACACAGTTATTGTGTTGAAACTGTTACGTGATAGTGTTTTTTATATATCGTCACATAGCCTTGCTCAGTGTGCTATCTTGTATTAATAAATGAATGCACAAACAATATGACAGGTTTATCTGTAAATTCTTACCAACATGTGACACAAGTTTTTATAACTCGAAATTTTACTCAATGAGGCTTAAAAATTTAGTAAAACATATAAGTTACAATACTGATCCTAATGATCCATGTTTTATGTTTCTTACGAATTCCCATCATTATTCGTGATGTACTCAGCATTTACATAGAAACATAACATAACATGAACTATTTGACGAAGGGTCCTATCTCAAAATCTCACGTTTTCAGACATAAAGAAACAAGTATAATTCCACAGAGGAAGAAAAAATTAAATATGCAATAATTGATTATATATTCCAAATAATTATTATCTGGAATAGGTGAAGAGTTACTACATATTCAACTGCTTTCCTGTTTACGTAATTATTATTTCTTTCTTTATATCTTAAAAAAAAAAAAAAAAAGTGAAATTTTGAGATACGAACCTTCGTCAAATAGTTGACGAGTGATTATATCGAAACCATCATCATCATATATAACACACACTGTTTCGACTACCTTATAAGTATTCGAACATAACAATTTTGTGTTCATTCTAGGAATGTAATGCATATATTCACCTACATTTCTACTTAGTGTTTAACATTTTTCTTAATGTATTGTTTTGAGATAGAGTTTGAAGAACCCTTCCAAAATAAAAGTTTTTTCACGATTGGATTAGTTTCCCTGTAAAGAGAAGATAATGTGTCAATTTGCAGATCGTTACGTCTTTGTTTGTAAAATATCGATAAAAACAAGTCGAAGAAAAAATTGTGGAATTCTCAACCATAGAACTACGTGGCATCGTAAAGTTTGTTCCTGTAGAAGAAAATACACAATTAAGGAAATTCTTAAGTATATGATAGAAACATGTCCCTATCATGTATCATATTCAACGGTGGAGAAAGATATTCCAACTTTGAGCGTAGAGAATTTTCGAAGTATGAGATATCTTTACTGGTGTCATATCCAATTGTTGGTCGTTTTTAAAATAATTGGAAATTTTTACTTGAGATAATTGCTGAGTTTACAGATGTTCGTGTTGAGTTGAAAATTCAAAATCAGTTCGATGTACAAAATCTTTCAGCCAAGTATTACCGAAAATTTTAATGCTGTCGAGAAATGCAAACAAGTTAACACTTTCAAATTGATTTTGCAGAACTTTGAAGAATCCGGTGAAGAATTTTTGAAAGGCCCAATATCTACAATATGGTTGCACCGTTATGATCTAAAATCAACAGTTATTCTCACAGTGACATGACAATCCACAAGTCGGCAGCGAAAATCATGACGATTTCTTTTTAAAATACAAAGATAGTATTGTAATGCTTATATATATATATAGTAAATATAGTAAAACATTTGTGTCACAGTGTTAATCGATTTCAACTTGCTGAACAAATTAAACATCCTGAAAGAGAAGCGATGAGGAAAGCTACGAAACAGTACTCCTCAAAAAAGCGTAGAAAGATTTCTGTGTTCTGAAATATTCAGAGTTTCACTTCAGACATTAACTACCCTCATCAAGTCTTGCTGTGTGTAGTGTTGATTTCATAATCTTAATAACAAACTGAAAGAAGAAATTTTCGTACGTTTCAGAGGTAACGGCAGCTACAGAGCAATTTTTCAAACCAGACATTATAAAGTAATTAAATAAGATAAAATAAAAAGTTAAAGAAACTTTAGCAGCAGTGTGTCAAGTGTGTTGAATAGCATGAAAGTTTCAGTGTTCGTTCTTGGTCGGGCAAAGAAATATTCAACCTTCATCCATTCGTCTAAATTAACTAAAGAATCTATACAATGCTCTCTCTCATTCTCTCGTCGCTTTTTCTCTAAGAGTGCTATTGCTGTGGAAGATGGACAGGGGGATACGTATCTTGTTTCTTTGTTGAAATTGAGCGTCTATTTTCAGCTATATGAGACGTGGACCTATAGTTTACTGTCGAATCCCAACCACCACAATAATGCATTCAAATTTCAATGCTTCCTACTAGAAATCAAACCCGGGACCCTGTATACAAAAGATGTGCATGCTAGTTGCTAGATCAGCGGCGAGGGCAAGATGTATCTTGGAAAATGTATTTTCCACTTGGGCCGTGAATGATGTGTCACTCTTAATCACTGATGCAGAATGTATTTTGTTAACAAAACGAAAAATTAAATGTTCTACTTTGGAACTACTTGACGCTTGTAAATCAGTGGTTCTCAAAGTGGGGTCCGCTGGACCTAGCCAGGGGGTCCGCGGCGCCTAAAATTTCAAATGTGATGTAATAAAATGAAACTCACAACTGTTATGCAAAAAGTATTTTTAAGACTAAGGCACTGCAGCTGTGGGCACGAGTACAAAACTATCCCTGATTTCCAGTGCTCAAGGATTTCATTGATTCTTCAGGTGAAAAACTCTGCTGAAATGCACAAAACACTTGTATGACACTGGAAAGAATTAGCTTCAAGTTTTCGATAATATTTCCCTGTCCCACAACCTTGTAATGGTTGTATTGAAAATCCTTTCACTAATGTAGAAATCCATGACATACAATGTATGAATCTCTCTAACACAGAACAAGAACAGCTGTTTGAACTATCCTGCAATACTTCATGGTAAAACGTTTTCAAAGAAAATGAACTTTGTAGCTTTTGGTTGTGTATGCGCTGTGAGTATGAAGAGTTGTCTAAAAAGGCATTGCAACATTTGATGCCTTTCCCTACCACTTACTTATGTGAGCAGACCTTTTCTGCTTTTTGCAGTATTAACACCTTAAAGCGAAATCGTCTTAATGTAGAATAGGATCTAAGATTGATGGTAACTAAACTTATTCAGATTTCAATGCAATTTGGAAAAACACAAAGAATTTCATTCTTCACATTAGTGACCCCACATGTGAGAACATTGTTTATGAAGTGGATTTCCTTAAATATATATATATATAAAAGCATTATTTTTCTTTATCTTTTTCTTGTCAGTGATAATTCTAATCAGAATATTTTTAATACCATGTGAAATTTCAGATAGCAGATCTCCTTCCTAATGAACAAGGGGTCTGCGTTATCTGAAAGTTTGAGAACCACTGTTGTAGATCATTTGTAGATTAAGCAAGAACGTTACGGTCACTACATAATATGCATACATTAGAGAATAGATCACCTCTAATAATCGTTGCAATTCATTGGGCTCCTTATCCCTTAAATAGAAGAGACAGTTTCGTGGATGATGCGCATGTAGTCCAAGTTTTGCACAGTACGGACTGACGGAACACTTAGCTCCCATCATAAATGGCTTTCCACACCCGCAGCAGAACTCGTATTTGCACTGACTACACGTAAAATGCATGCATCCACCTTTAGCGAGAGAATAACGAAATTTGCACTTGGGACAATCGATGCCATTCTCTGCCAGATGTTTTGCTAAACCAGCTGCCTGAATCTCTGGGTCATTGGCTTCTTTCCACTCTGCAAATTTTTCACAAGAGATACCTTCATGCTGCTTTTCCCACTGAAATTTAAAAGGAAGGAGAACGTTAGCTACTAATTCTTCTCCACATTAACAACTAAATCAATTCTAAATTACGCACAATAGGTCATAAGTTCAACTATGATGGTTGTATCTTAAATATTCTGCTCTTATTATCAAAATCCATTATATTGATTATTGAAATCCATACTTAAGAAATAATAGTAACTTTAGAATGCTGTTACGCTGTTTATCGATTAAAACTAGACAGTTACAATTTTAAGTAGAGAAGCTGAATTTAGATAATTAGGAAAAGTAATTCCTACAAATAGTACTGACCAATTTATAATGTAGTTTCTCCACTAAAATTGTTAGTGTTAAATTTTATTTCGATAAACAGTGTAACGTTACTATTATTTCTTAAATATGGATTTGAATAATGAATGTGATAAATTTCAACTATTAAGACTTTCTTCACCTCACGAATTTTGTATATTGTATATATATACAAGAACATTGTTTCTAAACAACCCCAATAATGTTTGGGAAGGGTTTCTAACATCAACATAATTATAGACCAAAGAAACGCTTACTTTCGGCGCATAACCAGTCGAAAATTAGTCTGTAAAATGCAAAAATAAAACTCGTAGGGTGAAAGAAATGTGCACATTATTATTAGTCTTGGATTCCATTAATGCACAGTTAGATCTAGTGTTCGGGTGGCACAAGGATAATTTCAAAGAAATTCGAGAATTCCTGGGGGTATTTTATCAAAACTTCAAGAGTTTCGAAAGAGAAAATAAAAATCAATATTTCAATGAGTAAAAATAGTACTTTATTCAAGTTAGAAGAACACACTGTTAGAAGTCGAAAGAAGGAGAGATACATTTGTCAGATTAATCTATTTCGTCTCAGTACAGACTAAGCTCTCGGAATCTTGGATATGTCCTTTAAACTAATGGAGACAGATCATTAATGAAAATGAATTATTATGTTGGGGAATAATAGTCTAGGAGGAAATGGGGGAATTTCCGGAAAACTTACAGACACAATGTTATCCACCACAAACTCACATTTCTGGAATCGAACCAGGAATCCCTTGCACAAAAGGTGACTTTTTTTTTATCACTGAGCTACCGTGGCAGCACTTTGGAGGAAGAACCATGATTTCGACAGTTGTATCGATCCAATAAATCAGCGTTTCCCAACCGGTGTGCCGCGGCACACTGGTGTGCCGCGAATGGACCGATGGTGTGCCGCGAGAAAAATCGAAACAAAATTATTAATTCTATAGCAACCAAATTGCAAGACATAGGAAAAAATGTATATTTTTGTATTTCACATTACTATGAATTTCTACGATGGAAAAAAATTACTGTAATTGTAATCTATTGCTGTGTAGCAGACAGTATTTCGGCTTGTACACATTTCCATGGTTAGCTGGTATGTTACGCTTAAATTGAGAGTCATACTGACACCGAGAAATGGAAGCACTTGTATGGTACGCGTCAAGTGAACGTTCGTAGAACACTCATTCGCACGTGAATGACAGAACAACTCTGTTCAACAGCTGTTTTGACTTTGACGCATCGCAAGCTATGTGATTGCAATAATATGCACCGGTTTTGGTTAAAACAGCAAACTTAAAAGTACAAGACATTTGTTTGTTAGTTCGTTATTTAGTGATCTTCGTTCCTCGTGAAAGGTTGGATACAGTTTTCGAAAAAGAAAGCGTATTTTTAAAAATCTGAGTCCTATATTTCATTGCAATTGTTTTCTATTTTAAAATCAGAATAAAAAATAAGCATAATGAATTAACATAGGGGAAAACCAGTGATCGAGCTTTCATCTCTGTGAGGAGATCAGTAATCACAGAAAAGAATACCATGGTATTTTATATTTGCAAATAATAATAATAATAATAATAATAATAATAATAATAATAATAATAATAATAATAATAATAATAATATCTACGAGTGTGCCGCGAGAATTCAAGTTACACCCGTAGTGTGCCGCAAGTTGAAAAAGGTTGGGAAACGCTGCAATAAATATTAGTGTAATAAACCAATGTACCAGGTTATCAGAATTAAAGTGTTGCGGTTTAGAAAACTCTGGAGACGTAACCAGTGAACGGGATGCAACCAAATTTGGTAGGAATATATTTGGAAACATGCAGAAGTGATTGGAGAGGTAAACAAAATTAGTTCTAATTCTCACCACTCGGGAAATTGTGGCGCTGGACAACACCAATTAAATGCAGTATAGAAGAACATGCCGAGATAAACAAAAGTCAGAAGCTCCCGACGTGCAATGCAGAGCAGTGAAACACAAATTCTGCTGCTAAGTCGACACAGCTTGTCCCCGATCGAATTTGGCCACCAAATATAACAAATATAACATACGATGGACTGCTTGCCAATCAAGTAAAGAAGATAAAATCGTACAGTAGAAAGTTAATTAATTCAGGAATGAAACACACCAAGGATAGATTGTACAATAAAAGAAAGTGAGAATATCGAAATTAGTAAAAGTAGTGAATTGTTTGTAATGCACTAGACATTCATAATAAGTACACACACAAAAGCTGCGAACTCCCACTGAATACATATTTCAACATTTTTCGTGAATTGGTAAGTCATGGACACAAACGTTGTGTAAATCGGAATTACAAATCTATCTGTGAGAATATATTCTATACTGAGGAAGCAGATTAATTCTAATATTGTTCTTCTAACCTGAACAATGAACGAATTTTTTAATCGTTGGAATATTGTACTTTATTATTATTCATTTTCCTTTTGAACTTTTGATAAAATACTTGAGGAGTTACCTAATTTCTTTTTAGATTACTCTTGACGCCGCATATCCAATTGTGCATTAATGGAATCTGTAACTAAAGTAATGAACATTCTCTTTTATCTATCTATCTATCTATCTATCTATCTATCTATATATATATATATATATATATATATATATATATATATATATATATATATATATTTCGATTCACTGCTGTTTTCGCATTTTTGCGACAAATTTTCGGTTGAGATGCAAACCTAGCCTAAGAATTATATTCTAAAAATTCAAGAGCATGTTTTCGTGCGTGATAAATTAAACGACATAAACGTTTCTGTATATGAAGAAAGGAAACTAGCAATAACATTATTTAAATATACTTACTGGTTTTCTACAGAAAGCACAAGTTACAGCTTTGCAGTCTGGACATACTAATCTCTTTTGCCTTGGATTTGCGATGTAGCCAGAAGAACACTAGAAATAGAAGAAGAATTGCAATTGAAATTAAAATAAACTTTATTAAAGAGGCGAGATACATCCGCAGGCTGCTCTGAATACTGTGTTCATATACCGAGTAAGTTACACATTAATATAAAAATAATCTTAAATAAATATACATAAAAATAATACACGAAAACTGTTGATTTCGTTATCTACGTAGCGGCCTTATACGTATATACTATATTCATATAATATACTAGGAAATAGATATACCTAGTAAATATACAGAGAGAGACAAAGTAGAGATTTTACACAAATGACAAACAAGATAAAAATAGTGATGTAAGTACTTTGATACTTGTCCGTTATGTAAATTACTTGCGGAATTAGTGCATATAAAAATAAAAATGTAGTAATGAAATATTTGTTTCAATACAAGGCGTGTGTGTTCAGATTCAGTCGGTTTTTGATGACTTAAAGGATATTCCTTCATTCTATGTATGAAAGTCAAAACACTTGTCTACTCAGTTATATCGGGAGCAAGCTTTCAGTTGTAATAGAATATGCTTTGCGGGTAAGAGTTGGTAATGAATACAGTTATAGGTTATTTTATATGAATTCATTATATGTTTACTGTAATTAATTACGATTTATTAATTACAATATGTGTGGGATGCTTCCAATTAGTCCTCATTCAAATTAATCATTATTCCAATATTTTTATCTATTATAAATGAGGAATTTAAAGATGTATTTTGAACCAAGCTATTAATTTATAATTCTCACAAAAAACTCAACTCTCTATAACGGTAAAAAAAACTGTTTACTATGGTTTATCCTTACGGAATTGGATGAACACTAATTACTAAAGGTTTCTTCATCGTTTTTTTGAAACCGTCGCTGTATAGTGCATTCTTAGAGAAGTGAGTAAGTAGAGTTGCATGCGCTGTTGTCTGCAGGAAAAATGCATTTTTTTTGTGAATCTGCTATGTATAGACAGAATAGTAAGGAACATAGTGTTGATCCCTGTGGTATTCCTCTCCGAAGGTTGATTAGTTTCGGTATAACATAGCTTGTATCACTTAGTATCAATCCTTATCTTTATCGCCTGCTTGAAAAATGCATGATTATTGTTCTTAAAAATGTACAAAGCTTAATATTACGTACGAATACGCCATGTTTAATTGCTTCATTTGCTTATAAAGTCTAGTATTTACGGAGACATTAGTTATTGTCAAAAACTCAAAACATGTCATTGATAATGTGAAATAGGGTTATAGCGATTTTACGTAAATGTCAGAAACCTGATAATTACTCATTCTAAATTAATACTTAGGTGACAAAATGTCAGATAAAATGTAAAAACAAATATGTCGAGGAAACTTAAACAATCCATTGTGTAAGATCCAAATCAAGTGGGAAGGATGCTATTTTTAGGACTAGATAGTTTATACTTTAGCGAGAGGTTGTATTCTTCAAGATTGCATTTTCTCTACCATATCCGCTGGTAGCATATCTTGTTATTAAACTACTAGATAAATGAAGCAGTCGAGTTTCTATATGATACTTGAATTTAATGTTTGTAAGTAAAATGTTCATTGTAATGATGTATCTGTTAAGTGAAAGTTGATAGCATATAAATCTCTCTCTCTCTCTCTCTCACTAACCTTACTATTGATGAACTAGTATCTTTCTTTGTTGGAATATGGACATGGTCCCTCCATAGATTTGGATGAATTTGAAGTCTACTTGCCGAAGTACTGCCAGTAAGACTTAGTATAAAATTCAGCTTGTTTAAAACGGCTTCTAGCTGGTTTCTCTCCTAAAACTCTCCCGAAACTCACACTGATTTTTCATGATCCTCAGTTATTATATGGCGGAAGAATGGATATTTTTCCTGCTCGTGAACATGGAAATTTACGGCTCTCGATATTCAAATCCGAAATCTTCATGTTAGTGGTAATATGTCTGTTAGAGTGAGAGAACTGTGTGTATCAGAATTATGTAGTAGCAAGTGTTGAACATTGCGTATAAGGTGATACATATACAATTCCTACATTTGTGATTTGATAAACCGTTATACAATAAGCATACACAACATAAATGACATTCTATTATTCTTTCATGTTGAATGAATTAAGAAAAACATATAAAATCGAAACAACTTAAAATAAATCTATGTAAATACTCATTTAAATTTTGGTTTACGATATATATACATTATAAATTATTGATTCAAAGCTGGTTTCATTGCAGTAATAATATTACCCACCTTTACACACCATCTAAAATTAGGATCTTGCATTAATGTTCTGTCCCTTAGTTTACGTTGGAAAAGTTCGTGAACGGGCGGATCCAGAATGCTTTTTAACAAAATATCTAGATTACTAAAATATTCCAATGCCTCGTCGTCATTTTCCAGTTCAGGTTCCTTGCAGAAGGGACAAACTGCATCTGCGATATTTCTGTCTTGAATTTGTATAGTGAAATAGTTCTTGGCACAGTCTTTACAGCAGCGGTGAGTACACTTCAACATTGATACCATCTGAAAATACAATTAAAGGATAAGAATATAAAAGTTTATATTCTTTTCTCATTAATAGAAAGCCTCATTTCTCCATTAAATCAACGCAAAATATGCAAAATTTACTATATTACTGTATTTGTCTGCAATGGAGGAAGTGAAAAGGGGAACAGAAACTAATTAGAACATTGAGAACAATTTGTGTGCTGAGGGATTTTATAAAAGGAGTAGTGGACTGTCAAAGATAGAGGAATGATTAGAATTGATGGAAGGTATAAAAACGGATAAGTCAAAACGAAGAGGCTTGCTTAAGTCCATAAATTCGTGGAGCTTCTCAGTTTCTAGCAAGTGACCTGCTTATGATGGCAGAATATTTATAATGATGACGTATTCTTAATATTAATCCTTTATGATCACGACTCAGTCTTAATATTAAGCTTTCTGATGATTACTTAATTTTCATATTAATTCTTTATGATGATGTCTTAAGGCTGTATAATTATTTATTCTTAATATTAATTCTTTATGATAATGATGAGTTATATGACTTATCCTTTATGATGATGACTTATTCTTAATATTAATTCTTTATAATGATGACTTAATATTAATTCTATATGCCGATGACTTAATATTATTCCTAAATTTTGTATTTTGGGGGATGAAATATACAATCATTATACCTGTTTCATTGGATATTTTCCGGTGCATAATTCACATTCTTGTTGTAGAAATGCAATCGCTGAATATATGTTGCTGCATTCTTGAGCTGCATTTAATGATTCTTCCTCCTCAAATTTCAGTTCCATAAGTTTAACAGCCAGTTCAGCCTTTTCATATGAAGAAACCTGTCCTTCTGCCAAATATCGCCTAACTTGACGCTAAATTTAAAAAAGAAAAACCAATGTAACCAATTTCATAGCAAAAAATTATATCATATACCCAAGCTGTTGTTTTTATATTTGTCGCTAATTGTTTTCCGTACTTTTAAATCCGTACATGATATTGAAATAACATAATAACAATTTATTTGTAAGTAATTTTCGATAACAATACGAATAGATTCAAAGTAGACAAAAATAAGTATATTGAATATTGCTTTGGTTTAATAAAGTCATGAAATTTATTTCAGTAAAACATTTAATGAATATCATTTATTTAGTATAACAATATTTATTTACTTACCTTAGCATTTTTAGCTGAAAAAATTGATTAAAAAATACAGAAATACTGACATATTATCATTATATGCAAAATATTCAGAAATATATCTTAAATGAAATATATCTGGCTTTTTTGTGCCTAGTGATAAACGTCTGACAATATGGACTACTTGCATTACTTTGAAATATATAACCAAATCATCAGAATGTGACTACAAATTTCAGCAACATAATATAGTAATATTTCCGTAAAAAGTTGTAAGTTTTTTAGAGCCCCTTGACAGAAATTTAAAACGTTTTTTAAAATGTAGGTAAAAGTTTATTGAAAAGTAATACGATTTATTCAAGTGATATTCAACTTCCACCTTTATATCACAAGTCAGCTTGCTGGGATTATTAAAAATTAATATAAAATTTCTTCGTCAATCACTCCAATTTACTGTACTGTATTCAAGTAACACGCTGGTATTGCTCGCTGTATACGATTTGTGGACATTTTTAGAAACAATTTTTATCTAATAAAAAATCGATTATTTGTGGTTGTCTATAGCATATATCTGGAAACTTAATATAATGATTTCATTCTAAAACAAGAAAGTTCGTTATTTGTTACAAATTTAGTAAAAATAATCATACATATTTTTAAAATGCTTATTTTAAAGCGTTTAACGACAGGTAAAACCAATATTTATATTTGCCACTTTTTTTCTATTTAACATTCATTGTCATACGTTTTTCTATTCATTTATGTTATACAAATTATGTAACACGAATTCTGAAAACATTGTAGAATTATATATAGATAACTTATATCGCAATGTAGAACTAAAAGATTTCAAAGGTAGGAATGATTTTTTCAAAACTTTGTTTCACGCTAATAACTATACTCTTCGTGTGTAATCTATAAACGTAATTACATTTTCATAAATATATCTACATATTCTGCACAAATATGAACATTTAAAATTAAAAACAAGTTTTCACAAGGTAAAAGTGAAACTTTCATTCTTCGATTTGAATAATCTATTCATATGCCATTTTCATCTATAATTTTTTAGCAAACTGTTTCCTTAGTAGTTTCTGAAATAAAATAATCAACCTTAGTCATTCTTAGCCTAACAATATTATATTAGAAGTAACTAAAACTATTCGACACCAATGAGCAAGCCAGAACAACACATGATTCAAAATGCACAATAGGAATTAAAGGTTAAACATAAACGTAAACAACAGATGTGACTCCAACAAACACCAAGCAGTTCTTGTTTTTGTCATGCTTATTTATGACTTACCTCAAACTGAAACTGATCCATAACTTTAGTCGTCTTAATCTCCACTTCATTAGATTCAGAAGTCTCAGGAATTTTTTCTTCGCCTGAAACAGCCTGGATTTTTTTCTGTAATAAATTACTTACAAGTATAGGCGATTTTTCAACAGGTTGTGACTTTTGAGATTGATTTTGAAGTGTGGGGTCATTTTGAATCATAGCTTTATTTTGAGCAGAACGTTCAATACTAGCTAATATTTCTTTTTTGGGCATTTGATCGAAAGGAATTTGAATTGTTTGACGTCTGCGGTCGAGTATTGAGGGAGTAGCCTCTCGCACAGCTGATCGTATGTGTTGAGGTTGTGTTGTAGGTTCTGCTGAGGGATCTCGACTCTTTGATGAAGATCTTGTTGGACTTTCACTATTACTTTTATTTTCTTTAGTTTCTGGAGTTGAATTATTTGCATTCTGAGCATCAGTAGAAGCATTCTCTTGCTTGTCCGTTTGCGTTGCTTCCGTCTCTGGTCGATATTGTTTATTTGATGCTTCTTCTTCAACTTTAGTTTCTGATGATGTTTCGATTGTTCTTTCTTTAGCTATTCCTTGGTTAGTACCTGTTCCTTCATTAGACACATTTACCTCCATCTGTGCTTGAGATGTCATAGTTTCACTTTCAACCTGTATAGCTTGTTCGTTCTTATGTTTTAATATATCTTCCCTGCTTTTATCTGATGTTTCTATAGTGCTTGGTTCAGCAGTTACTTTTTTCGGTAATTCTGGCTTTGTTGCGCTTTGAGATACATTTGTTTCTACTTGTGGTTTATTTTCCGTTGAACTGGATTCAGTTTTTGCAGAACTTTGCGTCACACTCGTTTCAGTTTTTGCACTACTTTGGTTTTCACTTGTCTGTAATTGTGACATATTCGGAATTACTTTAGATTCTAACGGTTCAATCTTGCCTGGATCTATTGGCACTTGTTCTTGTGGCACATTAGTTTCTTTCTCTGTTAGACCTGTTTGAGTTTGTACTGTACTTTGTGTTTTGCTGTCCTGTACTTGCATAGTGTTTTGTGTTTTGTTTTCCGGTGTTTGTATAGTGCTTTGTGTTTTGTTCTCCTGGATTTGTATAGCGTTTTCTGCTTTGTTTTCCTGTATTTGTACAATGTTTTGTGTTTTATTTTCATGTACTTGTATGTTTTGTATTTTGTTTTCCTGTACTTGCGTAGCGTTTGGTGTTTTGTTTTCCTGCACTTGCGTAGCGTTTGGTGTTTTGTTTTCCTGTATTTGTGTAGCTTTTTGTGTTTTGTTTCCCTGTAGTTGTACAGCGTTTTGTGGTTTGTTTTCCTGTACTTGGGTAGGTATTGTATTCCTTTCTGAAACACTTTGTTTTGTTGTTCCCTTGACTACTGTGGTATTTTGTACTTGTTTGGCTTCTGTAGTTTTCTGCTGGTTTATTGATTTTGATGCTGTTTTTTCAGTCGCAGTAACTTTAATTGATTGATCTTTTGTGTGTTTCTTCTCAATAACTTGTTGTTGCGATTTATTCTGTTGTGGAGTTGGCGTTCTTTTAGTTTGCTGTGTTTTTTGCAATTTTGATTTCTCTGTCGATGTGGTAGTTTTTTGTTCCTTAGTATCTTTCTTCTGTGCCGTTGGAGATGTCACTGTGGGAGTTTTTTCTTGTTTCTTATTCTCTTTTTTCACTTGTTCTACCTTTGAAACATCACTTTGCGTTTTTCGCGTGTCATTAACTTCTTTAACATTAGGTTTCTCTTTGTTTTTAGATTCGATTTTCGTGCCTTCTTTCTCAATAAGTGTCTGTGTAGTATTTTGATCTACTAGTTTAGTGTCTTTGCTTCGATGTTCAAGGGTTGAACTTTCTTCAGTAGTAGGTGTCTGCGCATTCTTATCAACATTACTTTCTTGAATCATTACATTACTTATGTTTTCTGTTTGCTTATCATGTTTGACTTCAAGTTTTGATACCTCGGTTGTAGACGTTTGTGAAAGGTCTTCGGTTATCTGTGATCTGCCATCTTGTGATACCTCAGATTTTGTATCTGATGGTTCAATTACTTTATTTTGACATTGTTCATCAAGTATATCATGCTTTTCTTCCAAACCTGGTGATGCAACATCCGTTTGCATGCTACAAGTTCTTGTATCATTTTGACTTGAAATCGGACTGGATTTCGTGCTTTCTGCAGTTACAGAATCTAAAGTTAAACTCGTGGAATCATCTATCTTTATATCACTTTCTGAGGGTTCGAGAGTATCTGCACTTATATTAGCAAGCAATTCCTCATCCAAAGTCACATCAAGTGGACTGTTTTTCATGTCATCATCTCCATCCAAAGATATATCCATCATTACACAATCGTCACTTAAAGATATATCCTGAGATGGAGACTCAATCGTGGTTTGTTCTTTGTCTTGTGACAGTGATTCCAAAGCAGTATATTCCATATTTGATGGAGTCTCAATCGTGGTTTGTTCTTTGTCTTGTGACAGTGATTCCAAAGCAGTATATTCCATATTTGATGGAGTCTCAATCGTGGTTTGTTCTTTGTCTTGTGACAGTGATTCCAAAGCAGTATATTCCATATTTGATGGAGTCTCAATCGTGCTTTGTTCTTTATCTTGTGATAGGGATTCCGAAGCAGTATATTCCATATCTGATGGAGTATCTTTGCTATCTGTCGGTGTATCTTTTGGGATTGAAATAACCGTGGTTTGGTCAAGAGATGTTTCAGTCGTTTGATCTCTAGTATTTAGTTCGTCCGCACTGTCTATACGTTCTAAAGGACTCACCGCTTTGCTTTCTTCTGGAATTTCTTCCACTTCGACATCAGATTGGGCATCAACAAAATCAGCAACAGATACACTATCCTCTGGAAAGCAAAAAATAAATAAATAAGTAAGTAAAAACAATGTAAATAATCAGTGACAACATTTAAAATAAAGCATCACAAAAGATAATATTTTAGCCCAAAAATATAAATCGCTTCAAATTCAATAGCTATTTCACTTTCATTGTTTTTTTCAAAAATTTTCAGGAAATGAGATACGAGAATATGCAAATGATAAATGCAATTTAATTAACTTTTCTAATGGATTTCCTAACACTAAATAAATTAATTACAACATGTTTGGCATTTAATCGTCTGAGATACTTAGAAGCAAACAAACAAAAAAAAATATATATATATATATTAAGAATGAGAATAAATTTATGTTCATTAAGACGCCTTGTCCTCTTGTCTTTTTTCTTTCCTTTGTTCATGATAAAAGATAAAGGAATGGAATATAAAAAGAAAGAGGCGTTCAATGTTCACGCATCGATCAAAGAAAAGTTATAGTTAGAGAAATATAGGAAGAAACATTACATGACCTCTTTCTAAATTGATTCATATGCGAGTCTTTTTTCTTCTAATTGCACATATTATGTGAGTATATTCTAGTATATAATGTGTGTTTTGAAAAATAGATAATATTTCTGAAGACACATCAAACTTCTGCATGAAAAATGGACAACTCGTTACATATGTAGGAAAATTTATTGTAAAGGTAAGTTGTCATGCTTTTAAGCATAAATGAAAATACACGTTGTAAAATGAGCAAGAAACTAAGCTAACTTAGAGGAGAATTTAAAGTTAGACATATTGATAAAGCAATTTTAGAAAAAGAAGAAAAGAAAAATCAAATCGGAAATTCTGTGACTCATTATGTATTCGTTCTAAAATTATCATACTGATAGTCCTGAATTTATTGCATGTTAAAGCAATGAAATTTATAATCTCATGTTTGAACCATAAATAAAAGTAACTCTTTACCTTCGTCAGTTGCCGGACAAGCTTTAGAGCCACTTGTCTGTGTTTCAACTGCAGTGACTTGTCTTTCTATATCAATATTCCCACATTCATTATCAGTTCCAACTGGAGGCCCCCATATTCTCATTAAGAAAGGTTTCAACTGAGATTTGCTGAGTTCAATGTAGGCTGTTTCTAAGTTGCCATGATTTGCTGTCAATGCAGTTACGATATCCTCTCGGGTGAAATTTCCGCGGGTGAGTAATTCGGCGTACTGAAATATATTCAGAAACACATTGTATATAAATTTGATGTATATATTTTTAAAATATATAAACAAATTGTTTCGTGGTATAAAGAAACACAAATTAAAACAAAGTTTTCCTTCTTTACAAGATAATTCTAACCAAGATAGTACCCCAGAATTTTGTTGGAGGGAGTTGTTATTTGCAATAAACACCCATGAGAGAAACTAAAGACGGAAATAAATCAACATATACTTAAGTTTTTGGTGGACGCGGAGAGAATAAAGGAAAGCGTTTGACGCGAAACATAATCCTGATCCTAAATAAGTTAGTTATTCCCTAACGAGAAAATGGAGAAATCATCCAAGTTTTTTTTTTTTTTTTTTTTTTTTTTTTTTTTTTTTTTTAGGTGCTACATTTGGTGATTAAACTTGACCTCTGGCAGATTGAAACATACATATGAGTTGTATAAATATAGAATGTATGTTTTAAAGAAAAATATTTCAACACAAAACCACTACGAACGTACAGTATGTATTGTGATTTACGGGGCAGAAAAGTCTCTGGGAAGAGTTCATCTGAGCGCCATATTGGATTGCCTAATTAGAGGCCTTACATGTTTGAACTGAGCCCAATGCCCTTCGGGTTTAAGTTGTAGATTTGAGTGATATTTCTGGGACATTTTGAGCTTTGTAAGAAGTTTTACTTTGTAACTAGATCAAAATTCATTTGTTAGCTTGAGGAAGAGAGAGAGAGATACTCACATTCGAAGTACGTACGCAAAGGAGATAAGTAAATTACTTACATATAATATCTTTATCAAATTCATTTGCACACAAGTATAGTAATGTCATTCGCTGGTTCGTACCAGTTCGTCCAAATGGACTGTTAAAATTTCTCAGGCTTCCGGAACCAAATGTTAAAATTCTCGCTCTATATTTCTATTCTTCTTCACTTTTTCCACTATTCCTTTTCTTTTAATTTTTCAGCTACTCCCTTTCCTTTAATTTTTCATTTTTTTTTTCACTTCTTCCTCTCCTTATTTGATGGCGTATTTACTAGAAAAGCTTATAGCTCACATTTGAGATCACGTGATTACTTTTTCTGCTAAGTAATTTTTTTTTTCTTATTTTCCATGCCCATTTCGTGATCCTTTTTTTTTCAATTATATATTTGCATATACATTTGTGACCAAACTCCAGGAGGTGATTTCTTGTATCAAATGAGAGTTCTAATAAACATAAGTTGAAAAATGCCCCCTATCAGAGTTATAAACCGTCAAAGGTTCGAAAAATCACGTTTTAAAACGCCCTGATTTGAAAACTATGGAGCTATTGCAAGTGGTTCAAGGAATTACACAGAAATCGGTATATGATCTAGCTAAATATCCATGTTTCAAACTCCTCCCGTACAACCGAAAAGAATGCTCAATTATACTTGAAAATATATATCTGTATCCCTACTTCCTTTATACAATTCGTTTTGCCGGTACCGGAGGACTGTAAATCATGGATGTTTAGATAGAGATCATACTAATTTTTATGTAATTCCTTGAACTGCTTGCGAAGTCTCATAAGTAGATAGGAAAGGGAGAAAAGTAGGAAGAAAACAAAAATTAAAGAATAGAAAAGTAGCTGTACCTGTGAAGCACTCAATTGGGTGCCATATTGGAATGCTAAGGTCATGTGATGATGCTGCCAGATTACTATATTGATCCGAAAGAGTATAGGAGGGAAAAGAAATAAAGAAATTTACCCACACATAGATATCCCTATATATATTATTATGTAAAATAATGAAAAAGAATTAGAAAATAAATTTAAAGCGACAAGAATTGAGAAATACAAAATAGAAATTAATTTAAAAATATAAATTTGCACAAAATTAAATTGTGGAGTAATAATAAAAAAAGAAATAATAATTAAAATTACGAGGTAATAACTTAAACCAGTAACAGCAGTGATAATTGAAAATTATGTAGGAAAGATAGTAGCAACAAATAAAAAATGGCGAGATGAAAATAGTTTTTTGGGGAAACGAAGTGAATCTAGTGATGTGGTATTATGCACTGTTAAGAGCAGGAAGAATAATTCACGGCTAACATGATAATATAAGTATCTCCCCATCTCTTTCTTGGAGACGAGCGAACTCTTTCTCTGTCTCAGAAGAATTAATTAGTGCTCTAATATACAGGGTGTTACAAAAATGTGCCACTATATTTTTTGAACAGATTCCTCACATCAAAATAGAAAAAAAGTTCATATGGACCTGTGTTAAAAAGTGGATAGTTTCGGAGTTATAGGGTGCCAAAAATGTGAAACAAGTGAACTTTTAAAAAAATCATAGCTCCACTACTATGTGACCTATCGTAGTCGGGTCAAGACATCACTGAGGAACTGGTATGTGAACTATCTAAACTTCCATGTTTAAGAATGCTCAGAACTTGAAAATAATATTTAAGGTTACTAAAGTAATGCTCGTATGTTTTTTTTTTCTGTAACTTGTGCTATCTTTCTATTGCTAATGTAGTTCAAGCAACGTAACTCCTCCTCTTTCTTCTTCTTCTTCTTCTTCTTCTTCTTCTTCTTCTTATTATTATTATTATTATTATTATTATTATTATTATTATTATTATTATTATTATTATTATTATTATTATTATTATTATTATTATTATTATTATTATTGTTGTTGTTGTTGTAAGTATTGAGGAAGACGGAAGACGGCAAATAATCGCTGAAACGTTTATATTATGATTACAATTCCAATGTTTTGGTAAGTACTGAACTTTTGTTAATAATTGATACGCAACCTATCATTTCATTAAGTAATTTCGGAAACTTACTATGTTTTTGCCTATGTGCGTAATTTTCTTTCGCTTGAAAAGATCTTTCATAGCGAAAACATTAGCTTCTTGGTTCTATGTTCTATTTGATTTTTGTACTGAACCGTGGGAAATCTTTTAACTTGAGATTTCAATATACCATTTATAGATAATACAGAATTAAATTATATCAGTTGTACCTTTTTCTGCCGTTGTTCGACGCATTCAGTGACAGCGGCCCAAACATTGCCCTTGTGCAATCGCAAAGCATCCCTCGCTTCAGCGGCTGAAATTGTGCCAATATTGTTTTCTTTCCTTTCATGCCCATAATTTGTAGCTAAGGTAACCACAGTGTCTATCATATTTCGCCAGTTTTCTTGTAACCAAGATATAGGATTTTTTTCTCCACAGTGATTCATTGCAACCTGTAAATCATCGGCTGTGAAATTATGTTGTTCTGCTTCCTGAAAACAAACAAACAGCAAAAATTAGAATAAAATTATTATAATATTGGAAATATTAATAGGAATAAAGCAGAAAACCGTTGTTACATTCGAAAAAACACATATAGAAGTAAAATATCCTAGTAGAAAATCATCAGATGCTATTCTTCAGAATCAGAAAGATGAATACATAGTGCGTCTCTGCACTTAAAATCATACATTTACCTTTCCTGTAAAAGTCAATATAAACCGCCACATTTTAAACTCAATAGTCACTTGTGTGCAAAAACGGGGAATCTCCTGTTAACTCTTTATACTTCGATTGATAGATAAAACGTGAATTTCAGTGTTCAGCATTTGATCGTAGGAACTTGGTACAGTTTTTATGATGCAACGGTGTAAAATGAGAATTTACTTTTGTACAAAACTAAAAAAAGTAGTTTTTATAATATAACTTCATAAAGTGAAAATTGACTTTTCTACAAAACTGAAAAAGTAGCCACTTTAAATTTTCTTTACCCCCATGACAATCTTCAATTTAGGAGTGATCTACACCATTTGTTTTTTTCTTGCAAATACAAAAGTTACAATGATAGAAGATAATTACAGCTTTAAAACTTAAAAAGAATTACCTTCATAACTTCTCGAAAAATACAAAATTCTGAAAGTGTATACGATGACGTCAGTACTTCTATATCAATATGGACTGTATTATGAAATAAGATTTTGCACTGTACGGCTATTTGTAATTCTGTTTGGAGGAGATATGTTATGATTTCGAGAACACACATTTTAGTTAGAAACGTGAACAACCTGCGCAGAGTCAAATTAAATACGATTTGAAAGACTTATTGGACAGATCCTATATTCTGAATTTGAAGTAAATCGGTTAATTAGGAATGAACATGTAGCCTTATTGAGAATATTATAGTCATTGCACTTATTAAGTTATTCCAGCACATAATTAGATTTTTCCAAAAAGATAGTATAGCCACAATAATACCTTTCGATATTAAGAAAATAACACCTATCGTACTAGTAATTTGAATTATTGCTTCTAGGATCTTATCAGAACATTAATTTCACGATATTTCTTAGTTTCTGCTCTTTTCCTTGACCAATCTCAAACAAAATTTAGCAGATCAAATTTTCAATTTTGGTCAAAATTGATCAACTCATTCCTGAGATATACAAGTTCACAAGCTGATGTTATGATGGGAGAATAGTGACAAACCTGGTCAATTGAAAATGTAGATTTTGGATATATAGCAGTATATATCATATTCTAATATATGAAAAAAAAACTACAGATATACTTTATATATTCTCTTTTCCAAATAAACTACAGAGGTTGATTCATTTATATTGAGACGAAGTTAATGTGCAACTGTACCGCGCATGCGCAACCCACGCTATGAAATTCCCACGAGACAAGCAGCAGTATATCTTTAGTCACACAGTAGAGCAGTACGGTCAAGCGTCGCCGAAGCTGAACATATTCTAGGTGTCGCTTTCCGAAACAAAGTTCACGGAATCGCACATCTTAGAAATGTGTCGAATACGTAATTTTCGTGTAGATCGTATCATTGTGAATCGTATTGTATGGAAATATGCGGCACACAGAGTCCTGGGTCCATCACACCAACGCGAGCAACTAGAAACTAGCCTCTCGTGAAGAAGACTCCGCCGCTATTGCGTGTAGTTAGGCGTATGCCGACTTCCGAAAATCCTCACACACAAATGCTGCACATCGCAGGCAACAATCAACCGCGCCATTCACAGGGATTTACGCTGCATGGTCGTTCGCAAACACAATGTCCACGTCCTGAAACCGTGTCATGTGGCTGAGCGAAAAAGAATCTACAGGAGGCTGTATGAACGTCATCTTGTGGGTGATCGGTTGAAGTTTCTTGTTGCCCTTGATGAGGCGTGGATTTGCCTCACAGACAGTGGTAAAGTTCGCCCATTACACGCAGACCTGTTAACGTCAAGGGCCGAAGCACGTTCTTCCGCCAGTGCGCAAAGAGTTTCCCAAAAGGGTTCATGATTATGGCCGGTTACTTGTATAGAGGGACACTGCGTCTCTGAAAGGTGGGGCGAAACGTCAAAATCAATGCTGCATACCACCACACTCATATCCTGCCTGAAATGTATCAGTATGGAATCCCAGCATTGTACGGACAAGATGTGTATCAGGTCAGATTTCGGCAATTCTTTCTCTAAATTCCTGTGCCAGCCCATTGGACCATTATTCTTTCGGACTCCTCAAGCGCCGCCTATCTCATCGTCTAGTGTGCACCGTCTCTGGCCTGTGAGAAGCGTGTAGAGAGTAGTGGGATGGAATACCCATACTCCAACTGCAACGCAATCTCCTGCAACGGAAACTCCATGCCGGTCAATATAGTCAGTAGAAACCATGGCGGAAATGCGGTATTTCGTACGTAAGTGACACATTCAAATTTGGCTGAATATAAATGAATCAGCTTGTGTATTACATATAAATTTAATCCTGAGCATGAAAGTGCTTCAAATCTCAAACTTCAACTACATAAAATAAATGAATCACCTAAAATAATTTAATTTCAAAGAGCGAAAATTCGTGACTGGGTTGAGAATGGAGCCCTTGTATCTGTCCTTAAGTGATTGAAGAATATGCAAATATTGACCAAAAAGAAAAAAACAAAAACACTTTTTCATAAATAAAATAAATATATTTTCTCAGAATCTAATTATGGAAGTGTTTTTTTACCAATAATATTGATACAATATATCAATATATTTGCTGAATATTCAAATAAGTTTTATGTTTATTTATGCATTTGAAGTTCATAATTATTGTCATTAAAATATTATTCTAATTAATTGAACAAATAAAAACTAGTCAAACTGAATATGACAATTTCTATTAGTACATATTAGCTTTTTTTAAGTTTTATGTTCTATATTTGTCTTGTACCTAACAAAAATTGAACTGCTAATCAAACTCGAGGTCACATGTATAGAGACCGAATCTATCTTGGAAATACAAACATCATGTAGGCGCAGTTACCATTAACATTACTATTATTAGTTCTAAGACGCAAACAAAATTATTATCATAAATCTTTTATTTAAAAAAGTAGAAGAACTGATATTACACTGCTAAAGAAATACAAATAAATTTTAGTTAAATTTCTCAAAAGCTTTACGAAAACATTGCAAAAGAATAAATAATATTCAAAATTTACTTAAAAATGATATGAGTGCTCATTATACCTGAAACACATACTGCCATATTGTCATTATCTTACAGCTAACGTATCATTTGCAATACCCAACATTGTTGTAAATAACATTCGAGTGCTTGGAAAATATTTTGAAAGTCAGAGATATTCATAGCGTTATAGCGTTATTGAAGTTTGAATATCCTCATATTCACAGAGCCAAACAGGTAAATAAATAAAAAATAAATATATTTAGGTAAATAGCAATATACTCACCCTGAGTAACTTGACGAGTTCTAATCCCTGAGACTTCATAGTTTCTTGACGGCGACGTTGTACGAGATCTTCTAGTGTAAGGAAATAATCTGAGCGATTAACCCCCAGTCCTTGTTCTGGAGGCTGAGATCCTGCTCTACCACTGGAACTACTCCTCCGAGGACGACCTAATACACCACTGTTCTCACGCTGAAAAAAGCATGTTTATTGTTAAAGATTGGAATTATTCTATTTGTATTATTCTTTCTCTAAATATATAACAGAAATACACTAAAAGCAAACTTGACTCAAAAAGCAAACATTCAAATAATAAATAACAGATGGTCACATTCGTATCATGCTTTGTCGTATAGGGAACCACTTACGTCACAAACGACCGAGACGAAATTGTCATTCATCTTGAACCACATTTATTAAGATTCTTTTGGAAGATTTTAAAGACATTCTAGGTAAGTGTTAATGTCGATTATGTACTGCTTAAGTTAATCTGATTTACTGCTAGAAACAACAATGTAGAGCGTTTCTGATAAATTTACTATGATTTGATATATTTCAATATATTTATTATTATTATTATTATTATTATTATTATTATTATTATTATTATTATTATTATTATTATTATTATTATTATTATTACTACTATTATTAAAGATCTTGTAACTCTTGTTTGAACTTTAAAATAATTTATGTGAAATCTGCGGAATGAAAACATTTAGAGATAAACCTGTTCTGAATGCTAAAACTGTTCTGAATTGAAGTCCAAGTACTAAATACAATAACACATAGATCCAGCACTATGATTCGATAGTTGAATAATGAAATAAGACTTCGAAATTGTAAACGGAGACAAGAAGGGAATGAAATTGAATGCAATATATTTATTTAAAGGAAACAAGGAATCATTATAAAAATAGGAACAAAATTTGTACTGACACAATTAAAAATAATTTCATACAAGAGCACTCTTTAAATACGTCAAACTATATTACGGTATTTGTCCTGTTCATTTCGACTTGCCTTTACACAGAAACAGAATATTGCAAAAGGAAAGCTAATTCCTATGAACGTGTTTCTTCTTAAAGTAATGAAAAACTTGATGCACAATTAATGGGAAGGAAAGGTAAATTCAATTGAACGAAATTCCAAGAAATGATTACTAAGAGAAGCTATAAGTCAGGGGCGGATCCGGGGGTGGACCATCGCCCCGATCGCCCCCCCTCCCCCCAGAAGATGAAACTTTCTTATTATATATATATAAATAAAACCCATCTCAAAGTTTGGAGCCCTTAAAAGTAGCAGTATGACAACCCACCGCCCCCCCCAGAAGTCGGTTCTGGATCCGCCCCTGCTATAAGTTACAAATTATATAAGAACAATTGACTCACCGACGGTACAAAGGTGACTCAGTTGTTCCAAGAATTTAAATGAAAAAAAAAATGCAGATGGAAAGTTGTTTCATTAAAATTATTAAAACAAATATCTGAGACTAAAGGAAAAATCTAATGCGTAGTTCTTAGTAACTACCAATAATCCTAGACGTTGTAGTTAAATTTATACAATACTTAGTTCTTAAGTACGATTTTTAGTCATGAAATATGCTCATTTGATATTTATATTCTGGTATTTCAGTAAGTGACTGAAGTATTTCATTTATTTATCCTTAATATTGACAAAAAATAACTTGGTACGAAAGTTATGAAGCAGGTCAGCTACTAGGTTAATAAAAATCAGCCTTAGTTTCTTTAATAAAAATATATAATAGTACAAATGCAAATTTTATTTATGAAATTAAAAGTAGTATTCTGTATCTTTCTGACAAATTTATTATGCATTATAGTGCACAAATCTTATATTTTAAAAATAGATTGCTGCAAGAATAGTGAATTAAAAAAGTTGAGGGAATGCGATTAGAAATGTTTTTTACTAGCATTTTATCAGCTAATTTTAAAAAAATAATAATAATTGCAGAAAAAATGAGAAAGCTTGATTTTATCTTCTAGGATTCTAATTAACATTTTAAATACTTCTTCACAGAAATCGAAACACAAAATAATATATAGTATATATTTTCGTATTTGAATATTTAAACATTACTCTGCAGGTAAATGTATAAAACCTATATGATCTTTTTTATACTAATTCTGAAGTTTAGTCTATAGTTTGCAATACAGATAAACCTCTAGCTACTTACAAAAGTTTAAGATGAATGACAACGTGTTAAAATTACATACATTCATACGAGGTTTCTGCTATGGTTACTAAGAGGTACATTATCACACACTGAAAACCACACCCTTACATCAGTTATATGTATATACTCACAATATATTGACACTTATGTTCCACTTACAGACCTATACGAGTTAAGAAAAGAGGCAGTTGCTTTGTTTGTTACATCACAAAGAAACACATGTTAAAAATTTATATTAAGTAGTTTCACATTCAGACAAAAATAACTATTAAAATTTTGTATAATTGAGATACAATTAAAATAGAAATCTTTACATTAAGATGTCTATTTAGTCTTCTTATTTTTAATATTGCACATTGATTAAGAGTATTTTTTAAGAAGGGAAAGAAACATTAAATTTACAAAAGTAGTTTCAAAAGTACAATATTTCAGCCTTTACAACAGACAAGATTAGAATATCACACCCTTAAATAGCCATATCCTGGATCTCCATAATGCTTTCTTGCTTCCCAGTATTCTCTGCTAAGATCCATTTCACTCCTACAGGATTCAGGAAGGTCTCTGTGATGATCCAGAAACACTCTTCCTGAATCAAGATGCTCCTTTCTTAGATCGCTGCTGGTTTCGTACATATGGCTTTTTCTGCCGGCGTACAACATATCTTCTGGAAATCGACCTCCAAATCTGTCTGGACTTATATCACGAGAAGGTGGTCCAGAAACTGGTAAACTCTACAAATAAGAAATGTAAAAAAAAAAAAAAAAAAAAAAAAAAATTTAGTTATTATGTTCTTTTCCTTCAATTTTTGTAGTATTTTAGACTTGTATATGACAAAAACATATTATTCCACATTTGACTACATGTAGTATATAAGAGAAATAGCACGTAGGGAAATAAGCATAATGTTTAAACGAAGAAATTTGGGCCATCATCGCAATTTCTCAGAGAAAATGAATTATTTACTTTAAGAAGTTGTACTTACTTTAACAATTTCTAATGGAAATTCCGTTTATATCCATTGCAAATGGAATATATGAGAACTATTATGGTAAACTCTGCTAAATCAACTTTGACAAATTTTAAAGGAGAGTAAATAAAATTCGAAAGTGCTCAGGGACAAAATAATATTTTTAGATAACAATCATATGGAGAATTGCATTAAATTTCAATTTGCATGCCGTTGGAACTTTAGTGGCTTAGAAAATTGTTGTATTGTGTTGTGAATTTAACTAATTCTATTTAACCTTATGTAAAAATAATGATTGCCAATACAAAGAAAGAAAGAAGTAAAACACATTGATAAAAAAAAGTTGCGATAGAAATATATAGAGCATAGTATAAAGCAGCATTGATAAGTCTAAGTAAGTTAATCATAAGCAAAACATTGAATTAGCTAGAGAAATATCCGCTTACGATAAGCAGAAACCGAATTATTATTTATATAGTTTTATTAAAATATTCTACACAAAAATAAGAATTTGAAAAGATTTTTTTCCTTATTTCAGAATCTAATTCCAAATATTTCTTCGATCATTTTGTATATAACCGGTTTGGTGAATTTCTCCAAGTTGCAGAACGTATTCATTTAAATCTTTATATATATGGTATATTACGTTCAACCATGTATTCTTCTTAGTTGTAAGATTTTTAATAACAAAATAGATCAGCTTGCTGACTATATTTTGTAAACCAGGGAAATTTCTACGTTTACCTATAGATCTTATGAATATTCCCCACATTACGTATTGAACAGGTGGAAGTTTTCCTAGTTTGTGAAGTAATGTCAGTAATTTGGTTTAATGATAAGAAATTAAATAAATTTACTTCTCCTACATCCTACAAATTTATTATTTTTTTATGTAGGAAGAAACTGCTATCATTTGTTCATAAACAAACTTACAGAAAAATTATATATTATTTTTTGTGTAAGAGCGTTTATGAAAATGTGTACGATTTGCATAATTATTTAAGATTTACATAGTAAATTTTGTTTTTAGAAGAAAGATATTTTATAATTTAGTTTCTTCCGTTTTTAGAAGAAAGATATTTTATAATTTAGTTTCTTCCGTCTATTTCATTCTATCATTAAATGAATAACTTCCAGCTCTATAAATTGCAACTTCTCGATTGATTTACCGTTTTGCATAGCCTTAGTACTTAAAAGGCTGTTAACTCTAATCAATGAATGAATCAATCAATCAAATCAATCAATTGATTTGTAACTATTGATATATAAGTCAAATAAAAAGTCCAGATTGTGAAAAAGCACTTAAAGAGTTTCTAAATACTACAAAATTATATTAGCTACCGGTCTGGCATAATATGTTCTGCAATCTTGTATTCAAATTTGATAGAAATATTCCTGACTTTCTAAAATCAGCAATGAAAATTTAAAAATATCTTACTTGTGTGTCACTTGCAAGCGACTGACGACTCAAAGAACGATATAGATAATGAGACGAAGTCCCCCAGAGGTCTTGTTCAGCAGTTTGTGTTCCCATATGGAGAGAAATGGCTCGCTTCAATCGTGGAGACCGAGCACGACGATATCGAGATCTCTCGTAGTTCTCTACTCCAGTCATTGTGTAACGAGAACTAGATTTCTCTATCTTCCTCACTGGTGACAGTGCTCGATCTGAGTTTTTAGGAGGTATCTCATAAGTCTGCAGTCAGAAATAACATTTTTCAGTAAACGATCAAACATTAATATTGAAATTAATATAAACTCAAATCACTACATATATACAATATTTCGATTTAAAACTTCTGATGCAATGTAAATTTCTATTTAGATATTATCTGTACCCGTAATTGATGCAATTTAAACAGTATTTATTTCCTATTTAATATATGCACAAACGCTTGTCCTTCTGAGAACGTTGCACTACAGTTTTATACGAATTGTCTGGCTAGTGGCAGGCAATTTTACATTCCGCGCAACTATCGGGTAGAACTATTCGTAGAAGTAGTGTCATAAATTCTAGTTCAAAATATCTGTTTAAAATAAACACAACTATCGTAAGTTAAATAATATTTTATGTAAGAGAAAAACATAGTTTGTGTTCGTTATAGTTGCTGAGGTCTGATAGTCTCCACTTGTATTAGGCAATCTTTTAAAACAGCGGATTCTCAGAAAGTATGCGCTGACAGCAGAAGAGAAAGCATGCACATAAGCGCAGCATTAATATTGCAAAAGAATTAAGTAAACTATTTTATTAGCGATTTTATATGTATAGTATTCAAGAAAATCATGTAAGTATCTTAAATGTATTTTGTGTTTATGATAAAACATTTCTAATCGATATTTTAAACACATTAGCACAATAAAGTAACAGAAAAGACAGCAAATGTTTTTTTTTAAAAAAGAAAGTTACTAACCTGTGTTGAGATACTTTGTGGAGGAGGTGAAGTGCCCGTGGATGTGACTTTACGTTCTGGTTGTGACCTAGTATCTTTCTTGATGATCTGAGTGGCTGAAGTAGGTTTCTTTCCAGTAGATACAAATTGTTGGTTTCTGGTTTTCGACGAGGTTATATCAGGGGTCCATGCTCTGTTGTTTGATTCGTGCGGTAACATTTCAGGAGTCGCTATTGGTGATTCTTGAGGAGAAATAGGAGGTGGGGGAGATGTCCCAACAGCAGTTGATGTCATTCGCGAGGTGGTCGTCTCGTGAGATTGTTCACTGGACTCATCTTTACGAGAACTTACACTAGGACTGTTTTCCATGCTGGAATTGTCAACAATATGGGGTTTCTGTCGTGACATTGGCATTGGTGATGAATCGGGAGTGGGTGATGTTTGGTGAGGTACTGGTGAAGGTTCCACAGATTGGGAAGGTTCAGAGCTACTTTCCAAAGTGTCAATATTTTCCATTCGCATTTGACTTGGGCCCAACAGTTCTGCTCTTTCCATGTCCTTTTCGCCTATAAAATGGGTTACAGAATAGCATACATATAAGCTTCATATTGTCAATATTTCTTTCTTTTTTTCACTTAACACTCATGTCACAGATATTACGTAATGTGTAATCCTTTAAGATAATTAGAATAAAGGAATAGAAGAAATATTAATTAAAAGAAAAGAAGTTAAATGGGAATTATTACCATAAAAATATAAAGTCATTATTCAATTTACATTATTGCTTTAAAAATAAAATATTTATATTATTTTGAAGAAACAGTAATGTTAGTTTGCTAAAGCTAGTAAGGAGATATGAGGTGATATGTTCTTAAAAGAAAATTTCTTTAATATTTAAATAAGGAGTCATTCTAGCGAATTGGGTAGAACATTGTTCCAGGCCAAAATGATATTTTCTTATTACCTTTCTTTTTCACTCTATCAGTCGGTTCATTATCAGATGCAACATGCACACTTTCATACGCCTCGTCTACATTCATTGATAACGGTTTCCTCGTTAGAGTCAATTCTTTCCCTAATTTTGAGGCAAGGTAAGCTTCGTCATAGGAAAGATTCCTTTGAAGAGTCTCACGGTTTGTTTGTGATGGATGTTGTTGTTGTTGCTGCTGCTGTGTTACTTCCTTAGATTTTGGTTTATTAGCTTCTGCATATTCCGGGAAGTCTTCGTCATTAAATGACGCTGTTGGATATGGACTGGAAACAGTTCGACGAACTCTTCGGTTGGATGAAGTACGTTGATCTTTGTTTGCGTCCCTAGCAGCAGCATCCATTCTGCGTCGAAATCTTGATTTTCTCTGTTCTTTCTTCTCTGATACTGATGGCCGTCGTGGAGGTTGTGTCATATCTGTTGGCGTTTTGCAGCACACAGCGCAAACCCGTGTTCCAGGTTTGTTTACAAACGTACAGTGTTCACATTCCCATTTATGGTCAGGAATATATGGTTTTGGAGCACTTTCCTCTTCTTCCTCAATTTGCTCCTGATCTATCTCCTCCAACTCCTCCTCCTCTTCTTCCTCTCCTCCACCGTGGTTACTGGGTGAAAAGTAATCCTCAGAATCCGACGAAATTCGTTCTCTTCGCTTTCGAGTTGTATTAGCCGCTCGATGATTACTCATTTGTGACTTTCGGGATCGTATACTTGCTGAAGGAGATACTGCTCGTTGGCTCATTTGTGGTGATGTCATTTGATTCATTCCCATGTTTTGTCCCATTAAATGTGCTTGTGACATATTTAATGGTGTCATTGATCCATGGGGCTGCATTCCTGGATACATAGGTCCAGGCATCTGCATAGGATTTCCCCACATAGACATGAAACCCATTTCTCCACATGGCATATTCATGCTCAAATTACTTGGTGTACGTTTCATGTTTCCTTCGTTCATACCCATCATCATAGATTGACCATTTCCCATGTAACTCCAAGGATCATGTGGCATCCACACCATTCCATGACAATGTGGACAGTTTAAGTGTGCCATGGACTGAGCCTGAAATAAAAATAAGTGAATGTTTGTAACTCTTTAAAAATGAAACGCAACTTGTTCAAAACAAAATAATAAATATAGTAGATGATAAATTTATAGCAAATACAATTATTCTTTAGCTGGGGAATAATTATATTAACAAATTCAAGATTTCAGCACGGTAAGAAACAATATAAGTTAGACGAAAGAAATTCTGTTGTGGAAATAACTTATATATAATGAGTTGGAAGACAAAGCAACCCTATTTCGGGGAAATGGTGATTTACTTTACCCAATAGCCATGAGTAGAAAACGCTTACTTTATCTTTAGAGGAGTGGAATAATGTCACCAACATTTTTTCGATTGATTAACAACGATTCAATTCCAAAAGTCAAAAATAACAATAAACAAACTATCCAAGTTCCTAAGCACGGAGAGCAGAAGATATCCCATACTTTTATTTTAACAGAGAATCGTTTCCATAACATAAAATCAACGAAGATTTATATGTAAATGTATTTACGGATATGATATTCTACCTTTAACGTTTACTTCCGTTAGCATGTCTATTCCTTTTGAGGTATTGAATTATTATTATTATTATTATTATTATTATTATTATTATTATTATTATTATTATTATTATTATTATATTATAACATTCCATATTATATCATTAAAGCCTGTAGTAATGAAATAGCGTCAAATTTAGCTATTATATGTAACGCATCGTTAAAGACTGGAGTATTTCCTTCAAAATGGAAGCAAACATATGTTGTGCCAATATACAAATCTGGTGATAGATATGATGTTAAAAATTATAGGCCTATTAGTTTGGTAAGTGCATTCTCTAAGATTTTTGAATTAATCGTACACCAACATTTATATTTTAATGTAAAGAATATTTTAAGTGATACGCAACATGGTTTTTATAAAGGTAGATCGATTGCAACGAATCTCATTCATTTTACAGATTTTACGTACTTTGCACTAAAAAGTAATTTACAGGTTGATGTTATATATATTGATATGTCAAAGGCCTTTGACTCTATTGATCATAAATTACTTCTGAATAAATTATCAAACATTGGCCTATCACCGTCTTATATTAAATGGTTTGAAAGTTACTTATCAAATAGAAATTTTAAGGTAAAAATTGGCAAGGTAACATCTACTCAAGGTCAAATAGGGAAGGGAATACCTCAAGGGTCTCCCCTGGGTCCGCTTCTTTTTTCTCTATTCATCAATGACCTACCAGGAAAAGTAAGGTATTCAAAAATACTATTATACGCAGACGACATAAAGCTCTTTAGAATAGTTAATAATGAGTATGATAATTATCTCCTGCAGAAAGACTTAGATGCAGTAAACCATTGGTGCGAGAATAATTTATTAACTATTAACTCTGGAAAAACTAGATATATGACATTTACTAATAAGACACAGTACTTTGTCAGTAAATATAAAATTCATGGAGTAAGAATAAACAAAGTAGAACAAATTAAAGATCTCGGTATTATTTATGACAGACAATTGAGATTTAGTAATCACATAAATGATTTAGTACAATCAACGAGAAAAACCATAGGTTTTATCTTTAATCAATGGCCTGATTTTTTAAATGGTAGTTCTTATGTGTACTTATATAAGACACTTGTTAGATCCAAACTTGAATTTGGTTCAGTCGTTTGTAACAGCTTGTCTAATATACTTATTAACAAACTTGAAGCAGTACAGAAATGTTTTATACGACTACTATGTTATAAAATGAAAAAGGACTACTATTCACACGAGTATGAATATTGGTTAACTTTTTGGGGACTTCATTCTCTAGTAGAAAGAAGAAATTTTATCGATAAATGTTTTATTCAAATGGTATTGGATAATAAATATAGTAGCAATTACTGCTTAGAAAATATAGGAATAAGAGTGCCGTGTTATAGTGTAAGAAATCAGTCAACATTGGTAGCACTAAATTCAAAACGCGAAATATTGAGAAGAGTGACAATGTCTTATAACAGCTTAAAATGAACATATGTTGGGAGAAACAATAGAGCAATTATTTTATTTAATTATATTTTTTTTTTCCAAAGATTAATCTGTTTTAACTTCACGACAAGGGCCTTCATTTTATTATTATTATATATCTTAAGAATATCTTTATTTATAACATTTTATTCAAAGAAAAAATATTTTATGTGAAAATGTGACAATAGGTAACCAGGATCTTTTACATAGAAGATACGAAATTTTAAGCAAAGTTGACTCATTATTTTAACGATAGTTAAATGAAACTTTGATTTCCATAGTTCTGTTAATAGTATTTTATGATATTGACTGTATCTATTTTAATCTTATTTTATAATCAGCTTTAATCTTGTAATGTGAATATATTAAACTTCTGACAAGGGTCTTAACCTACTAATATTCATTCTATATCACAAATTTTCTGGTCTGTTTAAAATGATTGTATAATAGTCTTAACATAGTGCTGTATTTTTGCCAATGAGCTGTTCACGGCACTGAAAATAAAGTTATTATTATTATTATTATTATTATTATTATTATTATTATTATTAAAATGGGAATATTCATGTCCAGTATGGAATTCTGTAACTGAAGTTTATTCTCAGAAACTAGAGGGATGCAAAAGAGATTTATCAAATGCTTATGTTTTAAAACAATACACAAGTTTATTGTTTATATAAGGTCATTTCATCCTTTTGGTAGTGAATTGGACGCGCCATCATGGGCACCCCAGTACCATATCGTACACTTCACATGTGAAGCAGATAATTATTTACAAGTTAGGAGAAAGTAAGGGTTTCTGCAATCATCATACCTCAAAAAATGCATCCGTTTAGGGAGAGCTACATAGTAGCACTTTTTGACACGAGCTATAGCTATAGTCAAATCAAAAAAAGTGTAATTTTAAAAGTTTCACTGTGTCTGATAAGGGGATACATGCGGCAATCCATTGTAACGTGCATACACCCTCGAAGGAGAAAATACGCGGTTAAAAGACGTAGAAGAAGCAACCAGCTTTGCAACGCACTAGAGACGTCAGTACTAAATACTGTACAGCAAAATGTGACCAAAGAGAATCCATCCCCGCAACGTGAAATAGCATGAAATAGTAGCACATGTCCGACGGTGACCAGCAACTGTTTGCGGATCATCCGATAGGAGTTATCTAAAAACGATGGGAAAATTCCAGGTAAATGCTGCTTCCTATGTATAACATGTCTTAGATCCCACCTATCGCCTATATGCTCCTGCTTTGTATGGCAATGAGACTTCCAAAGTCCACATCCACCAAGACAAGGTCAGCAGTCGCACCGTGGCCTGCATGGCTCATATGGAACAGGGAACAGGTGTCAAGGCTATTACATTTAGACACATCCATGTTAAATCACCAGATGCATCATCCATGGACTCTTGTGTCTTTGAACCATTAAAACTGAACATCAGAAAACATCGAGCCATATCGCTTGATGGCCTCTGGACATTATGCAAGAACAAGTGGACTAAACTGAATCTGAATAGGTTGTGCTGAATAGAAACATACGTCAATAGAAGCTCCGATCTCATGTTCCTCACCAGGGCCATCATATTGAACATGATCAATTGTGGAAAAGCTGTTTTACAGCCTAGACTAGGCGGATGCAATTCACTATCGTAAGAATAAAACGACTTTCTGTAATTACGAACAATGGGCTAAAAAACATAGGCGCGTGTTGCATGATCTGACACTAGTATCAAATTATAAAAATAATAAATTATTCTGTCCTTAAATAATCCACAACATTTTAGTGAAGTTTCTAATGTTAGAACAAGACAAAATATGATGTATATTAATAAGTACAGGGTGTTTGAGAAAGAACTTCCTGGTTTTTAGTATAAATTTAATTGGGAAATGAATGAAAACTTACATCAATGAGTACATATCATGAAAGATAATTCCTTCAAGTTTTGTTTAATGTTGGTAGACTTCAACGTGGGATCCATTTGTGACCCTGCACACGTCGAGACGATATTTCACTTCTTGCCACGTATTCACCAACATTTCAGGTGTAACTGTCCCAACCGCCGCGACGATTCTTTCCCGTAAATGATTGATGTCTCTGATTTTTTCACTGTACACATTTTTTATGTGGCCCCAAAAGAAAAAGCCCAGTGGAGTTAAGTCTGTGCTTCGTGGTGGTCAAGGTATTCCTATCCATCTTCCTGGAAATCGAGTGTATAGAGGAAAAAAACAGCACTGGCGCCGTCTCAAGGTCAATCAGACCTGCCAACTGCAGGGGAGCCAAACTTGGAGAGTTGATAAATCAAATACCACAAACTAGAATAGTGTACGGTATGTCATTTTATACAGATTCTAGGACACATTAAAACTAGGGAGTTCTTTTTCAAACACACTGTATAGTACCATAGGTGTATTATAGATAGGTTGCTAAGAAAAAATAATTGAAAAAATCTGAAGGAAATTGACAAAATACTATAATAATAATTGTACGCTCATATATATGAAGAAATAACAATATGTGATAAGGGTCAACATGTAAATTATATTGATTCGAGGCTTAACAAGTAATTTAGCACTTTGTTAATTTTTACTTTTATTAATTTATTTTTTAAAGTATTTTTACATTTGAATGTCCTAATATCTGATTTTGAGCAAGTGCTGTATTTGGTCGATAGCTGTTTTTAGCATTATAAATAAAGCTTATTATTATTATTTTAGTTTCACTAATCACAGGAGTTTATTTTTGAGAGAAGTCACTTCGATAATTTTCTCGTTAGAAGCTAAGCTTCATACTGCTTCTGAAAACTGTATACAAGAATTGACACATCAGGCAAGCTTTCTTCTCTTGTAAATGTAAGGTTTCACCAATGTAACTTCTCCCAAGAGCCTTCACTCACTATAATTAAAATTATGGAAGTACCATAGAGAAAATATATAGATAAAAATTCTACCATAAATCAGGGTGTCATTGAGTGAAGGGAATAAAGATAAATTTCATATTTTGAAGGATGCTTTCGTGTAATTATTTGCGCACAGTTACGCTGACAGTCAGAATAGCTAGGGATAATTTCCTTAAATTACAGTTCTCTTGCAAATTATCTAATAACGGTCCAAAAGACACAGTAAGGCCTCATTTAAAAATAGTACCGTAACTAGGAAAATAGTTGTAAATAAAATATGAATGAATTCAATATTATATTTGAGTTTTGTTTAGACGCTGACTATATTTTTTTTTATCATGGATATTTAGATCAACTTTTTTCTCAACTCTTGATGATCTTTGTAGTTTCCAGTTTCCATTAACATACCTAAGTATATAAGTATGATCATTTTTATATGAACAGGTCTTTCTGTTTTTTTATTCTATGTGAAAGTATTGCTGCAAACTCACTTTGTATTCTCTTTGTTATTGTCTTATTTTCATTACCTTTGTTCTTTTTCAAATTTTCTCAACCGCTCATTAACTACTAATTTTAATTACATCGTTCATATATTCAGTAAAGATAACTCCCCTGCTCTTAGTATATTTAAATACATCAGTATATGGAACCATGAATTTTGCTACCTCAAAAACCAGTTATGTGGTATTTAAAATTCTAATATTTGGTAAATTGATAAATAAAATCAATACTTTTTCACTGTTTAGTCTAGTTTTCTTCTTTCGTTTTTTAAAAAATTAATACCAGATGATGTGTAGATGCTTTATGAAAACGATGCTGAGAAAAATGAGAGTTCCCATTGAAAATTTCGGGTATTACTAAATAACTATATATTGACTATTTTTATTTACTTCTTGAACAGAAAGACAAATATTTGAAACTTTCCGCATCAAAACCATAAAATAGACATTAAATACGGATTTAGATAACTTGGGAAGACATTGTTTTTTAGTCATCGATGCGTGCATTAGGAAATTTTTGCGTACAAGATAATTAAGATTCCTCTGAATAGCAAGAAGTAAAAAAAAATTAAAAATCGGAAATTACAACTTGATCAGAAGAGGATGCTAATGAAGTTTCTATAATTAATTATACTTCTTCAGGTTATTAATATTTTACTTATATTTTCCGCCTTTTTACTTTGTATTAAGAAGTTATCTAACTTCTTTACGACCTTTTCTTAAATGATATACTACTGATTATGTCTGTAGTTCTACAAATGTAAATATTTTTAAAATTTCCAAACTATGTTAAGCATAAGTATCAGAGGTCTTATAAATGTCTGTAGACAGGATCAAAGCAAGAACGGTAAAAGATATCGAGAAGAGGTTTTTGAAATCGAGTCAGTGTCTCAAGAATAGGTACCATCTATTCCGTTCACCTTCTATTCAAACCAAGAGTAGTAGAAATTAACCATCTCCGGTTTCAACGTTGATCACCAGAGCCAAGAAAAAGGTAAGAGAGCGAGAAACTGTCTCTTGGGATTGATTTAGCATCTCAAGGATAGATACTTTTTCACCAATATCTTTCTATTAAAACCGGAAGAGGTAAAATTTTACTAATACTTCTCGTTTCAATATTGATCTCCATAGAGCAGAAGTGGAAGGGGATAGAGACAACCAGTTTCTTGGAATCGATTCAGCGTCTTAACAATAGCTTTCATCTGCTCCGTTAACCTCCTACTTAGACCGAAAGCGATAGAAGTTAACCATTTCCGGTTTAACGTTGATCGTCATAGTGCAAAAAAGTTATGATATAGCGAAATACAGTTTTTCCATGAGAATTCAGTGTCTCCAAAATGAGTTTTGCTTCGACTTTTATTTTTCTATTCAAACCAGAAATAGAGGAAATAGAGGAAATTTCTTTTCTCAACACTGATCTCATTGTAAAAAACTGTAATAGATAGAGACAAACAGTCTTTTGATATGCATTCAGTGCCGTAAAAATTTGTTTCCTTCATTCTAATGTAACCAGGAGTCAGGCAGCAACTACCACTTCCAGTTTTAATATTAAGCGCCATAGAGCAAAAGCAGTTAGAGATAGCGAGTTTATATATATATATATATATATATATATATATATATATATATATATATATATATATATATATATATATATATATATGGATTCAGCATTCAAGGAACATATTCTATCTTCGATCTTATTTCTCTATGGCAACCAGAAGTTATAGATGTAGTAGTTTCAGTTTCATATTCAATTTGCATAATTTGGAAGTCTTTCACAATGAAATTTCACATTGAAACGAAACTTACTTGTAGTAATGACGAAATACTTATATGTGGAATATTAAAATATTTCACTATCTTACAATATGCTGATGCTGTACTTATTTTATAAAAAAAAAAAAAAAAATCAGTTAGATTACTAAATTCAAATACTTTAAACAGATTGAATACATTTTGTTTATTTCCATGCACATCAAATAGTAAAGAAAAGAGGGTCGCGCTGGCTCAGTGGTAGAGTGTTCACCTCTGGTGCATGGGGTTCTTGGTTGGACCCCAGTTCGCGCCAAGTGAGCTTTGTAGTGGACAAACACCATGTGCGTGGGTTTTCTCGGGGTTCTCATTTCCTCCCACTTTCTTCATTCCACTATTTCATTCATATCACCGTCTTCTTTAGCCTAGCGCACATAACCATGGAACGTAAAACTTAAAAAATTTCCTTAAAGTGAAAAAAAAGCAATAAAAAGGTAAACAAAATGGAAAATCACTATAGATATTGAAACTATACATCAGAAATCAAAGAATAATATTGTGTGTGATATCTGTATCTTCTAGTATCAAACAAAATGCTATTTATGAGTATTTGTGATGTGAAGGTCACTGCAAAAGCATATGATCTTATGATGTGATTTGAATACATTATTTTTTTCTTGCCAATGCGAACATTACTAATCAACTATATCTATAGATAGTACCTTATTGCTATACAGCTATAACTTTTACTTGCTATACTGCTTTTACTTTTACTATTAAAATAACTACTTCCAAGCTAAGGTACTCTTTATTTACGGACAAGGGTACATGCACACAAACTTCAAAAGTACTTTACTAAATTTTATCCCCATGCTATTAAATAATATTCTTCACATTACTTCTAACAAACCCACTGGCATACTCAAACTTCATTCTTGCTCACACGAACTAACTCCTGACTCATGCCAAAGCCGGCCATCCTTTGTTAGAAGTAATGTGAAGAATATTATTTAATAGCATGGGGATAAAATTTAGTAAAGTACTTTTGAATTTTGTGTGCATGTACCCTTGTCCGTAAATAAAGAGTACCTTAGCTTGGAAGTAGTTATTTTAATAGTAAAAGTAATAGCAGTATAGCAAGTAAAAGTTATAGCTGTATAGCACTTATTAGTATTAACAGATAACGCAGAAAACTTATAAGATTATTCCTTAATTTTTTAAAAAATGTAAACAATATGAAAATAACGGTAAGGCACATTATTAACTAGAATTTTTAAAACTATAAATTAGAGTAAATTTTAGTTCCCTTACATGTTGCAAAGGATTAAATCCTTGCTGTTGTTGTGGAACATTGATGTTCTGTAGATCCATTACAGATGTGCTTTGCATCATTCCCCTCCCAAAAAACCCATTGTTGCGATGTGGTGGTGATTGGAACTCACTTCGTCGTCGAGAAGTGGTGACAAATCCCGACACATCGTTGGGCACATTTTGATTATATCGCGTCCTGGATCCCATCTCGATTCCAGACCCTCCTGAGATGCTTCCGGAGCGATGTCGTGAACCTGAGCCTAGTCGTTCGGCTTCCCAGTCAGGATAACCACTATCCCTGCTGGGTGGCTATCGAAGAAAGAAATTTAAAAAAAAATTAAATTAATATGTTCATAAAGTTATTATGAGTTATTTAAAATGTGTCTGTAATCCTATATTATTTTAAAGCCAACAGTTAGCATATAAATAAGCGTATTAGTTTTCTAACGGCAGAGAGCAGATAAGAACGCAAGATTGATTGCCATTTGTTTGTTTAACTGTACTTACTCTCATAATTATGTATAAGTACCGATAAGTAATGTTTAATCATAATTATATATATATATATATATATATATATATATATATATAGATAGATAGATAGATAGATAGATAGATAGATAGATAGATAGATATAGATAGATAAATAGATAGACAGATTTCTGTAAATATTTTTCCATTACCGTTTTCTTTAGACATGTAAGTACACGACACTTCAGCCTCATTTCTAACGCCTAACAACGGTTAAAAACAATACAACAAAAAATGAATCATACATATATATGCAATATTTGAGTACAATGCATGAATACACAATATTTGAAAACATTGTTTTGTACTATTAGTCTTCTTATTATCATTATTATTATCACGTTCAAATACAAAATCACATACTAATATCTTTATTACAAAATAATAAAGACATTAGTATGTGATCTTGTATTTCAACGTGGTAATAATAATAATAATAATAATAATAATAATAATAATAATAATAATAATAATAATAATATAAAGTAGTAATCAAATTTAACTCATAACTTATTATGTCAAAACTTTGAAAATAAGATAATGATCCTAAGTTTGATCATACTAATGATTTAAATAACGTGTATTCCTAGATAGTGTAAAATATGTAGTTTTTACATTGATAAAGTGTGTTTCCCTTATTATTTATATATCAATTAATAATAATGTTAATGTTTGAGACCTAGTGCATTTATATCCGTCGTTTAAAATGTATAAAGTTTAAATGACAAAATATACAGTTATAAAAACGTTAGAAATAAAATACAACATAAAAATTATAAACATTATACATTTGTTTACGCCATATTTTCGAGGAGTGCAAGTTATATTTGTCTTATATTTGTCAAAATTGACACATGAGAAAGGAATACTGGCTATTTGTAGCTTTTACTTCACACCAAAGAAATACGACACTATGCTTTAAAGTTGCCGGATAAAGCTTTCCTTACTATTTGCAACAGCCAAAAGTTCAAGAGCTAACATGTGTATCCTAAGCAGTTAGAAAAGTCTATATATATGCAACTAAATACATTAAAATTGCAAATAATAATTTTAAGAGGAAAGAAAAGGAGAATATACTGGTAACAGACCCGTATTTAGATACTTTACACCTCTAGATAAAAGAAAATTTTGCACTCCTTCCCCCTTATTTGTCCATATTCAGTTATTGTGTGTTCAAAACTGTGTGTTGATATCATCTAGGCTTAAATAACATGGAGGCGTCAACTTACATTGAACCACTAGCAAAGAGAAGCGTGTCAAGTACTTTCTGCAATTCGCACTTGATCTCCGCAATGACGTACAGAACTCAACGCACGGATTATGCTGGCATGCAATAGATTTCCCTTAAATTTCTCTCTCTTGGACAGCCTCTTTTTTACACATACTTCTTCAATATCGTTATATACTGACCTATGGCCCGTATATAAATACGAACCTGCTTGCTAAAAATCTCTTTGTAAGCACTAATGATGTGTTATGCTGATGCTATCTATTAGATTTCATGTCACAATGAAACACTAAGGAAACTTTTAACGTATTGAAGCTTCAAGTATCAAAATCTCTTAACATAGATACGTTAATCCTATTATGATTTGCGCTCAAAAAATATTTGCTAACAGTATTTGAATGAAGGGGCTACTTACCAATTCTTGAAGATTGCCGAAACTGCTGTTTTGACTTCCAGGTGCATGGTTGTCTTTCTCTCTTTTGCGACGATTTTCTTGTGCTTTAGGAATGGTTTTATGTCCATTATTTTGCATATCATTTTGATTTTCAACTTTTGTACTCATTTCAAGGACGGTAATTGGGATATTTGTTAGCGGCACTCTGTTATTGCTATGTGGTTGAAACTGTTGTCTTGACTCTTGTAGCCGTTGTTTTAGTGCTGAAATTTTGTCAACGTTACCTTGTTCCGATGGAATGATATGGTCAAAATCATCTCTGTGTGCTGAAATATGAGAATTTTAAAGTATTAGCTTAGTTTGTGTAAAACATCGAAGAAATATCTTGATTTATTAGATTGCTTTGACTAATATATTCACTAATCATTATATGTAAAACTTAAAAAGTAATCTTTTGTAGTAGCTTCAAAGTAAAGGGCAACTGAAATTTAAAATTACTGAAAAAAAACTTTCTAAGAATGTGTTGTAGACTAGAGATAACATAAGTAACTTAGAGTGTTCTGATCTCTGATCAAAATAATAGAGGTGAAGTCTCATTTCATATGTGGTAGCTATTTTATCATTTAATAAACATATAGTAACTGACCTATATTTATTTTGTTTACGTGTGAGCATTCAAAATAAAATAAAATTGACCAGGTATAATAGAATTGAAACTAAATCAATCTTTGTCTTACCAGAACAGCAGCAAATATTAAATAGAAATTTAACTACCACAAATTGAGACGTTCTCGAAATAATTATTAGATATCAAAATATTGCAATATTTTAAATTTCAATCAAAACCTATATGATAACTCGACTCTGTTTAAAGATACATTTTAAGACATATACTATTAAAATCCTTCGAATTTGTAATAGACTCTTTAGAATGGTTTTCTTTTTGATGAAAGATGTAAATATTTTAACCATATTTGAATAATCATACAGAAAAATAAAATTATATTTTTTATTTAAAGAATTGTTTCGCAATTGAAATAATAATAATAATAATGATAAAATGAACGAAATTGCCACTCCACATGCTCCTACTATTTTCTTCCTAGGGTTGCTCTATATTAGCTCCTAGGCTTACTCTATATTTTGGATTGGAACGGTGACCTTTTCGAAAGAAACAAGTTAAAATGTCAAAAAAGGGTTAAAAAAATGTTAAATAAAAAGTCGCAATGGTCCTCCTGTCGGTTCCATCAATTACACATACAGTCTTCTGAGAGACAACTGCATTTATACGTTCATCGCGTCAGTAGATTAACTCATCCTCATCATTGTTTGACGAAACTAGTTTAGTCTCTTGCTTCTCATCGACGAACCTCACACGATTTATTAACTTATCCATTTTTTTGTTTAGATGACCAACATCTAACTATAATTGTTTGCTTATTCTAATATTTCGCGCGTTCTTTATATGCCTTTTTAGAGTATTAGATCTTATGTATTGTGTTTAGGTCTTCTACATTATATGTGTTATGTTTCAAATATTTAGAAAGACCAGTAATAGTGTTCCCGGGATACCTTAGTCTAGCGTCTACTCACGTCCACGTGGTCCTGGGTTCGATTCCCGACCGGTGCTTCCCAATTTTTGATGTCCACTCAGCGTTGTGAGGCAAGCTGGGAAGTCACGTAAATTAAAGACGTGATGGCCACTAGATCTTGATACGCCGGTTAGTGACAGGGCGAGTAGTTCCGCCGGTCGCTGACAGATGGCGTTGGAACGGCTCAAGTCCTCAAGATGGGTTGGCCAAGTGGTTTTAGTACTAGGATTCTCTTCTAATATTCCCAAGATCTTTTATTCATTTAGTCCCAATTCTCCTTCTTGTATTTCCAATATAGATTTTATCACATGAACATGTAACTCCATATAAAACCTCTGATTTGCTCATTACATTTATATTATCCATTTTACAGCATCTTTCCAGGTTTGTGAAATATCTCGTTAATTAGAAACAATTATCCATTTTTTTAGAAGGCGAATTTAATTTATGAAATCACGCAAACAATAATTCCTCACTAGTAGGATATAACATTAGAAGGTACTAATGGAGTACTCCTTACTAGTGGAATATACAGAATTATGAGTGGAATACTTCTTACTAATTGAATATGCAGAATTAGGAGTGGAGTGATCCTCACTAGTGGAGTATATGCAGTTAGGATTGGAGCACTCCTCACTAATGGAATATATAGTTACGAGAAGTGTTCCTCACTAGTGGAACATACAGAATTAGGCTTGAAGCACTCCTAAATAATGGAATATATGAAGTTGTGAGTGGAGTACTCCAAATTAGTGGAATATACGGAGCTACGAATCGAGTATTCCTTACTAATGGAGAATACGTGTACGTATGATAAAATCTAATTGGTAATACAGAAGGGAACGTTAGGATTAGATTGAAAGAACATATTAAAGATGTCAAAAATGAAATCTTGTTTCGGGCCTGTCTCAACATTTGAAAGAAAGCACACATGACATAAATGAAGTAAAAATATTAAATAAAACAGGTAAAAAATTAGAGAATTATAATAAGAAAATCTTAATTAAACTTGTATATTGATCGTTTAAACAAAAGATGGGATAACGTTATAAACTATTGTCCGCATTTATCGACAAGAAGCAAGAGAATAGAAAGAGCTCCGTCGGTCACGATATGATTGATTTGAAACAACAGAGTGCGATGCATATATAAATCCAGAAAATTCTCGAAAGATGTACACTATATATTGATGAAACTAACACCGATGGAAGGTCTATTTTTTTTTTTTTTATTTATACTTTTACCTTGAGCTACATTTTAATTCACTTATTTTATCTATCAAAAAAGGATCACATTCTGGTCTGAAAGAGGAAACCCGATATTACTGAAAGTTCCTTTACTAACAGTGCAGCGCAATACTGATACAATATTTTTAATAGTTACAGATACACTCTCTATGTGGACATTTCAGAATTATGAACAAAATTATACTACTTTAAAAGAATACAAAAAAAAAAGTCAGAACTCCATTCATAGATATGTTCTTGTTTATCATCATATATGCTTAAGTTAATTAAATTTCTTAGAAAATCAGAGAACTTTCAAACTCTTACATTGACTTTTTTGAGTTGGAGTTGGCGGAAGAGGTCTGTTACCCATGATTCTCTTCAAACTGCCCATTTTGTCCTTTAAGGAGAACTCTTTCTTTGGTAAAGCTGGCACCTAGTATTAAGAGAATTTTCAAAAAATAAAATATTTTAGACTTTAAAGTAAAATACTTAGTATTTTAAATATACAACCAAATTATGCGGAATATGTTGTTCTTGTTTAGTGGATTCAAATAAAATGTTCTTCTGGGATGAAATATCTTTTCTAGCTTAATATAGGGAACTTCTATTATTACAGTTTTCAACTATGTTTTTCCATTATTATTTTATTACTTCCATTAATAAGTAAAGGAGTAGGGTTAATAGTTACTAACATAAATGTACACATACATAGTATCACACCTCTAACGTAAAACAAAAGAACTTAAATTAAAAGAACAATATGCTGTAAAAAAAATTAAAAAGCTTTAATAATATGTTTACTTTAGAAAGACAAAAATTATATATATATATATATATATATATATATCATGGTTTCCTGTATTCGTAATTATATGAGGTTTTACTCTTATTTTCATATATAAAATACCTTCAGACTTAGATATATAATTGAAACAAAGTGTGTTGAATTAAATTTTGATTTAGTGAATTAGTTTGAATCTTCAAACATAAAAGAAATGGTTATGAAAGATCTCTTTGCATCTTTAAACCATTTACATTTTCATATTGCGTAATGAAGGAGAAAGAACTTTCAAAATCCACTCTTACAATCACTTCAAAGTATGAACTTTCACCAAACTTATAATACATTATCTATTTATTTATTTATTGCTCTATTAGTTTAGTTCCAGATCCAACTCTATATTTATTTTTCACTAAAACAATTAGCAATGATACATCGTAAAAAAAATGTACCAACCAACTCAGCAGTCAGTTGATGTAACTGAGACAAATATTGCATTTGTCAAGATGGTCGATCACTGGGTTTGAACTAGAATCTCTCAATTACAAAGCAAAACCGGTAACTATTGATCAATTTTTTAAATTTATTTATTTACTATTTATTTATTTTTTAATTTAATTTAATTTTATTTTATTTATTTATTTATTTATTTATTTATTTATTTATTTATTTATTTATTTATTTATTTATTATTTATTTATTTTTTTTTTTTGTACTATACCTTGAAATAGAATTATATGCAGTGTATTTTAGTAAGTGTTCTCGGGGTATCAGCCAGGTGAAGATATTGACATCCGACGTTTCGAATGTTGACATTGCATCATACATCTTTAGGGATTGTGATGAAGAGATCGGAGATATGTGGGCATAACATTCTATATGGCTATGGTTTCCTTTCTTATTCTGTCCCAAAAATTGCTGCATTTGGCTACTATAAAGTATTTGTAAAATCGATTCTGTGTCCCAGCTCTAAGCCCAGTTGTGGCTATCCATCTCACGTGAAAGGAACAATCTTAATAAATACAATGAATTTCAACTCTGTCCTGTCTGGTCGGCCCTTTTCAGGAAAAAAAAAAAAGACGTTCAACAAAGCTATTTCTCGTAGCCACAACAACAGCCGATCAAGAGCCTGCATTCCCCTCAACCAAACACATCCCCATTCATAGCACCATTCCTAAATATTCACATCTCGGAACTCTTCATCGCAATCCCTGAAGATGAATGCAATGTCTGCATTCGAAACGTCAGATATCAATATCTTCACTGGCTGATAGCCTAACAACACTTATTAAAATCACGTCAGTTGTAAAAATTCCATTCTTTCTTTGTATGCAGTGTAGTTTTTTTTTTTTTTTAAAAAAAAAAACTTTCACATTTTCTAAAGTTATATAGCAGTCATATGAGAAACAAAGTATTTTCCCTACCTTTAGCTCATTGGCTACTGTTGTTACTGACTGCATCGTTAATTGGTTAGTTGGAGTTTAGCGTCTATTTTCAGCACCGAGCGTATATGAGACATGGATCTAGAGTTTAAAGTGAAATTTAAACCCGGCGCCCGTACATCAAAGGTACACGAGCTAATCACTAGACCATTGAGGAGGGCTGACTGCATCGTAATCACCTCTGCAACAGCAATGAACTCCGATCTTTCTTCCATTAACCTTTTACTCTACAGAAACATAACTTTAGATTACAAAACCAACAAACAAGAAGCGGTATTTGAACGTTCTTTCCAAGTCCTTCGATTCTTGCAAAACTTTTCTTTACTATTTTTGAGTATAGCAGTCTGACATATGTTTTCATGTGTTGTAAATTTCAAAATTACCGGTCAAATAGCTTGTAATTTTAGAGCGACAAATGGAACTATATAGAAATAAATTTTATTATTATTATTTATCTAAAGCACTAAATTCTTCTGTTTATAACTGATAAAAATAAGGGAACGGTTTTCCTTTTTTTAAAAAAAAAGAAGAAGAAGAAGCAAAATTATATAGAGAAAAAAATACAGTACATGGGATATTTTTTTCTTAACCTCCGTTAAGCCACAAGAGGAGAATCATATGAGATGACGAAACGGGGATAAAAACAAATTGTTCACTGGACATCATTCATTCTCCTCACCAAATGACAGATTCTGTCGTTCAGTGAGTGCGAAAACATATCGAGTATAACCAAAGCATCCACCAAGTGTGTACTACGTAATATAATTCGATTTCTCTAGGAAAAAGGGATAATACAGATGCAATTTATCGTTTCATGAGTAATGTTTACATGGTGAGAACTGTATAAGTAATGGCTGTGTGCATAAGTCCTGCAGAGAGTTTCAAGAACTTAACGACGTACACAATGAGAATAGCCAAATGGTGGAAATCTGTGACAGCAGATATGTGATGAACGTGTAAATCATGTGATTCGTGAAAGACGTAGCTTATGATTTCTGAACTGTCTGATCTTGAAATTTCAGAGGAACTCAGCAGCCGCCTAAAGAAATCGAATGACATCACGTAGTTCACACTTGGTGGGCGCTTTGATTGTATTCGATATGTTTTTACAGTCACTACAACGATCGAACGACAGAATCTGTCTTTTGATGTCGGGGCGGACAATGTCCAATGAACAATTTTTCTTATCCCCGTTTCATCATCTCCAATGCTTCTTCTTTGGTGACTTAACGGAACTTGAAAAAATCTTTCGTATTTTGTGAACCAAATAATTACTAAATTTTCACCAATTGTTTTGAAGATTTCTTTTTGTAGGATTCAATGATAAAGTTCTTGTCTTCTATTTGAACATTAACGTTTCATCACTAATCGTAACAAATTTTATTCAGATCCATATTGACCTTCATATTTAATTAAGTAGCAAAGTCAAATGTATCCGCCTTATTTCTACTATCCTAATAGTATAGAATATAATTAAAAAGGAAGAAAATATATTTAGCTTGTCTTGTGTAATGATATAAAAATGTGATGCAATTTAACAAATCATATGACTTTACGTCGAAAACTGAAAAGATACCACTAATCAAAAGTATAAATAGATCTATAGTTAGAGGTTTACCTAGGTTGCATAAGATCTTAATTATCATTTAAGGCTTTTATTTGGTATATACAAGAAACTTACATATGCTGTGTATTTTATATTCAAAGAACGTAACTTCTTTTGAACATGAATGTAAACACGTTTTTTTTTGGGGGGGAGGGGCCATAATAAAATAAAGGAAATTAATTGAGAACAAATTGAAGAAGATTAGAAACTGAATGGACGGAAGGATTAATCTGAAGATGAAAACAAGAACAATCTACTAGATCTGAAGGAATGTATTGATAATAATTCAATTTAGTTGTCTGGACTATGTTTAGTGCTTGTTACTTTTATTTAGAAAGAAGACTTCGAATATGTAAAATATAGTTCACAAAAGTAATATAAATTTATTACTAAGTTCTTGAGGAAAAAATTCTAAACAAAATAAGAAAATTACCAACTACTTTATTTGCTACACATATTGGAACCAAAGTACAGTAAAACCTCATTTATTCGGGCTCCAGTAAGCTGGCTTCGCTTAATTCAGACAAGTAAAAGAAAAGGCAGAATGCAAGCTTCTAAATGTGCTAGAAGCCAAAAATCTCACTTGTCCCTAAACTCCGTGACGGTTAAGAGTACTTGTACTGCACTGTATTTGCCTATTATTGTGAACATTATTAAAATACTCAGCAGATTAACATGAATAAACATAGTCAAACTCAACCGGCATTTCTTTGGTTTCACTGGGGTCGTAACACGTTAGGTCTGTGTCCTTTAAATGCACCATAATAAAGTATTTTGTTTTTATAAACAGAGTTTTAATGCACTTTTTATTGTTTTTTTAAGGTTATTTCAATTAATTCAAACTTTCGTTAATTCGGTTGACTTATCATCCCGATTAGTCCGGATTAACGAGATTCTACTGTACTAATCTTAAGAAAAGTAATGTATTACTACTTGAGCTTATGACAAAGTATACGATTACAAACATCCTTTTAATTAAAATAAATATTGTATATACAAATAATATGGTTTTCTCAATAATCTAAATAAGTCCATGATAACAGTAAAGTAATTATTAATAATAACATTAAATGATACGAAAAAATAATTTGTTATTTCTTTTGTGGTTTCACGGGCGACTATAAACATGATGATATCTTCTAAAAGACCAATAGATGGTTTCAGGTACAGCATTCTCAAAGCTTCTAGCAGCATCTTATTTCCTACTTTCTGAAAGAAAGTTTTACATTTAGGTAAGGTTTACGTTTTAAATAATAACGACTTCAATATTGGCATATTATCTGATGTAGAAAATGAACTTGTATATAAAACTAGACACATAAATAAAGGAGTGTACAAAATATAGTGCTTCTATAACTTAAAATGTGTTTCAATCTTAGTTATATCCTAAAAATAAAGTATAAAACAATAAAACTTAAATTGTCAAATCGAATTTAAATGTTACAATACTTCTTTATTATTTGAGATTTATGATTTTGAAAGTATTAAAAAAAAAAAAAGTAACAAAGAAGCTCGATGACCAATCACCGAAGTCTAGGAACTGAAAATTAATAAATTTGTTCTTGTTCTTGTTCTAGAGACATCGAACAAGAACAAGAATAAATAAATTTGAATCTTCATCCATATCATAAGTCATATTCTATTGTTATAATTCATATTAATAATGTGCTTACTTTGAAAGTGATTTACAGTATGCATATCATTGGAAGTACGTTAGTTGCATGAATGTTTATTCTGCTACATCTAATACCTAGAAAGTTTCATTAGCATTTCGGAAGAAATGTCTCCCATCTTAAGTGGAGAGGGAAATTCGTAAAACAGAAAATAAAATAATAAGCTATACTAAATACGCTGAAGAACTATTTCAAACCGCGTCTCGAATACTGTGTACACTAACGTTGATTTCTTTTCTCTCATTTAATCTCCTCACACTAATTTTATTTTATTTATTTATTTATTTTTTTGTAAATTTTTATTACATGAAGATAAGAGGCATGTCTTCCGAAACATGAAAACGTATTTCATAATAGAAGGTACAGATAAAGAATTGTTTCTGTTAATACTTACCATTTGATGCTTCTCATATTGCAACGTGCTTAAATGCATATTGATATAATTATGGTATAAGATTAAGTAATATCTGAGGAAATATGAGAAATGAAAGAGGAAATTCTAGTGTATTTGTCTGTTCCTCTTTTCTTTGATTCATCATTTTGATCATTATTAATTATAAAGATCAAATAATTAAATCATAATATTTTAGTTTATATAAATTTTAAAAAAATGAGCAATAAATACTACTGCATATATTTTATCTACATTATAATAATATCAGTTTTACTTAAATCTTTAAGGGGTCAATCCATGCTAAGTGATCGAGAAAAAAGAAAAATTGCCACTCGACCTTTTCAAAAAAAATCTAATTTTTTCATGAATGTTTATTCTATATCAGGGTACTTCAAAACCAGAATTAATTATTTTTTGCAACATCCCATGGCGACGCAGCGGCTGCCGCCATTTTTTTAAATTTTAGACGTTTACGTTGTTTTGAATATCTCAGCATTTATTTGCCCTACCAAATTGAAAATTGCTGAATGTCTCCAACTCGTGCAGAGCTAAAACTTTAATCTCTTAACGTTTTTGCCTAAAACCACTTGAAAGGGGTAAAATCAGGGCCTACAGTAGCAACATTTTTGGACATTTAAGACATGTCTGGGAAGAGGAAACAATTGACGTAGAGGCCTGAATTTGTGTGTGCATATAGTACGGGTCATAAGTTTATACACAAAAATTTGCAGATCTGTAGTTGCTCCCAAAGGCCTGGAAAAAATCGTAAAGTTGGGAAATTATCCCAATTTGGCATGTTTCACTGTCCAATATCTCCAATGGGCCTGGTTAAAAAAAAATCTGAAATTTTGGGAATAGTTAGTCCTTTAGTATACTATACCACACACTACAGCGTGTTTTGTGTTTTTGAGCAGAAGGGGGTCAGAGTATTAAGTAATGAGTCATACTCTAGGAGGTGTTTTGTCCACAAATTCAACTGAAAATTCGTTGTTGTGAAGTAAAATAAAGTAGGATGAATGGTAGTCCAGTCAAGGCTCTCAAGTTTGTTTCTTTCCTCTAGTTGTAACACTGTTTTATCACACCCACAGCAGTATTGGTGAAGAATGCCTCTATCAGCAAAAGGCGAGAAAAGTCAAAATACACACTTGACAAAAAGTCCGTAAGTACTCATTGTTCTTGCTATTTGCTATATCAATGATATTCAGTCCTATTTATTTTTGTTTTAACTGTCAACTCATGTAGGAGACTATTGTCCTTTCGTTTGATCTATATTCCCAAGTCAGTGAACACTTAATCACTGTAAACACTGACTGCAGAATGAAGATGAAAGGAAAGGACAACAGTGTCCTGCATGAGTTGACAGTTAAAATAAGAATAAATAGGACTGAATATCATTGATATAGCAAACAGCAAGAACAATGAGTACTTACGGACTTTTTGTCAAGTGTGTATTTTGACTTGTCTTGCCTTCTGCTGATAGCGGCATTCTTCACCTGTGCTGCTGTGGGTGTGATAAGACACTATTACAACTAAAGGAAAGAACGAGCTTGAGAGCCTTGACTAGACTAACCGTTCATCCTACTTTATTTTACTTCACAACAACGAATTTCCAGTTGAATTTGTGAACAAAACACCTCCTTGAGTATGACGTCATTACTTAATACTTTGACCCCTTTCTACTCAAAAACACAAAATGCGCTGTTATGTGTGGTATGGTATACTAAAGGACTAACTATTAACAAAATTTCAGATTTTTTTTTTAATCCAGGCCCATTGGAGATATTGGACAGTGAAACATGCCAAATTGGCATAATTCCTCAACTTTACGACTTTTTCCCCCAGACCTTTAGGAGCAGCTACAGATCTGCAAATATTTGTGTATAAACTTATGACCCCGGACAACATACACACACAAATTCAGGCCTCAACGTCGGTTGTTTCCTCTTCCCAAATATGTCCAAAAATGTTGCTACTGTAGGCCCTGATTTTACCCCTTTCAAGTAGTTTTAGGCAAAAATGTTAAGAGATCAAAGTTTTAGCTCTGCACGAGTTGGAGACGTTCAGCAATTTTTAATTTGGTTTTGACAAATACATGCTAAGATATTCAAAACAACGTAAACACCTAAAATCGAAAAAACGCAAAATGGCGAAAGCCACTTCGTCGCCATGGGGTGTTGTAAAAAAAAATAATAATTAATTCTGGTTTCGAAGCACCCTGATATAGGATAAACATTTAAGAAAAAAATAGATTTTTGGTGATAGTCAAGCGGCACATGCTTGATCACTTAGAATGGATTGACTTTAAGATAATTAAAATTTATGATATGTTGAAAGAGAATTAAGTGATCATTTACATGATATCAAAGAAGATTTACGGAGAAAATATCTGAAATATAATGATAGTGGTACTGAGGTAAGCATATTACAAAAATCAATTATCTGTAAAGATTATCAGAAGATTATCAAAGTAACATATAAGACTGATATTAAGATTGATAAATGTGCGTACATGTTTTAGTGAATTATCCAATCAACAGGAATGTTAATTGTATAGTTTAATATTTATTAATGTACACTGAATAACATATAATAACTAATTTCAGATTTTGCTTAAGTTCGAGTTCAACTTAAGCAGAGATTCACTATTTTTTTTCCGTAGATAAGATATTGATAAAATTGATTCACAATATTATTATTATCTTTTCTGTAGCTTGTACTTAATAGTAGTATTGTAGATGGTATACTTACCAATTGTTTCTTCTTTGACCTAAGGTATCAGTTTGTCTTGTGAAGGTGAGAAATACAATTTTCTTAAAACTTGTTTATGCATGTTTCTAAATATGTACACATCTTGTAATTCTTTACGTTGTTCTTTTGCTCTTACGTCATAACCTTATAACTAATTACGATGTGTTTGTTCATAGAATCAGATGTAATATTATCAGTAGCTTATAAACAGTGTCTTCTCAATCTGTTACTGTTTTTCAAAAGTCTAGTAAAGTATTCTGTTCCGTACTTGTAGTATATTTGAATATTAGCTTGGGTTAATATTTAGCTTTAGGAGAGTACCCTTTGCAACATCTCATAAAAGATCAGTAATTTATTCTTCATAAACATATTGATTTAACTTTATATTTCGTTCTTTCTTGGACTGCTTAGTTTCCAGCCTGATTAACGATGTGCATATAATTGACTTGAATCGATCTAAATGCTCAGTTGTTTTTCGGCTACCGTAACGATTGAAAGTGCTCTCATCTAAATCATTTCCCTTGGGGAAATTCACATCACGTATGTTCGAAGTTATAACATGTATTAAATGAGATCCTAATCATTTCCGTTTGGGCGAATTCATGTCACGCATGTTTCAATTCATAAAATGATTTGAGAGAATTTTGCTCATCAAGGAGTAGAAAATAAACGGAATGTTAAATTGGCAAGTTATAACAAACCACGTAATTAACCATCTATTATATCACGCGCACTAATATTTTTTTATTTGAATAATGTTATAAAGTATTTATCTTCAAAGTTTCCTTGCGATGTACGAAGAACATCTTTATGTACGTAGAAGACACATTTCGAATTAAATTTATGTTTACTTTTCATAAATTCTATGAGTCCAGAATGGAATCGTATGTTTTCAAGTTGATTGAACTTGTATTTATGTTCTTTTTTTCTTTGTATATCCTCATGGCAGTGTGTAGTACATAGAAATGCTGTACAAATGATTGTTAATCTACCAATTCGTTGCTCTAGCAGTTACAATTGTATTGAATTATCAATTACAGGAATCGTAAAACTGAATTGTAGTCGTTCTTTTAAATTCTGGACTTTTAAATATGAATACTTTCAAAACTATAACCTTAATAAGTTATACGTACATATGTTACTATATATTTGCTGATAATTCTTTTTCAAAAAAGTGCAGACACAGAAAAGTAAAAAATGTGAACTATAGTAGTCAAAAATTAAAAGAAAATAACACATTCACTAGTTTATTTTTCAAATTTAAAGTACAGGGTCTCTTGATTATCACAAATTACAGTAAATTCAAAATAAGTCAAGATATGTAATAGGAGAAATTAAATAAATATTTTTACAGCATTCAAGTAAAGGTAACTTCAAAAAGTTCATTAATATAGGCCACCTTTGATATTATAATTTTCTTTGCTATATATTTAGTGATAATTTTTAAGAAATTGTAGCGTCTTGTATCTCCTATTCAATTTAGAATATCATAATGCAAAACACTATTGTCTATACGTAGAACTCGTTTTGCAAAGAGTAACTAATGATGTCCAGAATTAAATCTCTTATTGGTTGTATCATTTTATTGCAATAGTTCATAAAAAGAATAGTCATTTTCTGGTCTTCGTGACTAATCTACAAGCCTAAAAGCTTGAATGAAATATATCTATAATTGCACAAAAATAGAAACTACCTGTAGATTTTGGTAAATGAGAAAATAATCTACCAAATAAGTTTTCTCTCTTTTTGTCTAATCGCAGATAAAATACCAGAAAGTAAATACTTTTCTGTAACTGTTTCAAGTTTCGATACACAAGTTAATAAGTACATCAAGGGCACTTTTAAAATATGCTGCCATTTTTACTATATTTAATTCATGATAACACGCGCAAAGAATCTGGAACAAAAAGTTACTAATTGTACAAGAATACTTCTGCTAAAATTAGTCACTTAAGCATTCACTTGAAAAATTCTTCAAATTTCATAACAAAGATCAATTAAAAAGAGTTATGGTAAAATAAGAAGTTGGAAAATATAAAAACTACAGAAAATATTTACATTTTTGCATGATACAAAGTGTTGATAGCTGCAGAATTTCGTTTCGTGTTTACCTCTGATTTTTACCGTACGCTTGTAATTGATGTATTTATTAAAGATGTATGATAGGTTTCACGAAAATTTAGTGAATAAATTTTACAGGAACATCCTCATACAGCAAGAAACTTATTCTTATTAAATTTCAAGATTTATCAGTGATAGCATATGAATGCTTTTGTTCTTTCTTTTTAGAATATCGTTGGGAAATCAAGCAAATAAATATTGTCCATTGTTAACTAATGAAGTTACCGATGAACAATACTTGTAATGTCTAAATTATTGCTGTTTTTTTTCTAAGTAAAGGTAAATTTTCTATTCAGAAATTTAAGAATATTTTTTTTAAAAAATCTATCATATCTCAGAATAAAGTGAAACGATATGACTTCGGAAAAAAAATTCTTCGCATTTTATTTCACAATGCAATCTAGTTAATCATTCATTATTTAATGTTGACTTTACTGAACTGTTTGAGGCTACCTTACAGTAATTGCTGTTAAAATAAGTTATCTCTAAAAATAATATTTCTATTTAACACACTTATAAGTAGTAAACATAATTAGTAATTTACTTTACAATGTTGTTGAAACTTTTCTCTAAACAATATATTTTGGATTTTAAATATATATGTATTTTACAAATAGAGAATCCGAACACACTTGAGAGTTTTTACGAATGGAAATAAGTAAAAAGGTGACGAACTGATAAGCATTTTCATGTAACATTACCGTAGTATACTCACAAATGCATTATCAGATACAAATCTCTCAAACAATATTCTTAACATATACATTATAACAGACAAAAAGAGGTGTGATTTTCAGTCCTGTATACTTTCTTTCTTATAACAGAAAATGCATTTCGTGTTACAGTACACTTGTTTCTTCTCGTACATTATATATAAATATTACCTAATCTATACTAACATAAATATAATTCTGTTTGAAAAATACATATTTTTTTCAAAATATAATTCTATGTAAATTATAAAGTTCAGACTTTAGTGGAAAATAACATACAACACTAATAATAAAACTAAAATATTTATTCTTATTTGTCTTCTATCTGACAAGTATCATTGGTTTTTCTTCCATTTTGTCTTTCTCAATCGAAAAAAAAAAAGATACGCGACATATAACTTTGCTTCAGTCATGAACTACTTCATGATACTTTTTTGTCATGACAATCAAAATATTCCCTAACCAACCAACGTATTTGACTATACTAATCAAAATATATTTATATTTTATTTAAGATTTTTGTTCATTTTAAATTTAAGTACATGTACATTACCTATATTAAGTACATGCATTAAATACATGTATTAAGTACATGTCATTAAATGCTTTAGTTCTTAATTTATTAATCATAAAATTTGATTCTCAACTATGGTTTATGTAGAATATGAAAATTAAATAACCTACTTAATTAGTAGAAATTTAATTATGTACATAGGTTGTTAGTAACTGCACTAGGAATGTTAGAAAATTTCGGAGCTAAAATAAAAATCAAAAATAAAATAAATTGAATAAAATAATAGGAACTTTTCTCTCAATAAGTCTTATTTTAATGTTATTATTTATTTACATAAATTAGTTAAATATCCAGTGACTATTGTAATTATCTAGTAAAGAAAATAGAACAATGTTTTCGTTATTTTAAATTGCAACGATAGGCATTAACCATTTGAAAAATAAAAATAAATAAATAAATAAATAAATAACCGCTTTGTTAGTCGTTGTTGTATTTGTTAGTTGACATCATACTATCGTTTCGCTAGTTTCGTCACCGGATTAATTAACAAAAAGTGACATAAGAATCACTATTGTGTGTGCGGAAACTATTGTGAAATTGACATTGGGATTAACATTATTTCTCTTAAAGCATCTGTTACCAAAAGATGCCAGTACTTTCACTTTCTTTTTAACGGAGTATCAATATCCATAATAATTCTGTCAAATCCAAAAGATAGATATTGCAATTTTGAATCATCTCAGAGTAATCTTCGCCCATTTTAATTATTTTCTTTCATTCATTGTTAAGAATACTTTATTTAATACATCAGGAATATTCTTCAATAAAGATTAAAAAGGGTAAGGATATTTTTTTTATCATTGATTCAATTTTTCCTTGAATAAAGTTACATTATTCATACCATTCTTATCTTATATGAATTTTAAAGCGTATTCCTTTGCTTTCTCAATTTATTTTAGGACATTGTGGAATAGTTTTTAGTTTTCTTTGTTTTTTGTTTCCTTTTGTCTGCCAAATTCCTCCCACATTTCTTTCTTAGCATTTCTGATCTTTATTTTAACTTCATCTCTCTGTTTCCTATAATCTTGAAAGCTTCTATTCTCTAGTTCGGCTCTAATTTCGGGTATTCATCAAGGTATTTCTTTTCTGTTTTCCACTTCCGATATGTTCCACACGTTTGTTATGGTGCTGATATTAACGTATTTTTCCACCTGTACAATAGTTCCTCTAAATCTTCTTTGTTAGTTACCTCCAATTCTGTGTGTCGACTATCTTCTAAAATTCTTTTCTCTTTGTCTAGTCTTTTAGTTTGCAGCTTTTGATTCGGTTTCTGCTTTTTTTTTTTTTTTTTTTCCTCTCTGAAGTACCATGTCTAAAGTTAACAGTTTATGGTTGCTGTCTATTTCGGGACCTCGTTTTACTCGAGTGTCTCTCACATATTTCTTCATGCTTCTTGTGATTATCATATAGTCTATGATTGATTTTTCGTTTTTGCTTGGCTCCTCCCTGGTGAATTTATGAATGTCTTTATGTATGTAGGATGTATTTGCTATAATGAGGTCGTTTAGTAGGCAAAAATCCAATAATCTCCTCCTGTTACTGTTTTATGCTTCTTCCTCTTGTGCTCCCATTATTCTATACCCTCCTCGGGTTTGTTACCAACTCTTGCATTAATATTTCCTAGCAAAATAATGTTTGAGTCTATATTTTCGATAGTTTTTTGTAATATTTCGTAGAACTCTTCCCTTTTCTTTGCTGTTTCATCTTCGCCGGAGCGTACCCAATTACTAATGTGAAGTTTGCTTTCTGTTTTTCTGTGTTTACTGTCATTATTCTTTCATTGATAAACTTCCAGCCCTTGATGTGTTGTTTGTAGTTCTTATGTAGCATGCATGCTACTTTTGCTCTTGCTCGTTCCTTTTTCTCTACTCCACTGTATTGCATGACAAAGTTATCTTTTTCCTCTAACTTTGTTCTTTTCTTTTTTGTTTCTGTCAGAGCTAGATATTTTACTTTTTTTCTTTTTTATTTTCTTGGCTAATTCCATTCCTTTCCGTTGAGACCTTTTACATTCCATGTTCCCATACATACTGCATCTTGACCTCGCCAATGCGCTGTAATTTTGATCCGTCCGGCTTGCATATCTTTTAATCGTTGAGGGATTCGAGTGAGCAGGGGATTGGCCTACAGCTCTTTATCATAGTGAACGGGTTGCCTTCCTTCTGTGCTCACGCGCACTCGAAAGTTTAGTTCTTCTGCTTTCCTGGACTTACATCTTGTACCTTCTTTTCATTTTCTTTTAATTTTACAGAGGAGCTTGTCTGTTCTCACTCCAACCTCCCTCCTTTCTCAACCTGGGCTTGAGACCCATTGTGGAGTAACGAGTGTCTAATGATATCGAGTTGAACTGAAGCGCTCGCCAAGTGTGAACTACTTAATGTAATTTGATATCTGTACGCGGAGGGGCATAATACAATTACAATTCATCGTCGAAAGATTAAGAGCCTGACATACTAAAAAGACAAAATTTACCATTTTTCTTTTGCTTGTTTTTCGTAAGTGAAATGAGATAATATAATACAAGTTACTACAATCGTAGATAATGTTATTCTACAACAGAAAATATGAATCTGAAGAATTTTCAGTGTTGCTATCCATAGAAATTACAGTGTTGCCAGAATAACATTTCGCTCAAAATCTAAGTTAAAGCAGCGACTAGAGGAATGAACTCAACTGCATTTGATTACATATCATTTGTTTTGGTATCCTATGAACTACTTTTTAAATAATAGTTGTATTTAGTTCGTAATAAACAAAATAGTTTTAACACACAGTTATTAAAATTAAATAATAATGTTATTTTAAAAAGTAATTCACAGGATACAATATGATACATAATCAAATGCAGTTGAGTTCGTTCCTCTAGTCGCTGTCTTGACATAGATTTTGGGGGAAATGTTATTCTGGCAACACTGTAATTTCTATGGACGGCAACACTGAAAATTCTTCAGATTCATATTTGCTGTTGTAGAATAACATTATCTATGATTGTGGTAAGTTGCATTTCATTGTCTCCTTTCACTTATGAAAAACAAGCAAAAGAAAAATGGTAAATTTTGTATGTCAGGCTCTTAAGGATTATGGCTGGAACTTTGTAAGTGATTACTGTGTGTACAATTTCTAAGAGAGTTCAAATAAAGACTTACTGACCTATACGACAAGAGTAGGCAAGGGTGAAAATCTGTAGCAAAAGACGACTTTGGTGAACGCGTGAATCATGGTTCGTGCAAGGGGTAGAATGTGGTTTCTGAACTGTCTGAGTTTGATATTTCAGAGAACTCAACAGTCACCTGGAGAAATCGAATTACATCACGTAGTTCACACTTGGCGGGCGCTTCGAAAAAAAAAACTCACGATATTGTAATCCTTTGGCAAGAAGGCAATTAGGTCACATGATGGAGGCATATTTTATTGCAAATTTCTAGAGTATTGTTCCTTGTTTAAGAGTCAATAGGATGAAAAAGTTGTCAGGTAATAAACTATTACCCTTCGTTTCGAAAATAAAATCCTTTCCTTATCCGACTCCTGACCTTTCCTTACATCCTGAAGTGCCAATTCATCAATAGATTAATACAGTTACTGAATAGTTGTTCTAGAAAATTAAAGAAAAAATACGAATATACCGCACTAACCTTTTGGTTAAATGTTCAAAATGTGAACAACATCAATTCCACTAGTAAGCTTCTCACTTGCGTTTTTTTTTCATTAGCAACATATTGATTTATGGAAAATAAATAAAATAATTTGGATCATTTTTGAGGAAACCTCAACTTCTCGATTTTTTTATTATATTAATCTCATTTGAGGCAATAAGGTTAAATAAAAAGAGAAACTCTCTGAGAAATCACCGAGAAAGTCCTAAAGTGTTTTCAGTTCGTTGAATGATGTGACAGCTGGGCATGAGCACTTGCTGACGAATGAGCAGTTGAAAGTTCAGAACTTGCTTTTTTACCTAAATGAAATCTTTAATTCAGCGTTTCAAGATTATACTCTTTAGGCTAAAGAAGATGGATGATTAATGAAAGCGAACGAGTTTCAAAGAATTTGTTCGACTAAGAATCTGGGAGGAAATGGAAAAGTCGTAAGGACACCATGTTGTTCACCATAAAATCATATGGCCAGGAATCAAATCAGCCTCTTGCACCACAGACGATCGATCTTCCACTAAACCCTCTGCGCCTTTTAGAAATACAAGGATTCTGAAACTTATCAATTCGTTCAAATTCAATTCTTTATTTCCATTACGCACTTTTATTTAGTTCTACGATCGATTAGAAATACAAGATAGTTATTATAAAATTTAAATTGGTATAATTAGCAAGACAAATATTTGCCACATTCCGTGCGACTATGCTTAGCATAGAAAATTTAGATTTGATTCTTTGTGAAGCTCGTGTGGCTCTGGTTCCACGTTAAGCTGTAAATCTACATCTCACATAGCCATGGTGCTGAATAGGAACGTTTAACTCCATATTAACTAACTAACCAACATACACTAACTATAATTATTCGGAGATCACTTCATTCTATGATCATTAGTGGATGTAGTGTCAATTGGATGGAATCTGAAATCCAACTTCTTATTAATTTAATTGACAAGCAAAACTAAAGTAAAATAGATATCAAGAATTTTGATTTTTTTAACGTCTACTTTAAGACAAATTATTATAAATTAATAAACATTACCCATAATGCATTTCACGACAATCTTTTGTTCTATACAAATTATGTATAATATCACATTCTTTATATCACATAGTGTTAAATTACAGTAAATCCAATAGTGAATTAGTAACCTATACTAAATTGGCAAATCGTAAATAATTAGGTTGTAAAGGAGTAAAGCATAACAATAGCTTATTTTGAGAATATTTTTGTTAAATAAATGCTATGTGTACTTCACGCAAATTATCCGATTTTAAAAAATAAACCTTGTGTGATATTTAGATATTGTAACTTAGTTTCAGTTCATTTCATAATTAAAAAAAGGTTAGTAATGTTATTTAAAATCATAATTTATTCGTACATCACATTACTTTAGAATTTCATTTGGAATGCCTTATTTATAAAATAAAATATGTAATAAGTAAATAAAAATAAATATTCTTACTTTTGACTAGTTGAAAATCTTAAAGCTTTGATTTAATTTAAAACATAATGATGTTACATTACCCTTCTCCTACTATTTTTACTTTTCGTGGTTTCCCACACTATTGTAAACGTATTGCCATTATCATATAAGCATTATCATGTAAGCATTATCACTCAAACTCTTAACTTTTCAAATAAATAGCATGCGCATTTCTGTAATATCCGTGAAAGTCCAATTCATACTTGTCAGTTGATATATTTAAAAATCTATCAACACTGAATATGTGTAATATATTTTAAATCTTCTGCATGGGTAGGTGACAGGAATTAGTGAGGAGAGGAAAGAAAATTAACATATAACGCATTGTTTCTTTACCTGTTCCTTGCGACTCATGAGAGGGCTCGGTGTTCCTGATCGAAAGCCGCTGGAACGCTTATTCTTGCGTGGTGGAGGGACAGGCGCTGAGATTTGTTCTCCTTTGGGTGGCAGTGGAGGCCTCAAGGTCTGAAATTTTGTGTCCAGAGCCTGAAAGAGAGACTTCTATTATACTTATAGAAGGAGTTAGAAGTTAGTATCAACAATTCATATAGCCATTACAGAGTTTAGTGTAAATAGTACCTAGTCGGGAAAAAATCATTCTCGACTGATTCATATTCTTTGGTAATAACATATGGAACTTAACTGAGAATTGCCTCAAAGAAAGCTGTGACCACATTTCTTCCCCATTTTTGTTAAATGAACATGTTGGGGTGAGTATGTACTTTTATTGACGATTTACAATAATATCTGTTTCATTTTGAGACTTTGAATATGTAAATACTAATTAGAATAGTGTTCCATTGCTCCATTTTTTATTTCGGATGTGGAATCAAAAAGAATACTGATTAATCCTCAGAGACCGAAAATTTGAATCAATTATTCACCTTTCACAATTTTCGCGACAAAGGATCAAGAATTTTGGACTTTACTTCTACGAAACTACTTAACTTATTTACTCGAGATTGTATATCAATCTATTTACATAATTTATTGCTACCATGCATGCACACGAAAAATGTTTTAAAACGTAACTGATATTTATTCTTACCGTAGAAAGAGAGATTAGAAGTTTCTATCTTTAATCTTCTTCATGAAAAGTAACATAGGAAAAATGTTTTAAGTTGAAAATGAAAATGTATAAATATGACATCACAAAATATTACATCAAAAAATAATTTGTTTTTAAATTTTAGTCTTATAGAGTATCCATCGTTTATCAGAAGATATTTACCGCAGCACTATGAATGTTTAGTTTTCTTTTTCTGCTGAAGAGGCAAGCATTAGTTACTTTATAGAGTTAATTTTTGTAATGAACTTCTTTTTTGCAAGAAGTTACAAAAATATGTATGGAAGTTGCAAAAATGTAAATTTTAATGTTTAAATAAATTCCATTTTTAAAGAAACACTCGAGAAATAATCAAATACACAAAAAATGAATCTGTGTAGCGTACTGACACTCAGACAATTTAAAAAAAAATAGTATAAAAATTAATAATTATTTAGTCTTTAAACTACAGGAATTTTCCTCCCATTATGTGAATAGTACTTTTAGATCATTCCATTTTACTTTCTAGAAAGTGATAATATCTACTCCAATGATATATAATGCCTTTAAATCTATCAATGCATATGAAAGGTAGATAAGTAGATATAGATGGTTCTCTGCTAATCTCTTCATTTTGACATACTAATTCCCTTCTTTAATATTGTTTTTCAATTGTCATTTTTTTGTTCCACTCCTTATCTTATGAATATATAACTATAGATAATGAAAGAAACACTTGACCTGGATTTTTTTTTCATTCAATCGTTAGTTTTGTTTCCATAATAATATATTTCTTACATAATACTTCGTATGTCTTCCTAGGGTAGTTGTTTGTATGACTCCTTAGTATGTCTAAGAGGTTGGTGTTGTACCTGTGCCAAGAATTTACACCTACCGCCGAAGACAGTTTTGTACAGAAATATTTAGGACACAATTCCTTCTTTCTTTTTCACGCAAAATACACAATTTCTTTTCCTTTTGCAATTCTCCAATTCTGTTTGTTCTTCTATTTTCAATTCTGGCATGGCTTCTCTTTTATTAATCCATTGAATCATTTTCTTTTTGACTTCTGAGGCTGCTTTCTTTGTAATATTTAATTCGTTTTTCAAATTAGTTATTTCTACGTAGCAATATGAATAATTTCAGTAGAAATATCATGTAATGAGAGAACATTATTTAACAGCATTGATTTCTTAAGTTCAAAAAGTATTTTGGAGAGAACGGGAATGGGGAATGGCGGAAACTTCATAACGAGGAACTACATAATTTATACGGTTTACCCAACATTGTTAGGGTCGTCAAGTCTAGGGGGCTTATGTGGGCAGGTCATGTAGCTTGAATGGGAGAAAGTAGAAACGCTTTCAAAGTCTTGACTGGAAAACTAATCGGAAAACGACCATTAGAAGACCTAGGCGTAGATGGAAGAACAATATTAAGATGGATCTCGCAGAGATTGGAATACAAAGTAGAAACTGGATGCAGTTAGCTAAGGATAGAAGTCAGTGGAGAGCTTTTGTGAACGCGGCATTGAACCTCCGGATTCCATAGGCCATAGAGTTAGTTAGTTAGTTTAGTTTAATTTGAATAATTGCCTGGTATGTCTTTTTAGTTTATGGATATCTGAGATAGCTTATGACTATTGTAAAATATCCTTTAATAACGGTAATAAAGATGTAGTAATACTTGGAGGAAAAATGTTCAAAGAAAACACAATAATGAATTTTTCTAAGATAGCTTTTCTCCTATAGTGAGCCTTAGATGTTTCTTTTTAAGATCGTTAAGAAAGAACCAACAAGGAATCGTTCCCAAATGTGAAACGGCTTTAGAAGATCTGAAAAGTGGGTTTAGTTGAGTTCTTGCAGGTATGACTTTTTCCAAAGCTATAGCTGTAAATGCACAAAAATAAGTTAAGTTGCAGAAGGTTTTGAGGATCTTGAATAGTAAAATTTTGACATAATCCAACTATTTTAAAATAATAAATGGAAAATTTCCATTGCATAGTGCCTAATTGCTTATTGAAGTGAATTGATGCATGATTAAATATTAATTAAAACACATCTTATAATACGTCGTAATATATCTTAGCGACGTAATTTTTTCGACGAGTTTTCAATTGAAATATTGCTCTTTTGATAGTTTTAAGTGGAATGCATATAGTAGCGAATATCTGTAATTCTTCGAGTATTGCTTTAAATAATTTTTTTTTCGCAGTTGTACGTCTAATCCTCTAAAAGAGAGAAAGAAAAAAGAAACAATATCAATTTAAGTGGTTTAAAACACAGGTACTTTCCATATTTCCATTATTGTCAACTTGGCAACCATCATTTTAGATGAACTCCAGCTCATAATATAGTGATTAATTAATTCCATAATTTAATTTTAGTACTGATTAACATTTGTATGATAATTATTATATGATTTGCATTAAATTTTATATGATACTTTTTCTTGTTTACTTACTTTTCTCATGTGACTCTGTCTTTTTGGATGTCTGTGGTACATGTCGTCACAAGATAGACAGAAGATTTGGTGGGAACATTTATCACATCGAACAGTTGGAGTAGAACATCCACAGAGATCACAATGGCGCCCATCACCACGTTTTAAATCACCTAGGGAGAACAAAAGTAACAGAGTAGATAATTTAGAGCAAACAATTACTAAATAAGAACATTATATGTATTCATTTCACTGAGAAACAAATACACTTAAAAGTCCTCGTACTAAAGAGTTAGCACAAATGATCTCCTTGATTTCATTCGTATGTTGTGTTAAAAGTGTAAGGCGTATAGGATTGAAACACGTAACATGAAAAAAACATATAAAAAAGACCTACTAAGTTTCAGCAACTATGGCTATAAGTGCTTAATATGCCTCCTTTAATCAGGCGGTACATATTAACACGATAGTCCAACTCCATCCACAAACGTTGAAGCATATTCCGGTCAACTTTACGTACAGCTGCTCGGATTCGATACTTCAGATCATCAAGATTAGACGACAATGGTGGTACATACACTTCATCTTTGACGATACCTCAAAGAAAAAAGATTACGAGGATTATTTCAAGTGATCGGGAAAGCCACTTAATCAGACATAAATTGTCAGAATGGACGTCCCTTAGATTTCTTTTTACAGAGGCATCCAGCTGCTGCAAATATGGAATTCCAATCATGTATTCTCTCTTAATTGGGATACCTTATGAAATCGTGCAGAAAAATGTCTTTAGACTGTGATTACAAATCTTGTTGCATGGAACATAAGGACACAAAATACCCACTCCTCTCTTATCACCATCATTTATTACAAATATTCCCCTGGAGATCAAACTGGTGTACTAAGGCTTTTCACGATATCTGAAAGAAACTTTGTGAACTTTTCGTTTCTCGCTACATGTTTCAATACATTATGTCATATATTTTTAACACAAAAAAATGCAAACGAAATCAGGGATACCACTTGCACTAGCTATGCTTTATACACACACACACACACACACACATATACACACACATACATATATACACAAAAGTTCAGTTTCCATCCTTCAGAAATGTACATTTAGAGTGATTCCACGAAAATGATTACATTTAAGTTCAAAATATCAATGTGACATGCCACAAATATCTTTAACGTAAAGCAATCGTGAGTCATTAATGATGCGATGAATCGGTAGACTGGAATATGTATAACTTAGTACGTCAAGCGCACTGCTTATTCAGCGACTCTCCAGCTCATCGAGGAAAGTTTACTGAAATTACAGGAAGCACAAAATTTATTGTGAAGCTGTGCTGCCCCGACTCGTTGGAAAATGCCATTTGTTTTCAAAGGACATTGGAAATTTGGGACTATGGAATTAAATTTCTACAACATTTAAGCAAAGCTGACAACTTATAGAAACCCTGAAGAAAACAGCAAGCGATCCATTTAAGTTTCAGTCTCAACCTAACAGTTGCTTACTTTGGATCTTCGTTTTCTGCATTGGACCGAATCCGTTGTTGGTAACTGTTTTATAATGATTTTTTGAGAATTATATACATATTATGAAATAAACAATAGTATCTTAATTAACTGGAAAATACTGAAGACATATTTACTATTTATTTATTTATTTATTTATTTATTTATTTATTTATTTATTTATGACTTCTTTTACGTGGCAAAGTTAAGGCTCTACAGCCTTCTCCGAGCACTTAACCACGTGCATACATATTTTTTTTTGAAAAGCACCAATACATAGAAAATATTAACAATTACAAAAGAAAAGTATTTAACCACAAAAAAGAATATACTACTTAAGTAAAAAAATAGTTAAACACTTCAAAAACAAAAATTGAAAATAATATACAAATAGAAATGAAATGAAATGAAATGAAAATGTCTTTATTGAAGCGGGTGAGGTTCAGCCATGGCTGCTCTACCACCTAACCCTTGTCAAAAGAATACAATATTAAACATTACACATCAAAAGGAACAGAAAAAAAACTAAAAAAAAAATACAAGTAAAAGAATAAATCAGAAAATAAACAAGTGACATATGCAATAAAAAGTATCGATATTGTTGAATTTAGCTAAGCTGTTACATAAAACTGTACATGTCGTAAGTGCCACAGGCCAGTCGCTGGGATTTCATCAAATGTGATTTTATGGAGGAAACAAAATAACATGGAGAAACCTAGAAGTATGAATATATAAGCAGTAGGTTACCTATTGGTTGTGTGTTCATATGTGGGTTATTAATAATTTGGTAAAACGAAGATGTCTCATGTGCTACCAGTATCCTTATCTTTACTTAAGAGAAGGGAATTTACAGATTTTTTAAATTTGGCAACTGTGGAAACGTTGTGTATTAATTGAGGTAAACTGTTCCAGAGGTGTGTAGTACTTACTGTGAAGGATTTTGAGTATGAATCAGAATTGTGACTGGGTATGAAGAGCAAGAAATTATCTTGTGATCTTGTACTTCTGGTATGAAAGTCTGATAAAAATAAAAATCTACGGGCTAGGTACGATGGTTCTGACGTAGTAAGTATTTTGTATAATAGGGTAAGGTTATGTAAATTTCTTCTTCCAACTAACGTCAGCCATGACAGTTTTTTTTTTTTATAAAAAGATGTGAGGTGTTCCCTGTAAGTTATATTGAAAATAAATCTAATGCAGGCATTTTGGACTCTTTGCAAGCGCTTTGCTTGATTTTCTGTTAGATCAGAATAGACTGAGTCGCAATAGTCAAGATGTAGAAACACCAGTACCTTGACAAGTTTGATCTTCAGAGATATTGGTAAGAAATTTCTTAGTCGATTTAACATATGCAGGGCACCAAATGCTCTCTTACAAACTCCAGTTATTTGATCTGACCAGGAGAGATTTTGATTTAGTATGACTCCCAAATTTTTTACATTTGTAGAGAATGGAATAACAGTATTGGACAATTTTATATTTGGGAGCTGATAGATATTAATAGAAGAGAGAATTCTTGGGGAGCCAATTAAGATGCACTGCGATTTTGTTGCATTTAATTTTAACCCCTGAGCCGTAGACCAGTCATTGATTTTGTTTAACTCAGTGTTTATTTTCTCAATCGCATTATTAATATCTTGTTGAGGAAAAGAAGCATATAACTGAAAATCATAAGCGTAAATATGGTATTTACAATATGTGAGAATTTTAGGGAGATCATTAATGTAAAGGGCAAAGAGAAGAGGAGAGCAAAGAGAGAGAGGAGGGCAAAGAGAGAGGCCTAGTACGCTACCCTGCGGCACTCCACTGTTGATACAATGCCATGTCGATATGTGATCCTGATTGATCACTACTCTTTGTTTACGTTCATGAAGGTAAGAATGAAACCATTTAACCACTGATTCAGAAAAATTAAACAATAATGATAATTTCTGAAGTAATATGTCAAAATCAATCGTTTGAAATGCCTTACTATAGTCAAGTAGAGTAAGGAGCGTCAGTTTTCTGTTATCAATAGCCCATCTTATATCCTCCGTTACGTTTACTAGTGCAGTGCATGTGCTATGATTACTTCGAAAACCAGATTGAAATGTATCCAACAAATTATTTGTTGTTAAGTATTCCCGAATTTGATCATTTACAATATATTCAAAAAATTTTGAAAGCACGGGAAGGACACTGATAGAACGATAGTCTGCGATATTGTCAGCGTTGTTCTTTTTTGGAAGTGGGCGGACCTTAGCGAGTTTCCATACTGTGGGAAAGGTACCTGTGGCAAGAGAGTAATTAAATATGTCAGTGATAGGATTAAGTACATGCGGTAGGATTTTCCTGATCATGATTATTGAAATATCATCTGTACCAGTGGCTTGAGATTTAATTCGTTGGATCGCTTTTAATACATGTGCAGGCTGTACGTGAGAAAACGAGAACAGAGAGTTAACTTCTGAAGCTACAATATTATTCATTGTTTGAAGTTTCATGGAGGCTGGTATCATACGGCTTTGACAGAAAAAAACTGTTCAATTCATCTGGCGTATAGTTAACTGCGTTCTTGGTTATGTTTCTCCCAACGCCTAATACTTTTAGCCGTTTCCAAAGAACTGCTCCATTATTTTCGAATTCAAGTACAGTGAAACCTCTCTAAAGCGGACAGCCGTGGGGACTCAAAAATTGTCCGCTATAGAGAGGTGTCCGCCTTAGAGAGGTTTCAATATTTTCTTACGTAAATTAATAAACAAGGTAATATGCAATTAGAAAAAATATTTTTGCATGAATTACGTATTTATGAATATTACCAAAATGTTACTGTTCCTGCATTATTTTGCGTCATCCGATCCCTTATGTTCGAGGCACAACATGGGAGTAAGATGTTATAGTTCTCTGCACTTTACACTTATCGCTACTTACTACGTTTTCGGTGTGTTGCTTTAATTTGTGAGTTAATTGCAGTCCAATAATGACTTTTTTTTTTAAGACTATGCGTACCCGTAGTCAAAAATACCAAACTCGTCTTCTGCTTCGTTAGAGATTCCAGCGGGACAGTAGAATGATGTGTCATCCCAAACAGTGGGCAACTGTCAATCACTTTTGTTTCTCAAACAGATTGGGTGGGAATGGAATGCAAGCAAAGGACATAAGGGTGTTATGAAACAGGGTACCTTCCTCTGGGTTGCTGAACAGACAGTTGAGGATGCAAAATGTGGTCACACCTTCATGTTCTTCCTTGGTGACATACGTATGAATTACTAAAAGTGTATTTTTACTGTACTTTTCAACTTGTTTCTAGAGAAAGTGTCCGTAATACAGACTGTCCGTGTCCGTACTAGAGAGTGTCCGCTTTAGAGAGGTTTGCCAATATGTTTTTTCCTATTACAGTGTTTGGGGATTACAAAATATGTCCGTTATGGGAGGTGTCCGCTTTATAGAGGCGTCCGTTAGTAGAGGTTTCATTGTATTTCATAGGCAAAGCGCCGTTTTGCCTTCCTTACTTCTTGAGTGCAACGGTTTCTTAATATTCTATAGTTATCGAATTTTGTATTGGGATTTATTGTGCTATCACTGGAAAGATCACTATTTTTAACATGTCTCCTATATGCTCTATAAGCTTTATCTCTCCGCACCATTAACGAACGTAATTCATCAGTTAACCATGGTGATGGAGGTCGCGAAACGCGTTTCTTAACTACAGGGGCGTGTCTATCATACAAATTTATTATTAAAGAATTTAGAGTATTTACCTGCTCGTCAACTGTAGGGAGGCAGTTTATTGAGTACACGGCAAGTAGCCAGCGTCGATGTTCAGGTCTACTTCATTCATGTACCTAAAGTCTCTGTATGATGTAAATTTACAGTTTTCAGTTCCAGTATAACTCATAGGGGACTTGTGGAGAATGAACTGAAAATGAATTGCAAATGTCCATTTTACCTTACCAAAATAGGGATTATTGTCTAACTGAATGTAGCAGAGTGTATGTGGTTCCTAATGCAACAATGAGCCCACATGCTCTTCAGAAAAAAAAAAATGCAATGTTAATGAATATGAAGCATTAGAAAGACAGGCTATACATTTTCCATCTCTGTGGCTTAAGCATTTTAAGAATAATACAAACAGTAGGAAGAATAATAAAATCGTTCCTTTGCTTAAGGAACACGTCACACATAGTCTGCGAATGTTTATTTCAGGTTGATTTCAATTTTGTACTAAGGTTCATAATTTTCTTTTTTTCGTTTTAATTTGTCATTATAGACCTATAAGAGATCCTTTTTTTGAAACTGGACCATCTTCCGAAACTAGTTTCCATAAATGGACCAATAACGATATTAGTGATTCTTTTTGGTAATATACGTAATGTTACTAGCCTGACTTTTTAAGACAAATATGTCATAAATACTAATATAATGGGCTTTTTATTATTTCAATCATTAACATTTCTCACTTTAATGCTTCCTTTCTGGTGTATACGAGAAGTGTGTGAAACCTGTCCAAACTGGAAAACTCTCTCCTGTAAGGGCATTACAAGATAAATGGTCCATTCTCTACAAAAGGCCACTTAAGTTACATAGGTTGTTAAGGAATTAAAAAAAAAGAAAAAAAACTAATTTAACAGCTTAACGCATGCAGCATCTTGTGATTCTGGAAGAACAGTCTTATCTACCTATTTCATTATTATTATTATTATTATTATTATTATTATTATTATTATTATTATTATTATTATTATTATTATTATTATTATTATTAGCAAACTCGCACGTTCTGCGCAAGCACAGGACACTATTGTTGACTGAATGATAGAATATGATACAAAATTAAAAAATATTTATGGCTGTCATATATGTTGAAATTTGATCGAGATAGGTGGGTGATTTAAGAGTTAAGTTCTATTTATTTTTTATATATTAATCTCCCCTTCCCCTCCTCCCCTAGGTTCTACCGTCAAAGTGAAAATATTAAAAAAAAAAAAAAAAAAACTTTCCAGGCTAGAACGTCATCTATGTAAAAAATTTGATCGAGATAGGTCAGGTGGTTCAAGAGTTAAGTTTTATTTATTTTTATATGTCTCTCCTCTCCCCTCCTCCTGCCCTAAGTTCTACCGTCAAAGGGATATGATAAAAACCACCCCAGGTCCGAACCTCATCTATGTTGATAATTTGATTAAGATCGGTTCGGTGCAGTGGCGTAACTACGTTTTTTGCCCCCTCCCCCGCAAGAGAATACCCAGGGGCCCCCGCCTTAATAACATTTTTTGTGGAATGATAACATAATAAATAACCATACTTCCCTGTATCTGTGAATTATGAGTTAAATGAATGCAACTACTTGGCTTAAATATTCATAAATGGAAACACTTTGCTATACATATCATTTATTCAATAAGCTTCACAATGAAAGATGGACTTTTCTCTTTGCAGTCAGTGTCGTCAGTCGTCATGAAGAGTACCAGGAATTAAATGAATGGTTTCCTTTTTGCGCATTTATTGAGAACAGTGCTAGATTACTTAATGTATTTTGGCCCATTGTGCTTCTCACATAGTTTTATATTAATTTCAATTTTGAGACACAGAACTAACAGACAGGGAGCGTCTAAAACAACAAATATGTAGCATTAAGTTTTGAAAAGCTAAATGTCAATGACTTACATTTTATAATTAAAAGCCTTGTAGGTCAAACAGAATTCTGAACACTTCTTTCGGATTTCAGCTGTTTCACATTAATCCATTCATCATCAAATTATTCCATCGGAAACGAAGAACCAATATCACAATTGTAACTTGTTTGAAGTACGTATCTGTGCCATTCTTAGAATTTCATCATCAGTGAGATGAATTATATTGGCAGAAAACAAAAAGGAAAATTTGGATACTGAATCACGCAAATATGTAAAACGACAATGGAACTGTGAATTTAGTATATCAAATAGTTTAATATAGATGTTAATTCTAAAGTTTCATTCAATATTTCCTACCGAAGAAAAATATAAGGGCCTATAAAAGCGGACCGAACCGAGGGCCTATAAAAGCGGAACGAACCGAGGGCCTATAAAAGTGGACCGAACCGAATTCCCATCCTTTTGGTTTGCGGTGCTTCACCTACACGTCAAAGTTCCCAAAGATGACCGAAAAAAGGGGAAGGTGGAGAAATATTGCCGACTAATAGAAAACTGAAAAACATGTTAATTCGACCTATTGGGAGGCTAGAGTGAAAGGCCCCCTTGGAAGTGTCTGGCCCCTCCAGATGATGCTTTGAAGCAGCATATTTTAAGGTCACTTTACCAAAGTGTGGTCACATATGGGTTCAAGTCATAATGAACATCATTAATATTCCACCACTATAAGATTGGGGATGAATTTTGCTAGATGGAAAACCAACACCAAAATAGTCAACTCAACCGGAAATTTCTAAGGCAATAAGAAAATTGATTAAGTGCAGCTGCAAGAAAGGATGCCAGCAAAATGCTTGCAAGTGCAAAAAGAAAGGACTGTTGTATACGCTTATGTGCAAAAATTGTGCAGGAGTTTGCTCCTGTAGTGACGACGCTTTGGAACTTCTGTTATTTACTTTTTTTTAAAAAAAAGTCTCATATAATACAATTTCTAATAATAATATTTCAAAATAGTTTTCTACTAATATAACACCGTTCATTAAAACTGTAGACAAATCAGTGTAGCATGCGACTAAACGAGAAAATATATCATGCTAGTCTGATATTTTTGGGAAATTCATTTTCTTTAATTTGACTCGAGAAATAAGTGTTTATCATAATTTCTTGAGAACATAATTACACGTTGGTGTGAAATTGAAGATCCCAAAGCACAACGCCCTGTAATACATAAAATCGACTAGCTTTCTTCATTTTAAAGATAGAGCAAAGATACCGACATCGTTGGAAAGCTAGATTATGCGCTATCATGTTTATCTCTACGTAAATGTACAAATCTGATAGTTTTAAAGTTATTTGCCATTATATCAATATTCAGTAACAAGTACAACTAAAGTTTACTTATAACAGTCGCTATATTAAATATGGTGGCTGTACAAATAACATGTACTAAGTTTACATTCTTAACTCTTTCATTACCTTTAATTTGACGCAAGAAAGAGGTTTCTAGGGTAGTTCTGTGAGGAGATATTATTATTTAAGTAAAAGTCTGTGCCTTCGCGTGGACGCCATACTTTTATCCAAGATGGCGGCCAAATAAGAACGAATTTCGAATGTCTCCATATCTTAAAATGTTTCCCATGCCTTACTCTACAAGTGTGCCAAGTTTCATAATTCTTTCACTAAATGCAGTTTTTCATGAATAAGCCGCGCTACTATCAGGAGTTATTAAGTTTTTTTTCATTTTCATATATTTACCCTCCTCTCCTCCTCTTCCCTCCTGTTTCCTTAGTTCTACCATCAAAATGAAATAATAATAAACTTCCTAGTTTCGAACTTCTTCTATGTTGAAAATTTGATTGAGATTGATCACGTAGTTCAAGAGTTATTAACTCACCAACATGGTCACTTTTATTTTTGTTTATTGATTTTTGTATATCTCCTCCTCCTCCCCTTCCCCTACGTTGTTCCTTCAAGTGAAATAGTAAAATCCATTTCAGGCACGAACGTCATCTATGTTGAAAATTTGATCAAGATTGGCCGTTTGGTTCAAGAGTTATTAAGTTTTATTTATTTTTTTAAATAATTTCCCCTCGTCCCCCTCCCCTAAGTTCTACCGTCAGTAAATAGCTGAAACACTCCTAGGCCAGAACTGCATCTACGTCAAAAATTTGATCGAGATCGGTTGGGTGGTTCAAGAGATTTACTGAGTTTGATAAAAAAAAAAAAAAAAATCTCACTACACTAGTGATAGGAAAAATCAGAATATAAGAAAGTGCAATCTTTCATATACAATAGAATATACATATACATATACATATACATATACATATACATATACATATACATATACATATACATATACATATAAAACGTTTCATGGAATAATAGTATATAAAGTTACTTACCTCCTACTTTCCTTGTGATAGGTGAATTGATGTACTGCTGTGATGGAAATCCGATTTCTTCGTAATCTGATTCCAGTGGCGGGGGTTCTGAAGTTGGAAGTGGAGGTGGGGGTGGTGTGGCTGCTCGACCACTTGAGCGCATCTACAACAATAAACATACAAAGAGAAATTATCAACGAGTTGACGTTTATTTTAATACACATTATAGAAAAATAAAAGCTTGAAACCTATCAATCTACCCACATAACATGAAATATGTACATGGAGTCATCAAATAATTGTTTCTAAAAGTCTCTTTGAAACATTTTAATTTCTACTGACAATTACCGACATTTTAGAATTAATATTGACTTAATAATTACGAAAAGGAAGGAAAATTCTTAAGTGATGGGAACTCGGGAATGATGGTTGTGATTATTTCAGCTGGTTTCTCCAGGGAGATTTTCATTACACAGGGGGATGAAAATAGTATTATGAAAATATTGGTACTCCACATTGAGCACAATCGGAGATCTGCCCGGGGGAATTGCCTCCCGGGCTACATACAGAAATCATCATTAAATTAAACCTATACGGTATTCAGAAGTATACGTGTATAGAAGATTGGTTTATCGCTGCAATTGTAATATGGTCATGAGAAAATGATCGTCCTCCTCCTCTTCGGTAGGAGGTAAAATGATTAGGTGTATACAGTAGGGTGGATCGAAAAAATCTAAAGCTGTCCTATTAAATAGCACTAGGTGTCAAAAGTTGTGTATTGACTAGTACAACATTCGTGATTTTTTTTCATAATGCTTGTACTTCATCTTCATTCCACGCAAGGGCCTCAAAATTTTGCAACTTTCATGAAAATTTGATATTTTTGAAAATATTATTTAAAAAAAATGCCCAATGAAATGGAACTATGTGGCAAAAGTTGGATAATGACTAGATTGATTACACCATTCATGATTTTTAAAATAATTTGCATCTTTATTCCCCGCAAGTGCCTGAAATTTTGCAGCTTTTATGGTATATTCAAACAAGGCATATTCTACAGCATTTAGAAGGCGCAACAGTTTGTCCTGAAAAGTTCTCGGGAATTATAGGAAAAATTTTTAGCAATTGTGACGATTTACCAGTCATTAATTTTCAAACGAATGGAGAAACTTTCCCGGCTATGGAAGAAAAAGACGTCAAGCCGTAGTACAGACCAAAAATATATGTGGGATATTTGAAAAGCAATTTCTGCTGGTGAGTGTTCACCGCATCTTGCATCAAGAAGTCCTGGAAAATTATTCCATGCGAGATGGGTCACTACTACTAACGTAGTGCTTAGAGTGTACATAAGAACTACTGACCCATCTTCGAATTAAATTCGTTACACTAAAGTTCACCATGAAAGTGATTGCTTCGATGTGGTTTTACATTAAATGTAACCCTACTATCAAGAATGCTCCTGTAAACTTATATCGTACTATAGCCTTTTCAAGGTACTTAAGCAATAAACTGAAGCTCATTGTAGATAGAACAATTCAGCCAATGGTTTCTTCGCGTATCCGGATAATTTACTGGTATCAATGTTCACCGATGATCGAAAGCATATTCGAGAACTAGTTATGCGTAGAATTCTTGACGCAAGGTCAAGATCTCAAACCAAACACCTCCTGTACACAAGTTAAGTATTCCAGCAATCCACTTTAGTGCTCAGGCTTACATTGACCTAATCAACTGGCAGGCACGCGAAGTCACTGAGCCACCCGTGACGAGACATTTGTTGGAGGAGGATCTACAGAAATGTGTAACAGAACGTTTACCTGTCGTTCCGCCTCTTTTCCACTTGCCATGTCATACCCAAGCAGTCAAGAGCAGGGGCGTCATTTAGGGGGGGCAGGGAGGGGCATTTGCCCCCCTGAGTTTGAGATTTAAATAGATGTTATCAATAGAGTAGTAGTAAATGAGTGAAAAACGCGAAATTTTACTTATATCAAGGGGTTTTGCCCCCCCCAAAGCAAAATCTGAAATGACGCTCCTGGTCAAGAGGTGCGTTAAAACTGTTACCGAAGCTTCGTCTGAAGTGTGTGGTGTCTTAGCTCGAGATGGATTTATCAGAGCAAGACTTTTAGATATGTCAATTATGCTCACATTCGAAACAAAATTTGAATACAAACTAACGAGGTAAAGAGATAATTTCCAAAGGTAGGACGGATGGGATGGGAGGATGGGCAGAACTCTATATACAGCCAGGGGCTCAGTGGTAGAGCGTTCACCTCTGGTATTTGGGGTCCCTGGTTCGATTCCAACTCGCGCCAAGTGAACTTTGTGGTGGACAAACACCGTGTGCGTGGGTTTTCTCAGGGTTATCCCTTTTCCTCCCACATTCTTCATTCCACCATTTCATTCATTACTTATCATTAGATCACTTCCAGTTCAGGATACTTACTTTACTTATTAGAGCAGGGCAGTGGCGTATTTACGATTTTGTTTCAGGGAGGAAGGTTTGCTAACTTTATTCCTGGGAATGTGAAAATTCTGCAAGATACTTCACCTACTTTATTATAGAAAATAAAATTTCGGAGGGAGGTTAAGCCCGGAAGCCCCCTCTTAAATATGCCACTGAAGGTGGGATATTTCCACAGAATTTGCTCACATTAGGGATGGCACTGAGACCAAGACGGACTTTCATATATCGAGACGAGACCGAGACCGAGACGGACTTTTACATACCGAGACAAGACCGAGACCGAGACGGACCTCTATAAATCGAGTCGAGACCGAGACGAGACCATGGTCAGTCTCGAAAGTCTCGGTCTCGTCTCGAATATTGATAGTTACTTTGCCTTTACTAAAAATTTGCTTCGTTGCTGTATGAGATAATATGGGAACGGTTGACTGATGTATAGTGGCGTATTTAGGGGGTAGGTATCGGGCTCAAGCCCCTCCCGAAATAAATTTGTAATCATTGCACGTACAACACAAATGTTTGTTACCCGTTCCTCAAGCCTCTCCCGAAACAAAATCCTCTGCTGTTGTATATCATCTTTTCTCTCTCTCTCTCTCTCTCTATCTATCTATCTATCAATCAATCAATCAATCAATCTATCTATCTATCTATCTATCTATCTATCTATCTATCTATCTATCTATCTATCTATCTATCTACCTATAGGTGGCCCATTTTAATCTTTCCACGAAAATATCTCGAAAACGGTTGAACATAAATGATCTGAACAAAAAATCAAAAAAGAAATACCATGGGGCAGATCGAATGGCGATGTCATGCCAGGGCAGCTCTTCAAGGGGGCCCGGGCCCCAAGTTTAAAATCTTAAATTGAAACATGGGTCGGGTGACATCTCGTTCGATAGGTCATATCGGTCACCGTATTCAAAATAGCCCGCAAGATATGTTACCTGAATCAGATGAACGTCCAGTAGCACTAATATGAAAACGGTTGAACATAAATGAAACAAACAAAAATTCAAATATTAAATCCACGGGGCAAATCGAATGATGTTGTCGCGGTCCCCCCCGGGGTCGGCTTTCATGGGGCCCAGGCCCAACTTAGAAATTTTAAACGAAAATATGGGTCAAGTGATACCTAGTTCGATAGATCTTTATACACTAAACAGCGTTGTGGCAAAAGATTGTTCATAAGTGTCACCATTTTCAAAATGGCCGCCAAGACATGGTGCCTGTATCAGATAAAACGTCCAGTACCACTAATATGAAAACGGTTGAAGATAACGGATGAACAGAAAAAAAAACTCCTATAGGAAATCACAGAGGGTATTTATCATTCCAGGACTTATGCTTAGAGTAAAAGTGCCATAATGCAAAGGAGGAAATCTAGTTCCTAGAAAATCATCGTTCCAACGTCCTCCGTAAGTGGGTGCAGCGGGACAGGAAGAAACGGTGAAATTGCAAATGAGAACCTTAGTTTTTGTAAATTGTATCTACACAACAAAATTATCTGAAATGTGATTTTATAACAGATAGGTGTCTGTAATAGAAAAAAGTAGGTAAAATTCTTGTTAAATATTACTTTCCATTTTGATTGCAGGCAATGATTTGTGCAAAAATGAATCAGCTGAAATGCGAAACTAATTTGTCGAACATTGCAATTTTAGAACAACTTGTACAAATGTTGGTTTTGCTCAAAAGTCGTCTGCACAATATTGGCTCATTACAGTAACAGTCACTTGTACACACAAGTGTTCCAGACAAACCATACCTATTCCAAGTAAAAGTGGGGTTCTCATTTTAGATTTTACCATTCATTTCCGCTTCACCCACTTACGGAGGGAGATCGGAAAGATAATTTCCTCTTTAGCATAATTAGATTTCCTCTTTAGCATTATCTCACTTATACTTTAATAATCTTTTTCTCCGTTGGATTATTCTCGAGGCGTGAAATGATAAATACCTTCTGCGATTTCCTATACGGGCTTTATCCTGTTCATTTATCTCCAACCGTTTTCATATTAGTGGTACTGGACGTTTTATCTAATACAGGCATCATGTCTTGGCGCCCATTTTGAATACGATAACCGATATGAAAAATCTTTTATCACATCACTTTTTAATTTTTAAAGATCTAACGAATGAGATATCACTTGACCTATGTTTTTTCCATTAACAGTTTTGAAGTTGGGCCCTGGGCCCCATGAAAGGCGGCCCTGGGGGTCACCACGACATCATCCGACGTGCTTTATGTCATTTTCCTATTTCACTTTTTGTTCTATTCATTGTCACAACTCTGTTTAGTGTTTGAAGGTCTATCGAACGAGATATCACTTGCACCAAGTTTCCATTTACAATTTTAAAGTTGGGCCCTGGGCCCCATGAAGGGCGGCCCTTGGGAACACCGAGACAACACCATTCGATGTGCCCCCAAGGCTTTCCTATTTAAGGTTTTGTTTGGTTCATTTATGTTCAACCGTTTTCATATTAGTGCTACTGGACAATTAACTGATATAGGTAACATAATTATCTTGGCTGCCATTTTGAAAACGGGGACCGATGTAAAAATCTTTTGCCACATTCCTTTTCAGTTTTTGAAGATCTACCGAACGAGGTGTCACTCGCCCTATGTTCCTATTTAAAATTTTAAAGTTGGGCCCCGGGCGCCCTTGAAGAGCGGCCCTGGGGACACCATGACATCACCATTCGATTTGCCCCATAGTATTTCCTATTTGAGTTTTTGTTCAGTTCATTTTTGTTCAGCCGTTTTCGAGATATTTCTGTGGAAAGATTAAAATTGGCCACCCTGTATATATATACATACAGGCGCGAATCTAGGATATGATCAAGGGAGGGGCTAAACCGTACTTTGCCTCTTTAGCCAGTGTAAAGAAGGATTGAAGCTCATTTTATTCAGTATATACCTGAGCATTAAGGGGGCATATAGCCCTTATAGCCCTTTCCTTACATAATATGTATGTCCATGTTTCGCAAGTAATTTTTAAGCAATATAAAACTTCAGCGTAATGAATGCATGATTAGTTTTCTCGAATAAAGATCACATGCACCGCTGAGAAAAATGAAATGAAATCTTTGAGTTTTACGTCCCACGGTTATGCCGGTTAGGCTAAAGAAGACGGTGATGATGAGTAATGAATGAAATGGTGGATTGAAGAAAGTGGGAGGAAACGGGAGAACCCCGAGGAAACACACACACGGTGTTTGTCCACCACAAAGTTCACTTGGCGGGGATTGGGATCGAACTAAGGACCCCAAGCACCAGAGGTGAACGCTCTACCACTGAGCCACCGCGGCCCCATGCACCGCTGAGAACTCAGGAATAAGCTTAATCTATGTTACGGCACTGGATATATGCTTATATAATACATAACGACCTTATAAACTTGTATAAGAAACAGAATGTACTTAAAGTGAGACGCGAACTATACGAAACATGACTTTGAATCTAACTTGTTTGGTGATCCAACCCGAGAACACAGATAGCAAAGATGAGTGCCGTAGCTCCCACCATAAGGTTAAAGAAGTTCCTGTTTTAAAGTGTCAAATAAACATTGGGATGTGAAACGGTAATAAAGCAATTGATCAATTTGAAACAAAATATATGGTAGTAATAATTTACTCTATTCGTTAAGATAATGAACGTTATATTCTATTTTTAAAATGACAATCAAAGCAGAGTGTTTTGGATAATAACTGAGAAATTGTAAAATTTCAATTTCGGTACGATTAAATACATTCGTGCTGCTATGTGTTGCGTTATCCGTTAGGAGGTATTGAACAATTCTGATTCAAAGGAAGTAAATAAACTACTGTATAGTACTGGAAGTTATTTACTAGAGTTTAATTGTATAGGCAGTATTGAGGCTATTTGAGACAAAGTCTATTGTTGAAAGTGAAATATGGGATATTATTAGGGTTTTATCCCAGGTATGTTATACCCATTGATGATTGAACCCGGAACACACACATGGAAAGCATTAGCGCTAGCAAATTAACTACGAAGAAGTACATCATGCCATAATGTGTCAAGAATGAAGGCAAAAAGTAAGAACCGGAAACGACAGACTGTACGATAATAATTTTACAATTTTAATTTCATACTATTTATTTCGAGACTTTCGAGACGAGACCGAGAATTGGCCTTCGAGACCGAGACCGAGATCGAGACAAGCATCTGTTGACCGAGACGAGACCGAGACCGAGACGGCGATTTTTGACTCGAGACGAGATCGAGACCGAGACCGCTACTTATCAATCGAGACGAGACCGAGACTGTACCAAGTCTCGTCTCGTCTCGTCTCGATACCATCCCTAGCTCACATACAACCTATATTCCACATGGAGTTCCTATATCGATCGCTTTGTTTCGGTAGGCTGCAAGTGTGGAATTGCTGGAAATACCCTATCCTCAGAAAGCAAATTAGGTACTGTGTAGTTACCGGAAGGAGGTGACCAGACGTGATCAATTCCGATATCGATAGTTTTCTTTCGTCAAGACAAGATGATTGATATATACGTTGCATGTGTGTAATTGCTGAAAAATCCCACCCCCAGAAAGTAAATTAGGTACCGTATATCGGAAGTGGATGATCGGAAGCAACCAATTCCGATAGGGATCGCTTTGCATAAAAACTGTAATAGGCCTAAGTAAAGTCAGATCCTCCTTATCATTATATATCCTCGTATAAACAAACACAGAAAAACGCAGATGTGCGACTAGAGAGACTCGGGTTTGATTTCCGGTGTGAAGTTGCGTAGCTCGGATCCCACGTTAAACTATAGATTAATATACTGTATTATATAGTCCAATGCTGAAAAGGACAGAAAAAACAACCATCAGCATAATATGTAGAAAAATGGGGGGAAATGATTCATTGTTAACTAATCCTGAAAGTATAAAGCAAAAATTCGAGTTTTGCATTTCACAAGTTTCGTATGAGTGAAAAATGAAGGAAAACCGCTGCATTATATTTAACTCAAGAAATCTTGTTTGAGTTCAGACATCCTCAAAAGGAACGCTTTAGAAATAAGCTGCACGGAGGTTGATTAATTTATCTGTACTTTTGGTCCTTTGTCAGCAACAAGGATCTGGACCACTGTAATGGCATCCTTTTGTAAATCGAACCAATGTCCTTATGCAACAAAGGCACACGCAAAGTGCTGCAAGTTAAGTATATTCGTCATTACATTGTGAAATATTGGAGACACTGATTCCTTTTGCTTAACTGGCTACACGACGCTAATTACAAGAAACTGAACGCCTAGCATTTTTAATGTGGTACAGTTTGAAAAAGGAAAGAAAATGATTGCTAGCCGCATTGATGGTTGTTAAGTGTGAAACAAGATTACATTTTCTATGAAACCGGAAGTAGCATTTGTAAATTGAAGCCGCGCGTTCCATAACAGTACAAGTCCAATTTTTGGCACTATAGAGTTATATACTCGTATATCGTTGTAATCATCTAACTGAGCTCTATCGTTTGACATTCAAAACAACACAGGTTCCCGTACCTTCCGCATGTTATTGACATGTTGAGTTTCATTAGCACACAAGTCTATGGACCTGTGTTATTCTGAAAAGCAAACAGCCGACACGAGTTTAGCGTGGCTGTGAATCATAACAGTACAACGTTCCACTGTCGCCGCATAGAGACGCTCGCATCAAGAAATATTTATGTACTGTACATAAAGTGGAAGTGTAATTCAAGATTTTAAGGCTGTTTTTTTATTATTATTTTAATTACAGAACAGTGGGAATAATTTAGTTTCCGAGGGTGGGATATAATCAACAACGAAACATACACAATCTATATATCAATCGATTCAGCTTGACAAAACGAATCGATCGATACCGATTTTTAACTATTTTCGGTTAACCGCTTCCGGTTTACTGAGCCTAATTTAGAACCCCACCCCCGGAAACTAAATTATTCCCAGAACAGTCTCCACTTACTAAACAAGAAAAGTGGAAAGTGACATTTTGTAAAATAATTTAATACAGACCAGAAACCATAACTGCAAGCAAGACATTAAGGGCCTTATGCACAGTCGTTCTGACGCGTGATTAGTGCCATACTAAAGAGTTCGACTAACATTTGTTTCCTGCAGTAGTCAGACTTTTAGTATGATGCTAATCATACGTCAAAACGACTCTGCATAAGGCGGTAAGCGTCTTAGTTACAGAAACATTCATGGTGACAGGAAAAGCAAAAGTTCAAAAAGTTCAAAAGTGAAAAACTTGGAGAAAGCATATAGAGCTGAAATCCCCCAGAAAGCTGCTAAAGCCAGGGATATTGAAAAATACGTATCCTCAATTTTAACTGTAGAGCAACTTGACTTGCAGAGACTTCTGGATCAGTATGGTAAAGATCAGACTCCAGCCGAGGATTCTGATTAAGTGAAGGAAATGTGTAGTTTGTTGTATTACATTATTGTGAAAATAGGGACAGGATTTATGCACAGTGACTGCTTCTTGTTTCATCCAAACATTATTGCTTACATCAGTATATTCCTTTTCCAAATCAGAGTTACAGTATTTAAAACCAATGTAACAGACTAATAAGTTCCATAATAACACAAGTGCAGTATTTTCATTATTTTATTATAGACAAATTACTTGTAATACTTGTTGTTTTATTATTGAAATTTGTTATTAAGCAAAGTGTATAAAAAAATCTGATTTCCAGGTTCACATTTCCAAGAAATATTCAGTTTTTATAGATTTTCTCAATATCTCTTCAATGGACTTGTGTGGTTATGGAAGTCACGCAGTGGCGTATTTAGGGGGGGCTTCCGGGCTTAAGCCCCCCCGAAATCTTACTTACTATAGTAAAGTATATGAAATATCTTGCAGAATTTTCACATTTTCAGGCAAAGCTCCCCCCCCCCCGAAAGTTAGCAAAGCCCTCCCCGAAACAAAATCGTAAAAACGCCACTGAGTCACGGCTTCAATTTCTAACACTTCTGGCTTAATAAAGAGTTGTAAGTGAAGATTTTATCCTTCCTTGAGACGCTGAATCAATTAGAAAAAAAAAAAACACCTATTGCTATCTTCTACATCTTTTTTCCTTTGGCAATCATTGTTAAAACCGGAAATAGTTCATTTCTACTACTTCCGTTTGAATAGAGGGTTAACAGATGAGATGATGTTATTCTTAGAACGCTGAATTGATTACAAAAACATACTGCTATACATCTCTTTCCGTTTTGCTTTACTACTTGTTAAAAGACAGACAGATGGACAGTGCCCTTTTATAAGACTTTAGGTACAGATCATCAACAATTTAACGAAGGGCCGGATCTCAAAATTTCGTTTTTACAGACATAAAGAAAGAAATATAATTTCAAAAAGGAGGAAAAACTTAAATATACAATAATTGATCAATAATTCTATATAATTGTTATCTAGAATAGGTGACGAGTTATTACATATGCACCTGCTTTCCTGTCTACGTAATTATTATTTCTTTCTTTATGTCTGAAAAAGTGAGATTTTTGAAATACAATCCTTCGTCAAATTCATTTATATAAAAACACAAAAGTACAAGAAACAATAATAATGTAAATTGCACACACTAGGTTAATAATTATGCTTTTTTTTAGGCTATTATAAATATTTATATTGTATCGTTATGACCTAATCCTCAAAATAATTTACATGTAAATACTACATTTGGGTAATTACACATAGGCTATACAAACGAAAAACAGTTACATTAAAAAGAAAAGAAAATCTTATGATAATTGTAAATGCACAAATCAGTCCTATTATTTGATTTAAAAACACTTCGCTTAAAAACTGAAATTACTCAAAATCGACTTCTGTTTTTCCAACACTACACTACCCAGACACACACACAAATGAAAAAGAACTGCATTAAAAAGATCTGGAAACTTCCGAATTCTTCTTGTGTGGGTTATCTGATTGAGTATGTGACATATAGCACGATTATCTCATGTTACGCAAAGATCATTAATCTTTTTTTTTTTCTTACACGTTATTGTGATAAGCCTCGCAACAGCATCCTCAAACCTTCGCCGAGATTACAGACAAAAGATCTCCTCCAGTTCCTTACCAGAGGGTAGCGTTCCCAAAACTGATGCAACGTTCCCTCTTTGTACTGCCATGCTGATGCGTTGCAGTAGAAAAGAGGTTGCTCTAGCATCTCCTGCCGATAAAGAAATGCGGTGACCAACTTCTTTTATAAATTTTCCTTCGTCAAATTGTTGATGAAATAATGAAAGTAGAAATAATTATTATGTATTATTTCTTAAGGTGGATCACCACCCGGAAGTCAGTACATATTTTAGCTCATTCCCTTACCTACTGCGCAATGAAACGTTACACATTATAAATATTGTACTATAAGATAAAGTTATGTTTCAGCAACAACACAAGACACTGATTCATTTGGTTGTGTCTTCTGATATCGAAAAAGGTAACAAATAAAAGAAAAAAAATGATTCGTTTTACAATGAGCACACAAGATAGCACTTGCTGTTCGATCTTACTAGAAGGTGCTCCATTTTATGAAATGTTGATTTGAATGTGTACAGTACTTTAAAGTAACGATCTTATTGCGAAATAGATATACTTTTTGACCGTTTTTCCTGTTATGTTTCACATTTTATTTAATTATTAATTTACATTTAAGGAAATAGATTTTGAGAAGAAACTTGCGCAGAACGTCATAATGCGTTGTTGCTAAATTTGTATGTTTAATTCCTGGATTCTAGAGTTGCATTTCCAGAAAAGGAATTTAGCTGTGAATTGCGGTAAGGGTTGAAAACTAATTACCCCAGTAAGTATCCAAGCAAAATTCCATGATTACTTCCTTTATTACCTGGCACCAGTAAACACTCGACACTACCTGGCAAAGCCGCACTATTCAAGCAGTGTTTAGCATAGCACCGAGAATACCTAGTGATCCACCTTAAAACTGTTCACATAATTTCAGCTACCACAATTCAATATTCAAAGAATGACTACATTTTCTATACGATTAGAGGTCGCAAATCAATTTCCTAGGAGCAGTGGATTCCCATTATCGGCAGGTTTCAGTTCAATCCACTAGTTTAATTTATTAAACATCCATTTGTAAACATTTAATGAGCTAAATCAGTGGATCTAAAATTTTCTCGATAATGTTGTTGGGGAAAATCTCCACACAAGAGATGTTGACAACTCATTAATTGAGCTATATTCAAGTACGTAGTTATGAACTGTAAGATATATCTTACATATAATCAAAGTTGATTCATAAATAGGGCCTACAGATAGTAGGACAAACTTCTTTGTCTTCAAACATCAACAAAGTATGTCAAACATCTAATTGCTCTGCACAAAGTAACAAATGTTTAAAAATAAAAGTGCAATTTGGTAAGTAGAGTACAGTGAACTTTAAAAATATTTCAAAGCTAATGGATTCTACTACATTTATTCGTAAATGACTTTCAAGAATTATTAGACCAGCATATTTGTTAGAAAACGTGGCAACTAAAAAGGAACTAAAATAAATCACACAAGTTCTATTTTCAAATAGTCTGTATAGGGATTCCACATTAACTTCTCGTTTATCGCCTTTTCCCATTTAGTTTTAAAACGGAGAAATTAACTTCCATCCCCCGAAAAAAAACTTTTCAAGTTATGGAAAGACGTTTTAATTTAAATGAAGAGTTATAATAGCAAGGTTAAGAACCTGAACTGGCACACATTCCTGAAGCAGCATGTAAACTTGTTACTCGCGTTTCGATTTTTTTGCGGGTTTGTTTTTGTTAAAACAAAAATACTAACGCATCAGAGTCTAAATCGGTCTTCAGTTGAAAGCTCACGGATGGTAAACCAGCCAGCAGAGAAGACGCGCGTTACGAGATAACGGTGCCAATGAATTAAGCGGAAGTGAAGCAAGAAAGAGCGAGAAAATCCGTGTGTTCAAAAAGCTGGAATGTTGCTTGATCGGCAGCAGAAATGGAAACTCACACAGAGCGCCTAGACATATATTTATCTTATTGTGGATCTTAGACAAAAGATGGAGGAGTCACAAAGGTTTTTTCTAAGTATTGTTATCCTGTTTTCTTTCTCCCCTTTCTTTTCACTCATGGAGGTAAATTGACTTCTTAATGAGAGTTAAGTTACTAGGTTTCAGTTTGAGTCTATTTCTGTCCTTATTTTGCCAACTTCTGTGGTCTCGTTTGAGCGTGAAGTCTGGAAATTTGTATTTAACTCTTCTTTCCAACACCTCGACCCTGTACTGTAATATGAGATCTGAACTACATTGACTCCTATCGATATCGGTGAACTTGTCCAACTTGAAAGGCAAATAAATGGGTGATTAGTTAGTTAATTTGAAGTTTAGCGTCGCTTTCAGCACTGAGGCTATATCCGTTTAACGTAGGATCCGAAACCACACGAGCTTCCACCGGGAATCGAACCCGGATCTCTCACGCAGATAAATAAATGAGAATAAAATGTTGAAAGAGTAGGTTCTGGTAAACAAATTAAAGAGAATCACGCCATACGGATAGCCACCGTTAAAGTCACTGTTGTCCGTCAAAGTGTTAACAGATTGACTCAAAAAGTTAACAAACTTGAACGATATAATTGATCTTGCTATCTTTCGTAAACAACATAATTCAAAAATTCATTTTCGTTCAAGAGTTATTATGTGGAGCAACGGACGTACAAACATTACAATCTTATATGTGCCACTGTGTGATTCTAATGAACTAGCGCTTGTATGTTTAAAGAAAATAATAATCTACTTCGTAATTGTTTCACGAACATGGAATTTGTGGAAGTATTACTACCGAGTAAATGGAAGTTATATGAGTAATGACATGACATTTTAGGGTTATCTGGAATTGCTTTGGACATCTTGCTTGGCTAATCTCTGTTTCAGTGATCTCCATTCACTATTCAGTTCTTGATTGTTGAATGTGTTGTCATTATTCGTACAACTTTCGTTTATTATGCAATATTGTAGATATAGGTTGAATGTAGAAGTGTCATCCACGATTATGCTCTTTATTCTAAGGGAGGCAGATGATTTAGACAAGTGAATGAAGACGGAAGAATTGATGGAATGAGAATATGGGAGGAAACAGGAGTACCCCGAGAAAACACATGAACACGATGTTGTTTACCACAAACTTACTTGGCCGGAAATCGAACCAGGGACCCCGCGTACTAGAGGAAGGAGCTCTACCACTGAGCCACCGTGCCCTCCACCCCAATAGATGACAAAAGGGTACTAAGCTAAAAAGAAAACTCACCGGGAATTCATATCAAGAACTACAGGGTCAGACGCGCACCCAGACATTTTTATTAAGGGATATCCAAAATCGAGAGGTTGAAGGATGTCCGGAAACGGGTAGACAATACGTGAGACGGAGCCCTGGTGCAGACCAAATGTATGTATGTATGTATATATATATATATATATATATATATATATATATATATATATATATATATATATATATATATATATATATATATATATATATATATATATATATATGTATGTATATATATATATATATATATATATATATGTATGTATATATATATATATATATATATATATATATATATATATATATATATATATATATATATATATACTAGCAGCGTTCACCCCGCTTCGCTGCGGTCACCCCGGAACGCAATAAACTTTGTTACTTAGATAATTTTTACTTTTTCGCTTTCAAATTGCAGTAAATGTTAAAATTATAGCGCCTGTCATTTATGTTAACCCGCCGAGTCACATGGTCATGTAGGTTGCATATAAATACGTTTATTTTTACCTATGATGAACTAATAACAAAGGATTTGTACGTATGGACACTTGAATGGTCAATTATCTCAAGACACTGGTAATTAAAAATTAAAGTGATATGATAAAAACCATCTAGGGTCCAAATCCTAATAACCCCCCAAAAATGAAAGAAATTGGTTCAGCCGTATTAGCGTGATGAGTTCACAAAGGATTTGTGCGTTCTCTTTTATATATATAGATATGCATAAATATACGCTGTAGACCAGTGGCGTAAGGAAGGGACTGACGTTCTTAAGCTTACTCACTTTTAGTATAGTCATACCAAAAATTAATTCTGCTAATATGTAGTATATTCTATTCGTGATCTCTGATAATACCACTTTTCTTATAATTTATCACAAGTATTGTACAGTCATATTAAAAACAAAACTTACTTTCCAGAAACTCTCCTTAACCATATATAAAATTTAACAAATAGGTTATGTACTGAATTCTTTTTTGGGGGGGGGGGATGAGAGGCTCTTTTTCTCTTTTTCTCGTCAGGATAAATATCAAACAAAAAAGAAACAGGATGCTCAATGTTTTAATTAATTTATGAATTTAACATTGACATGTTTAGTTGAATTGTTAGCACACGCGACTTCATAGTACATGGTCCCTGGTTCTATTCCCAATTAAACCACTAACATTTTCTGGTGTTGACCTATCATCATGAAGGACCGCGGTAGCTCAGTGGTAGAGGGCTTCCCTCTGGTGCATAGCTGCCGTGTCGTGACAAAACGCTGTAACTTTGGCGAAGAAGTTTTGCGAAAATGAGCCTTAAAGTTTTCATCCGAAAATGTGATCTGTATCGTGTAGAAATAGTGTATCTTGACTTTGGAAACACGTGGTTACATGTAATGTTACGTAAATGCATGTTGTGTGATTAAATTTGGTGAAAATTGATTGGTTGACCATTATTGCCTAGTTACACTGGTTCTACACGATACAGATCACATTTTCGGATGAAAACTTTAAGGCTCATTTTCGCAAAACTTCTTCGCCAAAGTTACAGCGTTTTGTCACGACACGGCAGATAGGGTCCCTGATTTTATCCCAGCTCACGCCAGGTGGGCCTTGTGATGAACAACCACCATTACATGGATTTTCTTGTGTTCTTCCGTTTGTTCCCACTGTCCTCGTTCCACCATTTCGTTTATTATCATAATCTCCCTTATCCTCCAAGACATAATCATGGGTCGTAAACTGAAATATTTAATTTTTTTCATCATCATGAGGCAATTGAGTAACCACGCGAATTAAGAAGTAGCGAAGTCAGATGCAGAAAGTCAGAATTATTGACACCTGAGAGCTGATACACTGACCACGGATTACTACGTTGAACGTGCTTTAGCTGGCTTGCTATAGCTCTTCATGGTTTGAAGCGACAGTGAGTTGAGTACTTCTTTCTCTCTATTAACTAAGTTCATCAGTATTTCAAACACTTATAAAGGAACTAAAAAGAATGGGACTTGTTTGCTATCTATCTCCTCTGCAATTCTGCTCTCCTTTGTGTACTGAAATAAGATACGCAAGCGGTACAAAAAAAAAAAAAAAAAAAAAAATCTGTCCGGTCATGCAGGGAACGTTTCAGCTGGTGACGAATGGTCAGTGCAACGGTATGCTTGTCTGCGCTTCTGTGACACGACATGGCAGTTTATTAGCCCCATGAGACGTATTAAATTAATGCTCTTTTTATTATTTATTATATGCTATCTGATATTCTTTAAGTTCTGTTTTCCTATGGGAAATGTAAGTTTTTAGCCATCTATATGCTTTAGTGTTTCATCCCATGTTAAATAGTTTTACGTAATTAGCGCACAACGACTTAAAGTATGTACGGTTGGTTCATCCTTTCGATTTTCTTGAGAAACTTCATATGAAAGAAATCTCAAATAAAACAAGTACCTCTGGCAACCTTGCCATGGCACTAACGCTACTTTTAAATAAGGAAATTAGTTTGCAACTTTGCTGTATGCACAAATAATCCAAACGAGATATAATTATGGAATTTGTAACAAAGTTTTAGCTTTTCTGACAAAGGATATTTAGTGATGGGCAAATACTTTTCGGAGGTGACCAGAAATAATAAGAACAAAACATTTTTACAAAACTCTTGTAATACGAAGCCCTATCAACGACTGAAGTTACCTAAGTAGAAAAGAGACACCTATCGGAATGGCTTACCTGAGTACGACTCGAAACCACGTAACTTACCTGATAGATTTCTCGAGTTTAACTTCATTTGTATGTGTACATACCTATATACATCTTAACGACTCAATTAGCTAAGTTCATCTGAGCAACCCAGATTGCAAAGCCAAACAAATCATAGATATGATTACGTCCTTTGAGAATCAAAGCCCAAATCATGCGTAAGCAACTAATCGTGGAGATTTATGAAGTTACATTTGTTTTCCATGTCTTAGAGTAGATCGTCTGTGTCGCATAATATATGTCTTTTAAAATATTCTAGTACAAATGATTAGATTTAGTTGTATAAGCACCGGTTCAGTAACATAAAGCATTCTATCACATTTATGCAGAAAAGATTGTATTAAATGGGGTGATAATGTTGTGCAGCATTACAAAGCAGAGGATGAAAAGTGTAAAAGAAAGTTATATCAAATGAAGAAGCAAAATTCCAGTGATGGTGCTTTAAAAACAAATTGTTATAGCTTTATGTTTTAGGTTAGCCACTTATTGACCAGAGTTCAGGACAGCTAAGGCGAGGCGCAACACGGGCAGTAAACTGTGAAGAACGGAACAAAGTGTCGTACCGATACTCACCTAAGCAAGTGCTAGACAAAGGGCTTTCCAATGTTGTTATTGAGACACTCAGCTCCCCCCTCTCTCTTTTCAACATATCGTCTTCTGCCTCCCTCTACCTCGGCTTGATTAGTATCTCTTCTGGTCAATAAACGGCTAGCCTTAGAAAAAAGTGAGTGCTTTTTATAATCGCCATGTTTTCTGCATGCTCCTTCTTCTCTCCACGTGGTTTACATAGAAGGAAAGCAGCTTTGACGTCGCAGAGCACTTAGTTGGAAATGATCAGTTAAAGATAAGTAAAATGAAAATGGAATCTTTGAGTTTTACGTCCCGCGGTTATGCCGGTTAGGCTAAAGGAGACGGTGATGATGAGTAATGAATGAAATGGTGGAATGAAGAAAGTGGGAGAATCCCGAGAAAACCCATGCACACGGTGTTTGTCCACCACAAAGTTCACTTGGCGGGGGCTCGGATCGAACCCGGAACCCCAAGCACCAGAGGTGAAGCTCTACCACTGAGCAACCGCGGCCCCCATTAAAGATAAGTAGTTACTTGTTTGCACAATACAAAATACATTGAACGAAAGCTGTTTTTTTTTTTTTTTAACAAAGGCTTTCCTCTATTACCAAATCATGAAGTGAAAGCAATTTCTTTGTGAATCTGGTATGTAACTTAATTGAATTTGTTTGCTTGTTTGTGGGTGAGTTATTTGCATATCCCATCAATGTGTGAACTCGTGGAGTGTGTTGTGTTCTTTTCTTATGTTTACAATGTGGCAACGCACCAAGAATCGCCTGCAATATTCAATTGGTGGGAGGCTGCAAGGGTTACGCGTAATTTATACTATTCGTCCAACACGTAGCCTGTCAGACAACACATTCTACAGGAGATTGCTGCCAACCAATCAACCAATCAGCTGTTCCGCTCCGTGCTGTATACACGTCACATGCAATATTTCTTCCAGGGATGTTTTTGGGGGGTACTGCCCCGTAGCAGCAGTACTAGCATGCCCCTCCGAATACTAAGTATGTCCCCTGGCACATTTTTTTTTCTGAAAGAAACACTGGTCACGTGTATGTGAGGATACGTTACGCTACACTTGCATTAAAAAACAAAATATTTTCCGAGAGGCTACATACTTATATGCGGTGAGAAATCAAACCTTGGCGTAAAACAAACATTGTTTATTAAAAACATTTTGTAGATGCTAAGTGGCTTACTTTGTAGATTTCTTGCTTACTTATTTTAGCATTACTTTTGAAAATAAAATAAAACATAGCGGGAAGTGTGGCGAGAGCTTTAAGTTGTTTTTGTTGTTCCTGTTCTAGAACCACATTTGTGGTTGTATATAGATTAAATGCCACAGTCATTACAAACGTCGGCAATTGCACTATAAATTGATAAAAAGTATGAAATTGTATTAAACAAAACTTATATACGCTATAATTGTCATGGTCGCTACCGAAGTTTAAACCAAAATGGCGCAGGCATATTGCCCGAAAGCACCCCTGTTAAATTATTTGTTATACAGCTAAATTATTGTAAATATGAATAATAGTATCAACAGAAATGCCCACACGCATTAAAATTTGTATCTCACAGAAAAAGAACTATAAAATAATATTTGTATGAAAATAAAATTATATTAAACTGGAATTCGAGATGGTTCTTCCTATATCGACGCCATGTTGCCTCGAACTCCAAGAGCTTTAAGTTAAACATAAGTAAATAAACTTATCTTTGAATAATTCAAAATAAAAATCTATTGTAATAACATTTTCCCATTGTAATTACTTGTCAATTGTCATGCTTGCTCTAGAAAGAAGAAGTAATGAAAAGGGGGTAACTTTTACTATGTTCGAAAGTCAATAAGAGTGGTACAAAGGAAAAGGGATGTATGGCATGCGATGAGATGCCGTACTTCTTTTCTTTGCAAAGCATCGAAGAAACTATTTCTGGATATTCGAATTTAAACTACTTGGCAAGAGTTAAGAAGAGAATTTCAACGAAAAGACTTGTTGTCTTTTAACAGTCCTAATATGAGTCTGAAACATGCTGTTCGAGATGCTTGAGGCATTTGCTCTATTTACGTATAAAATTCTGCAACTAATTACAGTGTCACAGAAGATAGAATCGCTGTAGTAGAGTGCTCGAGTGTGCCGGGTATCTGCTTCGGTTCTACACTATATGAATTTGTGGTTGACAGTCTCTATTGCAAACAAAGTATACTGCGTCATGCCACAGGAGTATGGTAAACTGAAAGTGAAAAGATAAGAAGGTTTTGTCAAATAAAAGAGACAACCTGGTTTGTCTAAGGTTGTCTCAATACATGAGCCGACAAGAATTGAAATTTCCAAATAGCAAATTCTGCAATGTCAAACTCAAATCCAAATTATAGCTAAATATATAAAAAAAATAAATTAATATATTTTATTATCTATTAATTGATAACCTAGTTTTACTACGCATATAAACAGGAGAATCATGCTAAAAAAATTTTGAGATAACTAAGTTGCAGAATAGAACTATATTATTTTTTACGTGTCATCGCGTACCCTTGGCAGTACGCATCCCCAGATTGAATTCATTATGCTATCTTTCATTTAACTATAGTATTAACGATACTGGTATATATATATATATATATCAGTATGCCAGCGTATCAAGAGCAGGAGGTATGTCAGCGTGTAATCACTTTCTTTTTTCTTTGTTTCTTTTTTTTTATCAAATATCCAATATATTTCAATCAATTTTTTTGTAAGCCTTATATCTGAAGAACTACATATAGTGTAGCCAAACCCAAACTATCACTTAACTCAGTATGATGTGCTTATTCCATAGAAATTACGAAAACTCGATTTAGGGACCATTCAAAAATTTTGTGGCCCCTGATCCAAGATCTAATATATTTCATTCAATCAAATATTGTCTTGTACCCTTGTATCTGGAGAACTACATACAGTGTATAACCCAAACTATCGCCTAACTCAGTATGATGTGTTTATTCCGTGAAATATACTATTATCAGGTTATTAGCAATACGGGACCAAGTATGAAAGCGAAAGTTTTTGCTTCTGATATCAAGTATGGGGATTAGTTGCTATGGCGTGAATCTGTGCACAATTTTATCTATAAAATAGTCCTAAAGGGATATTTTATAGCCCTTTCCAGTAAAATTCGTTGACCTAAAACTTGAGAGAGAACTGTAAGAAAAAAATAACCCTTCCTTCAAAAACCTAACACTAATTAAATATTCTACAAACAATAAATACGTACATTGATTAAGTATTACGCGTTGAATTCACCACTGATTCCGTTCTAGTGTCACTCTTGGTAGACCCTACACAAACTAATGGATGGCGTGCTTATGAAAAATAAGTTGGCCAAATGCAGTTGAAAGCGTTTATTGGCCAAGCAACACGTGCCGTCAGTAATCCAACAGTTTCAACTTTGTACTCACGATCTCAATATTATTTATTTCGCAGGATTTACATGGACAATTTAGTTGGTAGGCAAATGCTCGAAAAAGCGGTCAATTATAACATACATATATTTCGCGCTGTCGAACCTACTGTGTTCGAGCTGCCAGTGGGTAAAATGTTTAATTCGATCCAAGATTAATTTATGTGAACAACTCTTAACGTTTGTTACTATTTCGCTCATTATTAACATTAATGGCATCCGGTTTCCTTATGTTTATCATGACGTAAAAGGTTATTGTCCTTCACTCGCAACCACCCAGCAAGATTTGTTTTGACTGTCCACTGCTTGGAGCAGATTTTTAGCTGACCCACATCGCCCGGTTTTTACTTGGATAGCGCTCAACTCTTCCCTCATTAGAGCACAGTTTATTTACTTATGCACAGTCTGTGCACTTCCAAGATTAAAGAGAAGCAAATGAATGATACCTTACTGAGTGTTTTTTTTTATTATTTAATAGCACTTCTGATGAGATACTCTATTATGAAGATGCCAAAAAGGTTGATGCTCTAGATTAGAAATACTTGTGGATGAATGGAAATCAATTAATTAGTGGGAAGGAAACAAACGCTCATACAATACTACATCAATGTGATGAGGTATAGGAAAAATCTTCTTTCCTAAAAAAAATTGTATAAGCACGCAATAATTGAGGTTTTTCGCAAAGTATACGGTGACATTTTTTAAATAAACTTTTACTATTCAAACAATATACGAATGTACACTTGGAACAGTTGCCTTCCTACCTCATTATTACTACTTACAGCAATAGGGAATCTACATGGAAGGAAATGAGGAAATTTCTCCTCCAAAAATATGTAGATGTGAAATAATTTCATTATAAAATGTAAACCTGACTCAACATATACATAATTTGCCTCCCTTTCCTTCTGAATCCACCACTACACATCTAATAGATATCCGAATTAGTCAATCTACACATAAGGTGTGTTTAAAAAATACAAAACTTTGGAAACAGCACATCAACTGGCACAGGGAGCGAGCGGACGAGCCGCTCGGGAGAGTAATGCTCCCGGAAGTACGTTTTTTTTTTGCGCGCTACTCTAGCCAGCTGTTTTATGCGCTATCCTAGCTACTTGTTTTAAGTTGCTCACAAAATTTATATCATGGAGTACAAAGGGAACAAAACGAGCCCTGCGGGGCTTCTAACCCGTTCCTACTACTACTACTTACCTGCACAAAAGTAAGTAAATCGCTTTTCTGAGTATTATTTTCATATTATTTTAATTTAAAAAGTGTTATAAAAATGTAAAACAATGTTTTAAAAAATTTCCTCGGGCCGGGTTTGAACTCACGCCAAAAGAGACTTTCTCTACTAGTATACAGTGCTTGCCCACTCGGCCACGAAGACCGACAGCAGTAATTGTTTGATTTCCGCTATTTGAATGCAATGTGGGAAGAAATGGATAACGCCAACCAATCAGAACTGTGTTTTTCGTTCCTACTTCCGGGAGCATTATTCTCCTGAGCTAGTCCTACGAGCGTCGGATACTGAGCACACCTAACGGCAGGTGTAGACAACAAACTGCCATTTGCATAATTTCGCTATGTCCATTAGTCGCCGAGCTACAGCAGCTGAAGTGAGCACGTGCACAAGCTGATCGTCGCATTAGTGACATAGTGACAATGAAAAAGCTTGAAGAACAACGTGTGTGTGTGTGTGTGTGTTGAATTTTGTTACAAAGTTGGCAAAAATTTTACAGAGACATTTCAATTGCTTAACTAAGCATACAGGGAGAACTGTATAAGTCTAACGCACTGCTATGACTGGTTTAAGCATTTTGAAAAAGGTTGAACGTCGGTTGTGAGGATCCCCCGCGCTGGATGACCTTTCTCATTAACAGATGACGACCATGTTGAGAGAGTTCGTGATGTGATTCGTGGAAATCATCGTTTAACTGTTCGAGAAGTTGCTAACGAAGGAAGCATCAGCATAGAATCATGCCATCAAATGTTGACTGAAAAATTCACATGCGTCGTGTTTGTCAGTACAAAATTCGTCCGCAGTTATCAGACTCCCGTTGTGCCTCATGCATCTTATTCTCCGGATCTAACAGCAGCAGACTTTTTCTTGTTTCCCAAACTTTCCCAAAGTTTCCCAAACTTGTTTCCCAAACAAAGGATCTTTGGAAACTACGTCGTTTTCAAACCATAGAGATATTCAAGACATTGCGACAAGAGACCTGCCCATCCCAGAAAGTTTTTTCCAGGAGACCTTCCAAAAATAGAAGAAACATTAGGAACGGCGTATTGCCAGTAGAGCGGACTAATTTGAGGAGGACAGTGCTTAAAATGTTGTAAAATGAGCTATACAGATCTTATAGCAAAAGTTCGTCTATTTTTGAACACATCTCGTATGTATTTAACACATGAACAAATTATACCTATACTATCTAATAGATGTATAGTATGCGAATAGTATTAGATTCTCTATAATGTATTTGATCTTTTGATATGAATATAAACAAAAGTAAGTAAAGGTGGTCAGCACAATATACAGTGATTTTTAGCTATGAGATTTCTACGTATGAAAATGAGAGGAATGTTTCTATGAAGATTAAGAAACACATGGCAGATGAAGCACAAACGGACGAGGAAAGAAGAGGGATGCGAATATATAAAATATATGAATGTGATCAAAGGTAAGTATATGTAGTCAGCACAATATACAGTGAAATTTTAGCTGAGGTTTGTACATATGAAAATGAGAGGAAAATTTCGACGAAAAAGATCAAGGAACACGGTAGATGAAGCACAATGGATGGAGAACGAACAGGGACAAGATAGAAAAAAAGTCCATGATGAAAATTGACGAAAATAAAGAAGGTGTTGGAGGAGCCTTCTACACACCGAGATCCTGCACAATACTGGAATCTGAAATGTATTATTTACTTATTTATAATCTTCATAATGAAACTGACATTTATTTAACGATCAGCAGATACAGTTCAGAGACCATATTATACTGGATATCTAACAACAACAATAACAATGGAAAGGATTTGGGAAGGTATCGACCAGGGCATGTTTAGTAGGACCATCCTGGCATTTTCCTGGTAGGCTTGAGGAAAACTCTGGAAATTCCCAGTCAGGATGATCGACAGCGGGAATCGAACCCACGACCTCCTGAATGCGAAGACAACGCTCTATCATTTGAGCTATTCTTTCAAGCATTTACAAACCACAAAATCACTTTCAATTGTGATAATGTTTCACCAACATACGAATGCTGTTTATAGCTGGGCCGCCAGTTTGTGTTTACCGCAGATAGTGGGAGAGTGCGGCGGAACAGTGCACCGAAAGTTCTCACAGTTATAGCATACACACAACTTTTCAAAGCTGTAGTTTAGATATAAGTATCCTGATTTTTTTTGTCCTTATTAAGGAATATTTTAGATTACAGAGTTGTCATTCACTATACGAGTGAATCATTTGACAACAACCCCTTTGTAGTTAAGAAAAACATTGATACAGAAGCAGCTCCCTCGTGGCTAAATGGTTAACATACGCACTTCGCCACGGAAGATTCGAGTTTGACTCCCGGTATCAGCTAATTAGTTCGGAAAGTAGATTAAGCTATAAATCCACGTCGCATATCTATAATTCGGTGCTAAAGAGTAACATTAGACTCAAAACAAACAAATAAAATTTAAGCATAATCATTCATTCAGAGAGCACCTATCTTGCATTAAGCAACTTGTACCTAGATATAGAAAACTATTAAGTAATAATGTATTAAGCAAGTCAATCTTGAAATAGCAAGAATGATGATTGTTAGTTAGAATAACTTGGGGACGATAAGTTTAGAGAATTTTGCCATATTTCTATGTATAACTTTAAATAAAGTTAAGAGTGTTACATCTTGACAAACTTTATAATCATCAGCGTGTTTGTATATTCTAAAAGTTATACCCATCATTTCAGAGAGGGAAAATTCGGATATTTTATCTAGCGCGTGACCTTTCGGAGGGAAGATTGAGTATTTTTTCCCTTTAAATATTATGTGTTTAGCATATAATAAATCAGGAACAATTATTTACCAGGGAAAATATCCTCCAGAGCTCCAGATGAATTTATCTCCCTTTTCCGTTATAAATACCAGGAGCTTAATAATTATAATCCAGTCGTTTTATAGATATATTAGCATTCTATATGTAGTAGTTCTTTCTTTTGTATATATGCTCGAACTCTGTGGTTTTAGAAATTTATTTGTCCTGTTCTGTCTACGTACAAGGCCCCATACCTTAATATTTATATCGTGCATAAGAGCGCGCGACAAGCAACGGGAAGTAATGGAACAGGTGACCACTTTACCCAAAGGAACCATAATCCTTCATTTTTCCCTTTTATTTTTCGTATTCTTTTAGGATCTGTGTCTCTGTTACAAGCATACTTAAATACTATATTTTTCTTATCATTTTCTTTTTCTTTTTTTTTTTCCTGAGATGAAGTAAGACAGATGACACATCCAACAAAGACATTATAATACATCTCCGTCAATGTTTATTAAAGCTCATACAAGAACCTCATTAACTGTTGCCGTATCGCTACCCGTCTGCTTTTATCGTTGTTTGTCTGCAGTTGCTTACTTGGTTGGTTTCCAAATTTATTTGCAGTACGCACCGTGTCTGACACATCTCAATGCCTAAGTTAGGCATACGTCCAAAACAGCATGAACAGCCTCCGTCTATTCAGGTAGATTTTTACATTGTACTCAAAAGACGAAAAAGAGATTGACTCAAGGGTATATTACAGGGTGAAGCTAAATTTAACTCAGCATTATAAGCTTTTTGTCTTTCATTACTGGCAGGTCAATTACAGCTTTCATGCACCAGGTTCTCCATTATTGCTGTTAAAATGATTCAAATATTTTGCTCTTATTTAAATATTTATTTGAATATTCGATATTCGATTAATTATTCGAACAATTATTCTAATAACAAACTTTATTCGAATAACGAATATTCAAAGGGACCGTTATTCGAATAACGAATATTCAAAGGGACCATTATTCGAATAACGTATATTCAAAGAATAAAAGATTCAAATAATAGTAGATTATTCGATAATTTGAATAAAGAATATTCCAATAATCCATTATTCGAATTAGAATGACACATATTCAAGTCGTCCATTATTCGAATAACAAATATTCATTATTCAAATATATGTTATTCATTATTCGAATAACAAACATTCAAAGAATAAAAGAACATCAATCAAAGAATATCAATCAAAGAACAAGAATATTCATTATTCGAATAACAAACATTCAAAGAATAAAATAATCAAATAACAATCGATTATTCGAATATTTGAATAAAGAATATTCCAAGAATCTATTATTCGAATTAGAATAACGATATTCAAACAGTCCGTTATTCGAATAACGAATATTCCAAGAACCCATTGTTCGAATAACATATATTCAAAGAATAAAGGATTCGAATATCAACTATTATTCAAATCGCGAGTATTCCAAGAATTCATTATTCGAATAACAAACATTCAAAGGATAAAATAATCGAATAACAGTCGATTATTCGAATATTTGTATTCAAATTAGAATAATGAATATTCAAACAGTCCATTATTCGAATAACGAATATTCCAAGAACCCATTATTTGAATAACGTATACTAGTATTCAAAGAATAAAATACTGGAAGAACAATAGATTATTCGAATATTTGAATAACGAATATTCCAAGAATCCATTATTCGAATTAGAATAACGAATATTCAAACAGTCCATTGTTCGAATAACGAATATTCAAAGAACCTATTATTCGAATTTTAATGGGAGCACTTTCCATTATGCCTTTCCTTTTACATACGAATTCCCATTTTGTAAAGATCGTCCATTAACTTCAATCCTCTACTTTTCATTCCTGCGGTCACGGTGCCTTAATGATAGTCGGCGACAATATCTAAATACTTTTTAGTGTTTTTTGTGTCCTTGTTTAGTGTGTTTTTAGTAACGTATCCCCTGCTGAAACAGGAGAGATGCCATACATCTGGAGAAAGTTGTATGTTTATTTTCATAAGTCATAGTATTGTAGCTTCTCTTCTACAGCTTGTACGAATAAAACTCTATGCAATTCCATCTGAATGCTCTTGGTTGTATTCTTAAAACTGAAAGCAAGTTGGCTTGTCAGAGAAGGTCTGTGTTCATTCATTTTGGTGACAGGGATGACGGGGCGTATCATTGCAGGAAAAAATGTCGCCAACAATTCTAATTTTTTGTATATGCTAGACCTTCGGCCTCGGAAGGTTTTTGTCTCTTCATTCTTGCGCGAAAGGATGGAATGGATGGAGAACAAAGATGGGATGGGTGAGTGAAAACTTCACCCAAGATCCACTGACCTACTGACCCATTCTGACCCACTGACCGCCACCCACCGTGATCCACTCTGAACCACCATGATCTACTGTGACCTACTTTGATCCACCATCCACCATGATCCACTCTGACTTCCAAAACCCATCGTCATCAACTCTGACTCATGATTCATTATCTCCTCTGACTTGTATTAATAAAACAAAGCTGTGAAATTATCACTAATCGGAGTTTGAATTTCTATGGTTAATCGCTCAAACACCGTTCTGTTACAATACCGGTAGATCTGATCTTTACGATATAAAATGGTAAAGAGTTTGTCATGGGCCAAATTACGATTAATTTCAAATTAATTATCATATATAATTATTTCCTTATTGAATTACAGATACTTTCCACTGGAAAATAGGATGAAATTTGAAAGTCTCAAATCAAGGTAAAGTAGGCTAATGTAAGGGAAAAAAACTGTAAAATTCGACTGTCGATGGGACATAGTGGGTCGGTTGGTTAGAGTGGGTCACGTCCTGCTGATCCACTACCCATGATCACTCACAAATCTTGACCCTTTGACCCATGACCTATTGACCCACTTCATCTCTGGTGGAGAGGCGCAAATGTTACCCGCTGTAACACTTGCGGATATTAACTAGTTTGAAGTTGATTGAGAGCAGATTATTGGCCTAATATTTGACTGATGAAATATTGTTATTGGAATCGTAAAAAAATGTGGGTGCTTCTTTAGCGTCTACGACTCAAAAATATTAGTAACCTAATAATATTTTAGCTACAACGATAAGAAATTGTCGGTACATTTCTTTTATTAAGCATCAAAATATCAGATAGTCTAAAAAAAGGCAGGTTGAGCCTTTGCGAGCGAGATGGCGTTAGTTTCCCAAATCTCAAGTTGTAAGTCGCAGTGGGTCGAGCCTAACGTCATTCGAAGCTGACAACTGAAGCTAATAGATACGCAAGAAGTGTTGGGGTTTTATAACCAGACGTAAGGCATTGTGCCGCCTTGAAGATGAGTGAGTTTCCGCAACCTGCGCTACATCTTACAATTTTATTTCGATAAAGGAGCAAATGCTGCGCATTCTTGTGAAGAAATGTGTGCTGTTTGCTCCTTGCAGTGGGCAACCAATCACAGCAAATGGATGATATTTTGTCAAAAGTTGAGCAAGACCGGCATGGAAGCAGACATAACATCGTCTGTAATGTAAACATGCATCACCAAGCAGTGTTAAATCATTGAAAAAACTGGCTACAAAAAGAAGCTTGAACGTTTGGGTGCAACATGGAATCACTCAAAAACATTTACTCAATCGAATTTCTATCTGTGAATCTCTACGGAAATGTGACGAACTTGAGCCATTTCTGAAGCGGTTGAGCCAAGGTGACCAGACGTCCCGTTTTAGCCAGGACAGTCCCTTATTTTTAACCGTTGTCCTGTTTTTTCTCATTCTCAAACGGGACGCCTAAATGTCCCGTTTTTAAGCAAACATGACCCAGGTGTCCCATAATTATTATCCAAAATATAAATGGTCAATGCTAATTCTACACTCTTCCGTACCAACACTCATTGGGAAGGTTCACCCGTGCCTAGAACTTCTGAATATTCAAATGAGAATTGAGTGTTCTGTGGTTCAAGTGGGAATTGAGTGGGAATTCTGAGTATTGAAGTAGTTAAAAGTATTGTTGAGTAGTACTTAAGTTAGAAACACTGTGTTATCATTCTTACTTGTTATATTTTGTAAATTGAAAACACTGCTGAGTCCCAAAATGTAATGTGGAAGTCCCCCCCCCCCCCCGTCGCCGATTCGTATGCGTCTCGTTTTTGAAAGTAAAAGTTCTGGTCACCTTGGGTTGAGCACAAGTAATGAAAAGTGATATCCTACGAATACAATATGCAAAAAACAGATCATGGTGGAAGGGACGAGAAGCTTCACATTCTGTGGCAAAGCCCATTTTGACGTCCAAGAAGATTATATGATGCGTTTGATGGAATTGGAAGACAATCATACATCAGAGGTTGCTGTCAGCGGTCAGATCGATAAACTTGGATTTGTATTATCGACAATTGGCGCGAGTGCACCTAGCAATTTAAAAGACACGAAAAGAACTGATCAAGAGAAAGGTTGCACACCATACTAATAACGTCAGGCCACATACATCTTTAACGAATCGTCAGAAATTAAGAGAACTTGTCTGGGAGATTTTAATACATCCACCGTATAGTCCGGACATGACAGCGTTAGATAATTATTTGTTTCGGTTTCTGCAAGAACCTCCCTGAATGATGGTAAACTAGTTTCCATGGAGATCCCATGAAATCCAAGTGTCACTTTTTTTAAAAACCAGAAAACACTGAAGTTCAACAGCGAATGGATTATGGTGTTAACGGAAAAAATACAGAAGAACATCAAACAAAATTGTGCATTTGTGGTTTCATAATAATATAATGTCATTTTCAAACCATAATAAATTTATTCTCGATTGTGGCTCAATACTTTTTAGACAACCTGATAGTTCATTCTTGTAGTTACACGTAAGACTACTTATACAAGGGAGATTTTTTATAGGTAGCTCAAAGTCACAGGAAAGACAACAAAGTTGATAAGCTGATTTACGATCTCTACGTTATTTAAAGGGAAAAAAAAAACAATTGAGGATTTTGTCTATTTCCTGATCTTGAGCTGCCTATAGAAAACATCACCACTACAGTTAAATCTTAGTGTGCATCTTTTTAAAGAAATCTCGTAAAATTATTAGGTTTTGAAACATATTTTTGAAGGTTTAAAAAGCGTAAAAACCCTTTTTCAGGCGCCTTGGTTTCAAAATTTTCCGGAAGGGTTCAAACCCTTCGATAAGGAGGCAAATCGACTCTAGCCTACAAGCGACAAAACTCTAAATCCGTCCCAGCCTTCAAGGCGGGGTTCACGCCCCTTCTGAATTTGCTACTTGATAGATAGAGGAAGATGTAAATGAAGATAAGAGACTTGCCTTTATACTGGTCAAAGTTTATTGTTCATGCTACTACAAATCTATTCTTTAGTAAGAAGTATAAAGCAAGGCTCAAGAAGATACAGTAATACAATTGAACAAAGAGCTCCTCCGTGGCTAAGCGGTTAGCGTACGCGCCTTTGGCGTGGGAGACCCGGGTTCGATTCCCGGCGGGTGCTCATGTGGTTCGGATTCCACGTTAATCAGTAGGTCTACGTCTCATATAGCCTCGCTGCTGAACGGGACGTTAAACTCAAAATCACCTCACCTCACAATTGAACAAACGAACAGTGAAAATGCAAACCAGTGATTTTAAGTTTGTATAAAAACACAAAAGTGTATATTCAGTGAAACAACAGTGTTAGTGCCACACAATGTTTGTTTAAAAAGATAGCAACGTTTACCACTCAAAAGACATTTCACATATAACATCTTTGAAAAGGAAGAATGTTATTGCGTTACTGTAAACTTAAATGTAGATCATGGTTTCTTAATTTGTGTTACGCGTACTATTGTGGTAACTGAACCAATAATGGGTGGGAAGCAGTACATACGGCTTCTGTAAATTTGTACGAAAGTATTCTCTTGCTTGTGACAAAAACATGTGAAGTATTTCTGAGTTGAGGAATTAGTCTAACTGTAAGAACTTTCTGGACAACCTCCTTTATCTGGTAAAATCAAAATCTACTTAGTTACAAATTAAGTCAATAGATGTGTACTCTTAACTCTAGGACAAATATTAAGCTTTTCCAGAATAACTATAACTACTGGTATATTGATATATAGGCTACTATATTAAATATGGTGGTAGTCAGTGGAAAATATTGAGGACCACTGGCAGAGAAAAGCGAAGCAAGAATCCATTTTGACGTTTAAATAAGCACCCAAGCATTGAAACATTTCTGCACTTAAAAACGCAGAATGGACATCATTTAGGTTAGAAAACCACACTTATATATAATTTTGCAAAAATGAGACTTTATGGGAATGATTTTAACCCTAGTCAAGAAATTTCGAATTTTAAAGAGGAACAATGTTACCATATGAAATGGACATTTCAATATTCTCATAAGCTAAAAGTACTGTAAATGTGAAATAGTAATTACAAAAGGGAAACGTCTCAGTGTGTGTGTGTGTGTGTGTGTGTGTGTGTGTCACGCTAATTTGTAATAGTAAACAATCACGCAAATAGATATCGCTACTAAGAAGGCAATTTCCCAATTAAAAACTATTGCAAGAATTTTATTGCAATTTAAAAACTATTCTGAGAAGTTCATTCTAACTTAAAAATTATTATCAGGATTTCATTGCAACTTAAAAACCATGTTGTTTCAATTTCATTATTTCAAAATAGGACAAGATCCGCAATCATATTTAAATTTCAGCATTAATATTTGTGCGTTTATACAAATAATATATGTTGTTGATTTAATTGCAAATTAGTAACAGTATTGTTTCAATCTAATTATTTCGAAATAAACAATGAATGAACGTGAACATTTTCCCTGTTTATTATTAGATCTATTGAGTAGTTTTTGGGGTTTCGCGTTCCTTCAGAAGCGAGGTTATACAAGACGTGGGCCTACAGCTGAAGGTGGGATCCGTTCCAAATGAGCTCCGGCCAGAAATTTAACTCGAGTCTCTCGCATTGAAGACACACGCTAGCCGTGCAGCCACGGTTATTACATTAAGGGCATTTAGATTTCCGCATTTACATATGTGTAACCACACATTGGTTCTGGTTGGTGGACAAACAAACAAACAAACAAAATCAAATGCACATCAGGAAATGCTGTGCTAATAAAACAAACAACACAGTTCGACCAGCACTTCAGTGTATTATTTCAACATCGACAGACAGACATTTCATGATGGATCTTTAGTGTTTGAAGTTTCGGGCTTGTGCCCACGCCTTCGATTTTGTTTGGTTCGTATTGACTTAATGGAGGCAAACACATTCATAGTCAGAGGGGCGCAAGTATCGCGCTGCCTTGCTGTACAGTTATGTAAGTGCTATCTTCTTGGTTCTATCTTGGAGATCTAGGAACCTGCTAGGATCGCCTATTCAGACTGGGATTGTGGTTACGAATAATGCGATTTCTGGACTTTTTTGATGTAGGGATGTTCCTCTAAAAGTGGTGGATCTTTTTTCCTGATTTCTTTCAACATGGGGAGGGAAGAAGTCTTCATGGACTTGGGCAACCTTGGCCTCATGGTGAGGCCACTGATGGCCCTGGTTGCTTTGTTTTGCAGTTTTTGGAGCTGACTGAGGTGGATCTTGGCTGTGTGTGTTGCTATGCTCTGTGGGTATTAACATGAGTGGTCTGTAAAATATGGGAAGAGGGAGGAGGAGAAATAGAGGAAGTGCTTTGAAACCTTACTTTCTCCATAAAATATGGAAAGAGAGAGGAAGAGAAATAGAGGAAGTGCTTTGAAATCAATGGTGAAACTCCGATCGCATTAACTTCCAAATCCACGCTATTCGGCTCCGTGTCGGGGGTCACCGGGGGGTGGGGGTGTTAGATACCAAGACACATAAAAGTAATCCAAAATGACTGATATTAGTGTCAAATCCATAGTTTTCGCGGTCGCTGAAATCAATGGTGACACTTCTATTAGCGATGACTTGCAAATTTAGTTACAATTGTATGCGGGCCGGGAGTCAGCGGAAGGGGGAGGGGATACCGAGACATGTAAAAAAATAGCCCAAAATGACCGATATTAGTATCAAATCCATAGTTTTCACGGTCGCTGAGATCAATGGTGATACTCCCACAGGCGTTGACTTCCAAATACAGCCCCCGTGCGAAGCATGGGTATATTGAACTAGTTAATTAATATACTAAGAATACACTAACACATATACGCACATATGTATAATATGTGTATGTATATGTTTTGTATGTATGTAGATAGATAAAAAAATCACACAAATAGATACGTATACACACAAAAAAATATCCTGGCGATTCAAATAGTTGATGGGGTAATGATCTCAATTCCTTCAAATTGGAAATATTTCAAATGCCAATGGAATAAAAAAATCACTGGTAGTGATCAGTTTTGAAAAAGAGGAAATTCGTTGGGTTAAGTTCTAACCCCTTAAGTCCCTATTCTACAAATGCTTCAAGTTTGAAAATATTATTCTCCTTGGTTACCTTCATTTTTAATATTCCCACCCAAACATCAGCTTGCGTGTGTCTCTGAACTCCTCTCATTTTCATACCTTCATTTTCACTGTCGTGATTAATCCGATTGGGTAGAAAAGCGTGATTAACTAAGCAGACTCATCACCATCAAAACACCGAACACGTATGTCAGACTTGGACCGTTTCTAATTTTGGAAACGGTCTTGTGTACACTATAAGTCACTACTTGACACCTTTATATATACCGTAGTGTGGGGTGACATTGAATACTTTGGAGAAAGAAACTTGGATAACTTCTTAGAACAGCTGGATTTTTACATGAAACTTTTGCAGATTGTATATTGTTCTGTTAACTACAAAACATATCTACATTTGTTCATTTACATTCGTAACTTGTTGAAATAAAAAGAAAATGGTGTGTTCAAAGTCACCCCCAAGATGAGGTGACTTTGAACACTGAACTTTACACGATGGTATCTGGCCTGTGCAAGACTTCTGTTCAAAGAGAGCACACCATATGGAAGAGATTGAACAGCCCTGCATATAGATGTTCATTTTGTTGTTCTAGGACATAAACCAACGGAGTTATGTAAAAAAAATACATTTTTTCAAATTTGACTCTGTATTTTGTCAGAAGCAAAAATGAAAATTTAGCTAATTATTTACATCTGTCTCATGGTAGAAAAAACTTTCAACTCATACTCTTTCATCTGGTGTAAAAAAATCATTCTATTTTACTTCAAAGTGGTGTTATTGCCTTCCAAAGTTAGAAGAAGTAATTTTTATCAATGTTGGATTTATTCAAAAGGAAAACGAAGCTTGCCATGAATACCGTTCAAATCATTTATACAGTTTTAGGAAATAAAGAAAATTTAATTACAAGGACATATTGACAAATAAAATATGACATCATAAGTTCCTACACTGAATAGTGTGTTGTTTAACGTCCAAAATAAAAATTAACTTGTGAGTACAAAACAATAGCCTTCCATATACATAGTATCATACAGCAAACAGATAATACCCATGTGTGAACAATAGGAATCAGGAGTGTCTTAACAAGTATTGTAACCCATGAAAGAAACACCGAATACTGCTCTTTTCCGACGGACATACTCAGGCTGTGGCAAATAGTTTCTCAATATCGTTAACGTCAATAGATGAAATGTGATCGTTCAATGGCCAGACGAATCGAGAACTCTCCTCCTGATTTTGGCTGTCCTAAACACTTCAAATTCTCAACAACACGTGTATGCAGGTCTTCAGCAAAACCCTTGGTAGAATCATCAGTTCTGTCTTTAGTTTTGTTAAGCACTCCATCATGGTTGAGTGGGTGGATACCAGTAGATGCAAATCCAGCTTTCAGATTTTCTTCCACTTTTGGATGTATTTTATTTCCAGAACTTCTTTAGCATCAATGGGAACTTGCTTTATGCTGACCTGCTTGTTTATCTTCCATTTCGTTAGGAGCAAAGAAACAGTAGTGTTCAAAGTCTCCCCACTTATAGAAGAAATGCACGTTTGTTTGGCGAGATTTTTTTTCACCTTTACACAAAAAAGTTGTTTGACAATTACCACTTACATTCTGAATGTGATACAATTACCTACTATTAGCAATGAAACGTAGGTTTCCAGCTTATTATATCTGTGTAGTATACACAGATTTTTTTCTCCTAAAAAATTTCACGTATTTTCTTTACCAAATTTCATATTTATTTGCTTAGCAATAATGCATTCAAATACCGAGAACTAGTATTCTTCTTAATTGTACTAAACACAAAATGCACCAGTAATTTTTATTTTCTTGTAACAGGTTAATTTGTGTTAAATACTGAACCTCAAAGATTTCCTCCATTTTTGTTCAAAGTCACCCCATCGGTCAATGTAACGCCTCACTACGGTATAACTTTCTTCAACTAATAAGTAAAAACTTGTTCTGGCTCATTGAAACATCTGAAGTCCGAGCGGAGCGAGCAAGAAAGTCTTTATTATTTATTTATTTATTTTGCAAAGTGACAACAATATTGATTTAATAGGGTGCCAATACTTTTTAGGGGCGCCATGTCGTTTACTTTTTTCCAGCACTTTTTTCTTATTGCTCGTTCGGTGCCCTCTTGCTATCAGCTCCCGGGGTACACGCCCCGCTTACCCCCTATTTATGGCTCTGCTGACACTAATAAAATTTGTATTAGTTTTATTATTATTATTATTATTATTATTATTATTATTATTTTTTTTTTTTTTTTTTGCTATGAGCAAAGCTTTGTTCGATATTTATACCAAGTAAAGTACAATGTATTATAATTTCCGCAATCCTTCTCGACAATAGTGCTATCAGTAAGAAGTTTTTTCTTCTCTTGTTTTTATGTGTAGTGGAAACAAAGTGTAAATAGAGTGCTTGAAGCTTTGCTCGTAGCAGAAAATAAGAACTCTCACTGTTAGGTCAGTTACTAGATATTTATTCGGTTAGAAAGACACAAAACAAAGAATAAAGTTAACAATGATTGTCGCAACAATGGATTTTTAAATTTATTTTTTTAAATGTTGTAATTGCACAGCAAAAAAAAAAAAAAATACAATATGTAAAAATGTAACAATTCCCTGAAGTTACCATTTGGGCACAGTGGGCAAGCCTATAATGCTTATGTCGGTGGATGAATGTAACGTTACTTGGAATGTTATGCAACCACCAATTCACTTCTGTATCGTGGGTTGCCTGTTTGCTAAATAAAGCAAAATTTTAGGGATGTTTGATTAGAATACAATATTGGAGATACTTTTTAGATGTAGAATAAGTGTTAAAGATCTATTACGTGTACTTTTTCTCTATAACACACAGAGTTCGTTCAAACTAATGTTTCTTCATGTAGTTTAATACTAGTAAATTCCAGTATGAAAACTAATGAAATATAAAATTGCTGATCCGAATTGGAGCTTGAATTACTCCAGATAAGTGGAAATGGAAGTAAATAAATCGTGATAGAAAAAAAGAGCGAAATGTTTCCTTATTTTCTTCAAAATATCGGCTTTTTATGGGAAGAAACTTTCAACCTAATAAAGCAACTTTTTTTTTTTTTTTTAATCTAACACACTCTTTTGACTAGCGCAGGAGAAGGATTGGATCACATCATGTCCGTGAGTTTTCCCGGAGTAACGAGTTTTCGCCCATATTTCATTTTCATTAATCATTAATCTTCCCAAAGGAGTTTAAATCTATATAGCCTCGGTGCTGAAAAGGGACATTAAACTGCTATCAGCCAACCTTTTTCTTCCTTTCTTAATGAATAGTAAGGGACAAAAGTTCCCCGTTTGGAAAAAAATATTTTGGGAATAACGGTGGAATGGCTGAAACATACAACAATGGTATTGCTGGAATGTACAGAAAATTGCATTCTTTTTAACTTACTGGAAACAGTACTCAAATTGTCCTTCCATTCTGAAGTCATTTACGAAACTAATTTCATCGAATGGAAAGAACTTCTGTCGCTGACTGTACACATATTTGTATTAGGAAATATGCCACAATCTTCGATGAGAGAATTGAGCAAACGTGTGAAGACTTTATGTATGCGCTAGTGTATCAAACGATCTTCAAGTGAGTTGTGAGTACCTTTCTGCACCAGTTCCTTAGATTTTAAATCAAACAGTCTGCTAACGCAGGTATGAAGTTATATTAAGATCAGCGTAAAATTATATAATAGGAATTAACGAGTTAATTCGAATTAACGAATCAAGCAATGAATAATTATGTTTCTCTTACGTTGAAATGTCACCCATACTTTACGGTTATTTTATTGTGAGCGTTTGGTAATTGTCTGTAACGTTTTCGTATAAGATTTGTTATAATTGATACTTCTTTTGGTTTACAATAAAGGGAGTAAAAATATATGTATATATGCAGGCGCGGATCCAAGGAAGGACTATAGGGGCTATAGTGGCCCCCTTGACGCTTAGGTATATACTAGATAAAATGAGCTTCAATCCTGCATTACACTGGATAAAGCGGTAAATTATGGTTTAGCCCTTCCCTTAATCATATCCTGGATCCGCCACTGTATATATGTATGCAGTTGCTGGTTTATATTTCTAATTCTTGTAACTACGAGTAAACATGAATTTTCGGTACGATTACTTTATTATATAATTTTAACCAGGGGTAAAAGTGAGGTAGAACGCTGGAGGATGCAATTCCCCCACATCCAAATATATGAGGTCCCTCCACTTCCCAAAAAATTACAATGGGCAAAGAAGGCACAGGAGACGGCGTGACCTCATCCGTCCCCCTACCTTTTCAAATCTACGTTTACCCATGCTTTTAACTGAAGCACTTCCACAAATTCAACATGATCTCTATTATTTTCCAATGTGACATTATTATTATGAACAATTACGCCAATTGGTCTCGAAACCTGCGCTGTCGCTTGCCTTTTTGCAACAACTGTGTGTTATCATTTGTTCACTCAGCTATTTTGCTTTATGTTTATGGATTTGAACTTGTGAAAACAAAAGTTATAACTTTTTAATTTGCTTTTAAAAGAAGAGTTTTGTTTGTAAAAAGTAATTGTATGCTTTATATTTCATTCTACTATTATTAAAATGTGCACGCAATTTACCGATTTAAAACTATTAGTTATTATTATTAAATTCATTAGTTTTATGCACTTACAGTTAGTTTTCATACCTCTCCACAAACCATACTTTCCAAATCAGGGACGTGCCCAGAAATTTGAGTTGAAGGCTATCCAAAGTTTTGGTAGCTACTTCGTCTATGTAATATTGAACTCGTGTTATTTTACACCCGATAAAACGATAAGTAATTTTTAAAGTACTGCCACATGTATTCTCAGAAAAAATACTTATATTGTTTTTATAAGAAAAGAACGAGTGCAAATGTAGTGTATGATCAACTCTTTAAGGTACATCAATCATTTCTCTCCTAGACCAACCACAGTTTTCTTAAGCAAGTGTAGAAATATCTGTCGACTAACGAAGTTTAGGGGGAATCCGAAGCCGGTGGACCACCTCGTGAATGCGTCCCTATTCCAAATATATGTAACTCACCGACTATAGGAATAACCACTGAATTCCAATTCAATAGTGGTTTCTAAATCATGATTTTAAAAATTCTTGTTTAATCTTATATGCCATACAGTTTTATGTCTACTAACATTATATTTTTTCAATAACTAATACAACTCACACCAGACTACTTACTGAAAAGGCTTTTCTAAATAAATAAAATAAAAAACAGACAATACACTTCCTTTCTTCATAAACTTTTTTTTTTCGATTACTTTATGCAAATAAGTAGCGTCTCTCATAAGTTGCTTCTTCTTAAACCCACCCTCTTCTTCCTAAATTTCTTAATTTGTTCTAGCATATAATTTCTTGTCCAATATTCACTACGTAATTTTTGGTCACAGGTGATATTATTCTAATTGTGCTGTAGTCATGACATCGTTTTTATGATTCTTTTCGTTACAGATGGAATCATTACTGTCTGTCAATAGAATGAAAAAAAATATATGGCTATGTAACTTTGTAACATATGTGAAATATTTCCTTCTTTTTTTATTCACCAAATTATTAATTACTATAATGACTCAAAAAGTCTCCATTCCAGTTGGTTTCCCGTTTCTAATGTTACCAAGAGCCCTTTTGTTTCTCCACTTACTTGCTCTTCATTTCAGTTTCTACTTTGGTATATTTTCTCTTACATATATTCCTTCCATTTATATCCTTTTTTTCTTATTAACCTTCCGTCCATTCTCATTTTCTAGGATCACATTTGTCCTTCATTTCTTCCGGTATATTTTCATTGATTTTTGCTTCTTGACACCACATTTGCCCATATTTATATACTATTTTTAATTAATCCACTTCTACATTTGCTTCTAGTATGTCTTTGTCAGTTCAGTTTCAGTTTGGAGAAATTGGTTTAGTGTAACACGAACGGCATGTAACACCCCGGTAAATAGTATGAAGAATTAATGATGTATTAAAAGTATGCATATTTGGGCATTTATTTATTATTTATTATATTTGTCATCAACACAATAGGCATAAGCCCAATTAGTGTTGGTGTATTATAAAATAAATTTACAATAGTTTTCTTAAATACATAGTTCTTATTACAGATGTCAATTTCTTTGTGTTCGACACATGTTTTGTTATAAGAAGAGCATATTCTCCAGATTGGTGACTTCAATAATACGTTGGTCCTTGCTTTTTTGCAATAGAACAAGCCAGAGCTATCAGCATGAGTTTTAAGTGTCGGGACATGAAAATTTAGTGTTGATACCAGATCCATAAACTCGTATCGTACAAATTTATGGAGAAAAATTAGATCTAGCACATTTCGCCTTTGTTCAAGTGTAGTTCGCCTTTGTTCAACCAAAACAGAGGTAAATTAGATATAAAATTTGAGCACCTTTTTCTTCACTTACGAGAAGTGAATGGTAATCATACTGTAACGTGTAGAACTTCATTTGGTATGAAGAGAGGAACAATAATACAACCTACAAATAGTAAATAGCTTTTTCGCAACTGGAAGCTGCAAATTCACTTCTTATAATGAATTTTATCAGTCATCCCTCTAGTGAATTTTTTCCTTTAATCGAGATCTAGTTAAATCGCTTTCTCGTGGCCAGTGTTTCTTCCAAATATACTTCCGGGAGAAGAAGGTAGTTTTGAAGTAATTTTGAAAAGACCATGAGTCAAAATATGACGATTTTGCTTTAGTCCAATTTATTTATTTATTTATTTGAACTACCAATTGCTCACAAGTTGTTCATTTCGTACAATGACAAAAAAAAAAAAAAAAAAACTACTTTCTCAAACAGAGGTCGATCATTTAATATCTATCAGAATTTTCAAAAATTAAACAGTTTCTTTCGAAGTTCTCATAACTTTACTTTTCTAACTCATGACCTTTTCAAAAATACTGATTCAATTGATTTCCAATTACATGTTACTCTTGTGTCGAACACACCCTTTAAGAAAAAGTGTCCAGCACAGTCTCATCACTTCTTGATTTTTCCATCTCGGACAAAGTCTTCTGGAGTAAAGTTTGCTTGCACTCATAAACACAAAGTTCACAAAATTTTGTAAAAAAAAATCGATTAGCTTGTTTCCAAGGTAAAATTTGCAGCAAAAGAAACAAAGAAGAACACTAGTTTTAGAATACTTCTATTTATTTGATGGATATGATGTAATCCTATATCATTATTAACGTTTTTGTTTTAAATATTTTCTCCAAAATTGGGTTGATTTTCGAGTGTTTATTTTTTTCTTATATTCTAAAACCCTGAAGTGTAATGTCCTCATACCATTATCTCTGTCAGCCTCTCCAATAGTTCTACACAAAACACGAATAAACAAAGTGTCAGTATTTCGACCTGGATTTGATATCGTGCCAGAGGAAGTTTTGTATAAGAGCCAAACCTGTTTTTTTTTATTTTATTTTAACCAGTCACGCTTTCTTTGCGTAGATTGTAGAAGCATGGAGAACAAAACCATGCTGTTTCGATTTGTGGTCAAATATACGGTGTACGTAAATTTCATTTCTTACGGTCACTGCTGCAACTAATAATAACGCTTATAATTCAGGCTACTTGATTTAGTAGATCACATTGCTTTCATGTAAGTAAAGTTCTTTAAGATTATGAACGTTTTTATTCTTCTTAAATCGGCCATCTGCCATTAATTTTTCAGATTAAGGATTAAAAGATGAAAGATTTGATGATGGAAAAAGCTGTGAAGTAGTGACTTCTCCGTTAAATCCTGCTATGCAGCAGATGTCCCAATGGCCTAATGGCCAACTTTTTGACTTCTATCTTCCATTAGTATCATCATGGATTGGGGCAGAGGACAACCCCTGTGTTTGAAATGAAATGAAATTTCTGGTTTTACGTCCCACGATTATGTACTATAAACTAAACGAGTTGAATGATTAATTAATATTAGTCATTATGAATAATTTGTGGAAATTAGAATGTGGGAGGAAACGGGAGAACTAAGAGAAAACCGGCAGATACCACGTTAACCATCACAAGCTCACTTTGTTTAGAATCGAACCAGGGGATCCCTTGCACCAGAGGTGAGTGCTTTACCATCTTTAAGTATACAGTATGTCCGTAAAATAGTAATGGAGTTTTAAACAGTCATAGTTTTGGAACAAACTACGGTAGAGAGATGAAATATACGTCAAATTAGAGAGAAACTTCCCAAGTATCTTACCTGTTCAGTAGACTTCGATGAGTGCTCCTTTAGTTACCTGGCAGATGTGAAGATGATATAATCAGTTTCTTTAATTCAGTTTTTCACTATCGCACTCATGTTCCATAACGGTATGTGGAGGTTCAGTATTCAATATACGAATATCATGCTGATGTAGTTACCCAGGAGCATGAAGCATTGCTTCATCACTGAAAATAAACTTATTGAATTTCTCATCCCGCTCCAACTTATCCAGAATGACTGTAGCAAAAGACAAATCTTTTAACTTTGTCCTGTTTGTGTTTCTGTAACATTTGAATTTTGTACCCAGTGAAACATAACCACTTTTTTTTTTTTTTAACACATTGTGAGCAGTTGTTTTAGAATTCCAAACTCTCTAGAACCTTCCGTATTGATTTTTCGGGCTACGTAAGAAACTTTTTCGGACAGTTTCAATCGTTCCATCACATATGATACTGATAGCCATCTTGGGCATGGCTAGTTTGTTTCGCTAGTTCTTGAGACTTTTGTTGTCTGCTCGTAACCTTTCGTACACGTAAACTTAAAGATTTTTTCCCTTTAATTTGACGTGTAGTTGACTTCTCTATCATGTCTTGTTCCAAATCTATGTCTGTTTAAAAACTCCACCATTGTTTTACGGACACATTGAACATAAATCAATAGTATTGTAATACAGTGTAGTAATGAAAACTCGAAACTACATATATCGGTGGAGAATCTCGCCTTCTATCCCTCCCTCCCCCCCTCTCTCTCTCTCACACACACACACATATATGAAGCAAAACTTGAAATTATGCTGCTGTTTCCATAGTAGGATTTAGGAAGAAGTCGTCACATTACGACTTTTATTACTGTTACTGTTTATATGATTAACCCCCCAAAAGGGTTTCTTATTTAATCTACGTATATTGTAGTTTGACGAAGAAAGGCAAGATAGGAGTAGGAGGTAGATCAGGTTTAATGTTACTCATATATATCTTCAAAATTTCTACCTTGGGCTACCAATTCCAATACTATTTTCAAAAATGAAGGTTCTGGTGGCAGTAGCGAAACTGGTAAGTCTTTTTAATTAAATTTGAAGTTGACAAAAGTTATCAATATTGAAAATCTTTAAAGTGAAATGTTCTATTTAATCTGCAAGGCAGTTGTGAAACTCTTATAACACTCTTGATGTTTAACTGTGAATAAGTCAAGCATTGCTTCCAGCTCATAATATACTTATGGTTATAGCAATATCCCTAAATGAAAACAAAAATTTCATTTTATGATTTAAAATAATGTTTATAAATTTCCGTACCTACCAACTCTGATCCAAAATCGAATGCTATTCGGGAGTCGAGAAATATGTATATGATAAAAAAACAAAATGTAGGCCCGCTTTTATAGAAAAAAGTATACAAGATATTTTGAAAAATCAGATTAGAGGTGTCTGCTAACAAGGTTGGAGTCTCTAGATCCTGTTAGGTTGGGCTCTCGCAATGTACACGAAGTCTTCAATTTGAAAGTGGAATTTATGTTAATAAGAAGTGAATTTCTCTTCACAGTGTGAAATTACAGTAGACTTAAAAAGTACAAGAATTCAATACTCAAACTTGAAGTAGTATATCTATAACTACTGGTTGCAACAGATTAATAAGATTAAATATAGAACATGCTCCTCGGACGCTGAATTCATTTCAAATAGCCATTACTCACTATATCTTACTGTTTTTATTCTATTGCAATATAGTTTGAAATCGGAAATAGTTAATTTGAGTGATTTTCAGATTAAATAGATGGTTAACGGAGGAGATAGAACCTATTCTTGGGAAGTTGAATCAATTGCAAAAAGCTGCATCTCCGTATCTCTTATCATTTTTGCACTACGAAAATCAGTATTGAAACCGTAAATACTCGTAAATATCAAATCACTTCCTGTTTTGGCAGTATGTCGTAGGTTGTCATGATATGTACTCCTGAAGTTTTGAATCGATTTCAGAAACCCACTTGTCACTAACTATTGCCATATTTTGTTCCATGCCGATTGATGTTTAAACCGAAAATTACTAATTTGAATGTCCTTCAGATTTAATAGGAGGTTAAGGGAGGACATAGGACCTACTATTGGAAAGCTGAATGGATTGCAAAAAATTGCATCTCGATATCTCTTGTCGTTTTCTCTCTACGGAAATTAGTATTGAAACCGGAAGTAGAAGTAAATTTCAACCACTCTCGATTTTGATAGAGATCCGCAGGCTGTGATTATATGTTCTCTTGAAGCCTTTTACCGAAAACCGCTCGTTGCTATCTATTACTACTTCAGTTCTATGTCTTTGGCGTGGGAGACCCGGGTTCGATTCCCGGCGGTAGCTCATGTTGTTCGGATTCCACGTTAATCAGTAGGTCCACGTCTCATATAGCCTCGCTGCTGAAAGGGACGCTAAACTAAAATCAACTCAACTCAATTCAGTTCTATGTCGATAAGAGTTGGAACCGGAAATCGTAAATTGAATCACTTCCGGTTTGAATAGAAGTTAATAGGAGAGATTTATCGTATTCTTGGGACGGTGAATCAAGTGCAAAAAATTGTATCTCGATATCTCTTACAGTTTTCTCTCTATTAGAATCAGTACATATTGCAACTGGAAATAGTAGTAAATTTCTACCACTTCTGCTTTTTGTAGAGTGTTGCGGAGTTGTGATGATATGCTCTCGTAAGACATTAAATGGATTTCAAAAAACCGCTAGTCACTATCTATTACTATTTTTGTTTTATGGCGATAAGTGTTGAAAATGGAAATGGCTAATTTGAACGTCATCTGGTTTGAATAGAGGGTTATTAAAGAAGATGGAACCTATTCTTGGGGCAATGAATCGATTGCAGAACACCACATCTTGCTATCTCTTGCCGTTCTTGCTCTCTGAAAATCAGTACTGATCCGGAAGTAATAGTAAATTTGTACCACTTCTGGTGTTGGCAAAGTATTCAGGATAGTCATGATACGTTGGCTTGAGGCGCTGAATCTTTTGCAAAAAGCCGCTACTCACTATCTGTTACGTTTTTGTTCTACGGTGATACAAGTTGAAACCGGAAATGACTAATTTGAACCACACTTTTGATGCGTTGGATCCCTGGTTCGAACTCTGGCCAAGTAAGTTTGTGGTGGACAACATTGTGTTCGTGAATATATTCAGAGTACTCCTGTTCCCTGCTACACTTTCATTCCACCAATTATTCTATCATCATTCACTTGCCTTAATCATCGTCTCCCCTAGCCTAAAGGGCATAATCGAGGGACGTTAAACTGAAAGATTTAATTTCTTTTCATTTGAACCTCTTACACTGAGAAAAAAAATGTAGGTGGCGTACTTAAAAAAAAAAGGTTACATGCGTAATTCCTGTAGTTTTTGGACTTAACGTACAGCAGACGTATAACTGAAAACGCATGTTTTATAATACTTTCTGTATAAGTATTCCATCTGTACGTACTTTCTGTATGAAACAATGTAGGTGGTCAGGATCTCACATACAAATGGACGTATATAACATATAGCTGACGAAGGTAACATAAGTATATGCATGTGATATACGGAAAACTGTTAGATGTCAGATATCCTGCAACGGCATCATGCAACATCTAAGGGCAGTGTCTATGTAGCATACGGATAACGTATGCTCCGTACTGATTTCTATAGTAAGCAAGAGGATACCATATATTTGTAGAATACAATATACTGCTGTCCGAAGAACGGATTTTTCTCTGTGTACGATTTTAATAGAGAGTTAACGGAGGAGATGGGATCTATTCTTGGGAAGCTTAATTGATTGCGAAAAACCAGAACGTTTTTGCTCTGATGCCTGTCGACAGACGAACGAACGGACGGACTTACAAAGCCGCTCTATTAGACTTCCGACAGTTATGCAAAGAATAGATTGGAAGTATAATAATAAGAATAGAATGTGTTTATTATTTGTTCCGGTTCAATTCCTTCAGGGACCTAGGATTTCCTGTTAAGCCCGCATTGCGAGAATAAAGGTAAAAAATTCAGTTCTGAATGCCAGATGTAACTGTGATGGAAGCTGATGTAATGATCATATATTGCCGAAGTAAAATAAATAAATAAATAAATAAATAAAACTGCCTGAAAAATCATATTTCTTTGTAAGCATAACACCATGGAGTTACGTGATATATATATATATATAGATAGATAGATAGATAGATAGATAGATAGATAGATAGATAGATATAGATAGATAGATATTTTTTTTTTTTCAAAAATATACCGTAAAATATCGGAGTCGTTATACTAATATTCTCAAAAGTGGTTCTTCTTACTACTCTAGGTGCAAAAATAACTAATCATCGAAACTTATTTTTGAAAGAAATATACAATGTGTATTGTTTCTTGTGGAAGTCGACAAGCACATGCAAGTATATCGCTCTGCGCGACTCTAACCAATCCACCTTTTGTAGTACAACCTGAGAGATACAAGTACTGTTAAAATAGTGTATGTGAAATTCCTCTGTTACAGCGCTAATAAAATTCTGTTTCTTTCCCTACTCGTGTATGATCTTTCATTTTTCAGTACCACTGATACTATAGCTGCACTTAGAGATACACCACATGTTTCCATATTTTCTCTGTAGTATCCGTTTATTTAGCTGCTCATCGCTTGTGTGTTGTTTTGTGCAATAGAGAGACCTTCGTACAAATGAAATGAAATGAAATCTTTAAGTTTTACGTCCCACGGTTATGCCGGTTAGGCTAAAGGAGACGATGAAGATGACAGATGAGTGAAATGGTGGAATGAAGAAAGTGGGAGGAAACGTGAGAAACCCGAGAAAACCCATGAGCATGGTGTTTGTCCATCACAAAGTCCACACGGCACGAGCTGGGATCGAACCAGGAACCCCAAGCACCGGAAGTGAACGCTCTACCACTGAACCCGAGGCCACATATTTTTTCCAGCCCCGGGCCTCCACATGGCTTAATCCAGACCTGATACACTCACATCATTCCAGAATCGTGATAAACTTTTTACATGATAGAACATGTGGTAAGAAATGCTTCCACTCTCATCGTACATGTGGAAGAAATGCTTCCTCTCCCATCGTACATACATACCTGAAATTGACTCACTATCAATTCTTTGTGACTGTTTTCAAAACTGAATAATTCATTTATGCCCAATTTGTGATCATAAGTGTTCCGGAAGTTATATTTTCCAATATTTAAAACAAGTCGGTCAAATGACTTCTTAGACTCGTATGGTCGTTGAATAAAAGTGTCGCAAAGGTGTACATAATATTCGGGAATTATGTCCAAAAATGATATATACAGTAGTTATCATTTAAAAAAATAAAACTGGAAGATATGAGAAAACTTCACTTTATTTTTTTACACACCTTGTAAAGTAAGTTTTATTAATATCTTTCAGTATGGTGAGCTAAATATGTATACAGAATACAATATAATGTCTATTTCGGCTCTTGTTCTCAACATAGAAACTTTATATATATTTGCTTATAGTAAAACAAAAATCAAATATTTTTTATTTAATATTATTCATATAAGAGGAATTTCACAAATTAAATCTAAGAAGAAAAAATGAAATAGAATTCGCATTTTTCATTGCTAATTTCTAATTTTACTATTGATAAAGCAAGTACAATCTTTTATTTAGATGGCCTTCGTAATTTGGGAAATGTAGAAAAATGCGAACCAAGTGGCTATTTTATCGTCCCATTTTGGAATGAACTACGTCACGAGCTCTGCGATATACAGATTGGCATTGCAGTTCCGTCCCAAGTTGATTTTCTTTTATTTTAGGCTTTCTGTGGTGTCATCAGAGAGAGTTTATGAACCATGTTTCATTGCATGTAAGCGACGGCATTTGTAAGGCAGGTAAAAAAATAAAAGTTTATGCATGATGGAGCCTGCGTACTGCACGGTAGACGAAGTAATATTTTTGTACAACAGAATTGCTGAAATTGGCGCTAGTTGCGTTCCCATGTGTGCCACATGTCTTTTCAGTGAAGTTAAGATGCTGGCTCGCAACCACGCATTTCGTTCTTAACCGACCACAAACACGGATTCTGGAGAAAAGCCAAGTTGCATAGAAGACACGTACGTATGGAAGGTATCGCGTGTCATTACAAAATGGGAGTCTTTTAGAAGTTGGTTGGGGGTCCTCTGCATGCACTGTATGTACTTTGTCATGTAATAGTCAAAATTGTAGTATGTGAACGCAGAGCTACGCAATTAGAAAATAATTTTCAATTTTGCTATTATGGTACATCACAAAATAAGACAATATTACTTTATAATTGGGCTGAGTAAAGGAGCTCAGCTCAAGTGCAACTCATTCCTTAGAAGTTAGCGGAACCTAAGGTGTAGAAAACATGAGCCATGGCAACAATTGCAAAGTGCCAGTTGGAATCTTAAAACATGCGGTGAAAATTAGGAGTGTTGCCAATTTGAAAGATCGAATAATGGACGTTTGGTGCACATTAGAAGCAGTCCTAAATTCATACTGGTTAACAATGGAACAAAAATGAGCATATCATTGGCTTTTTGGGAAAATTTGCTATTAAAATGAGGTGTCACATGCTATGATTTTCATTTTTCAAACTTCATTTTAATTCAAAATGGTGGACTTCAAGATGGCTGCCGTCAAGGCTACCCTTACCGTATCACTTTCCTCTAGGCATAATATGTATTACCGAAGCTTTTATCCACTTATTATCGTTAATACGCGGGTTAGAAGCGGAGGTAAGGGACTTTCACACATAGTAAGTGAACAATTAAATGTTTGTAATTTTTCCCCAAATGGGTGTATCTCAAAAGTAGCTTCACCATTGTCTTTCTGATTAAATTCTAGCCCGAAATTATGTATCATATTACCGTATTTCCATTTAAAAAGCTTAACCTTAATTCAAAATGGCGGATTTCAAGATGGCTGCCGTCAAGGTCATACCTACCATACAACTTCTCCCTAGGCCTTATATATATATCTACATGGTTGTTCTTTCATTAACGTTCCGTTTACAAAGGTTAGTAAGGGACTTCTGCAGTAATCTCTAATAACCACATCACAACTTAAAAATTTTTTAAAAAAGAAAAGAAAACATGCACCATGGCAAAAATTTCTGTCATCACAAATAACACATGTATGTCCTCTATCAGCTAGAAAAATTTCATTGAAATCAGAGCCCGACAATTGGGTGATGTCCCTTGTAAGGTTAAATAACTTTCTTATACCCCAAAAAGGAAAAGATAGGAAGATGCTTATGTCCATTCTCGATTTTTCAATTTTCGATAAACGTTCCAAAATCACACAATTTTTCTTTCTTTCGAAGGTAGGATCCTAACCTAACTACGAATATCGGTTTCTTGCACCCCTAAAACGATGGTTTTATCCCATTCATACAAGGTCAAATATTAAATGATTTACCATAACGTTGTCCCTAGCTGAGAATTTAAGTGACATAAATTATCCATTGAGTGCTCATTATGGGTGTAAATTTGATGATCGATTTAACTTTTCATTTGCTGTTATCCTGTGTTTAGAATAAGTTCCATACTCTGACAGCTCCGCTATATGTATATGAAAGGCGTATCCCTAGAAACGTAATTTTTTACCCAATTAACTTATCACACTAGCTTCATTGCGGACAGCATTGTATCTGTCGGTTTTCTTGGGGTTCTCCCTTTCCTTTCACATTTTCATACCGCAAATTCTTCCATAATCATTCCATCTTCCAAAATCTTCCATTACAACTACCTCTCTCTCTCTTTTAGCTCAAAGAGCATTACTGAGAGACATTAACTTGGAGACAACTCATTACTCTTCCTTTGCTTCACAATGAGGATTGCCTTCTACTTCATAATTAGCCATATTGTGTGAACAAAAGATCCTGTGAGACGCCAGAATATGCAAATTATTTTAATCAGAGTACGATCAATCCAAATAAACGCCGAATTCACCTAATCTTTAATAATAATAATAATAATAATAATAATAATAATAATAATAATAATAATAATAATAATAATAATAATAATATATAACTCTATGGCCTATGGAACCCGGAGGTTCAATGCCGCGTTCACAAAAGCTCTCCACTGACTTCTATCCTTAGCTAATTGCATCCAGTTTCTACTTTGTATTCCTATCTCTGCGAGATTCGTCTTAATATTGTCCTCCCATCTGTGCCTAGGTCTTCCTAATGGTCGTTTTCCGATTGGTCTTCCAGTCAAGACTTTGAAAGCGTTTCTACTTTCTTTCATTCTAGCTACATGACCCGCCCACCTAAGCTTCCTAGACTTGACGACCCTAACAATGTTGGGTAAACCATATAAATTATGTAGTTCCACGTTATGTAGTTTCCGCCACTCCCCATTCCCGTTCCTGTTGGGTCCGAATATTCGTCTCAGGATCTTGTTCACAAGTACTTTCAGTCTATGTTCTTCCCTCAGAGTAAGCGACCGTGTTTTGCAACCATACAGAACAACAGGCATGATTATCGTTTTATATATTTTAAGCTTCAAATTCCTCGACAGAATTCGCGACAAGAGATTTTGAACCGAATAATAACACGAATTCCCTGCTTTTAGTCGACATTTAATTTCTCCGTGAATATGATTTTCGTCTGTTAATATTGATCCTAGATATTTGAAACTATCCACTTTATCAAAAGTATTATTTAATATTTTAACGCATCCATAATTTGCTGTATTCCGGTCTGTATATATACATTGGATGAAATAAATTTGCCATTTTACGTCCCACAATTATGACCTTTAGGCGGAGAATACGGAAAGAAATGGGAGAACCAGAGAAAATAAATAGACAATATGTTGTCAATCACAAGTTATGGATAGATCCAGAAACTCTTCGCACGCTCTACCACTGAATTGAAATTATGTAGAAAAACGGAAAAGAGAAAGAAAAAAGGAAAAGAAAAATGAAAGAGAGATAATATTACTACCATTTGCACCACAATGAATTTCGTAAGTATTATCTTTTAAATTGTAATAGCTTTTCATAGTGTGAATAACCGTAAATTCTGAGTTCAAAAAATAGCATTATTACTGTGTAAAATAATAAAGAGGCGCAATATGAAAAGCACTGACGCCTCTAGGACCAATTGCTGAGGCGTTTAAAATGCTTGGATTTATTAAACGATCGTGCTGTCATTTTAAAAACATAAAAACAATATTAACTTTATATAACTCTTTTGTAAGAACAAAATTAGAGTACGCTTCTATAATTTGGGAACCATATTACCAAAAACCAAAGCAACAAATAGAAAAGGTACAAAAGAAAATGTTAAAATATATTAGTTATAAAATAGATAATATACCAACTCGTTATGTATCTTACAATATACTTCTCAGGAGGTTTCAGCTTTTGTCACTGGAGGATAGAAGGTTTATTCAATGTGTATTGTACTTGAAAAAACTTATTGATAACCAAGAGGATAATATGTCTTTCTTAGGTAAATTACCATTCTATTGTCCTCGTCAAAACCTGAGATTCAGACAAATGTTTTATATGCCTGACAACAAAACAAATTTAGCAAAAAACTCTCCGTTGTATAGGATATGTGATAGAGGCAATAAAATACATTCTATGGGTCTGGACATATTTCAATTAAGATGCTCAATATTTAAACAAAAATGCCTCCAAATGTTACTTAATAAAGTGTAAAGATTGTTATTATATCTGGTACTTATTGACTGTACGTGAACAAAACAAGAGTAATGGTTAGTTGTTAGAATTACTTTACATGTAGCACATTCTGCACCATTATAAAATTAACAATTTGTGCTTTGTAATTGCCTTCGGGTGTTAAGTACAAATAAATTATTATTATTATTATTATTATTATTATTTTATCATCACCAACATTTGCAGATCGACTGTAACTTGTTAAACGTGCTATAATTAAATACTTGGGTTGATCGGTACAAATAGCTTCATTTCAGACGAGCCTTAATCTTCATTTCAGACGAGCCTTAATTCAATCAACTAAAATTTCGTTTGCAAACTAATGGTTATATATATATATATATATATATATATATATATATATATATATATATATATATATATATATATATATATATATATATATATATATATATATATATATATATATAAACTTGCAGTGTTAAAAGTATAGTGGAAACAAAATTACATTGATACAGATAATAAACAAAGTAGATATCAAGAAAAGCAAGTAAACTAATATAAAAGTAAAACTTGGAAAATATAAATTTAGTTACTCTCAACTTAATAAAGATAAATTGAAAACACATGCTGATCAGAATATAAGTATATGTGCAATGCTAATTGGTACTTTTCTTTGTTCTTAGATAGAAAGAGTAATGACAAAATTGTGATAGTGTTATACTAAGAGTTTCGTTTAACCGAATTTAACGAGACTAATGTTGCTTCGGTTGAACGAAAATTCGATTGCTTCGGAAGAAAGTATTTATGATACACAGTACTGTATATTTGGTAATTATATTTTCAAGTGAATAGACGGTATTGACAATATATGATACCTTCAAAACCAAACATTGCTAAACTAGTACTACTAAAAGAAAATAATGAAGTTTAATTCAGTTTCTAGAAAGATTTTTTTTTCTAAAGGCTTCTTTCAGCGATTCAGTTAACCGGAAATTCGGTTAAAATAGGGATCCAGTTAAGTGGGACTATAGTGTATTTAGATACCGTTACTCTTTAGAACCATAATACTTTATTTATGATACATGTACAGTATTTGCAGTATAATACTTGCCACCAAATCCGCGAGCATCAACAATGTTACTCATCTTTCAGCGATCTCTATTGGTGAAAATACCAACATTTGTATTTCTGTTATGTATGAACGAGGGAGATGAAGTAAAACTTTTAGGCTACCAACCGCAGCATTCCCAGCTTACGTATTGTGTACCATCGGAGAAGTGTCAATGAAGAGAGTAGGAACCTTCTGTTGTTCACGTATAGTGTATTCGAACTCGGATCCTTAGTACTGAATGACAGTACTCTACTACTGCGATATTGCGCTCCAAAAATATTGTAATTTTATGTCGCACACGACGCACGAGATCCGTGGAGGTTAAAATTTGAAAGATCGAAGTTCAAAGCCGATAGCTAGCCAAGTAAATTAGTTTGAAAGCAGGGTAGCCGGTAAACACTTACCTTTAATGGTATTATAGGAGCAAATTTTGAATAGGTATTAATATTTTCAAAAGGACAGAAAAAAAAAGATTGTAGAAGGTATATTATTTCTTAAAATAGGAAGAGTCCGTGCACTCATATTAAGGAAGGTCTCTCTACAGTGTCTCTAACTACGTTGGTAAGGGTACTGGTTTCAAACCTTTCACTCGTGGTTCTCCAGAACTTACCAACGAAGATGAGACCCATTGAGGCATAGCACGGCTGGATCGGAAACGAGAACCGGAAGTCGCTTGCATCATGCGCCACCTGTCGTAGTCCGAGCTCTGAGGAGAAGAGTTTAAAGATCAAAGTAAACAACAACACATAAAGCAACGTACACAAATTATGGGATGCAACATAGAATGCAACAAACAGTGTCCATAAGAAGTAAATTAGTATTCTTTAGATTTCTATTCTTTACCCTTCATAGTACACATACCACTAGAAAGATATGTATATCAGTGTAAATGTATTACGTCATTCATATCGCTATTATATATCCTAGTTCTTTCAAACGGAAAATCAAGTGGTCGATATATCGGCCTTTAGTTCTCAGAAGGTAATAAGTTTACATAAATGGCATTATCTACTAATACGCAATATACAAATTTAAAACAGATCACAGTAGTTAGTAGTCTCTTAGTACCGTATTAATTAGTGCATTTTTCGCCTTATATATGGTTTATTTATTTAGTACTGTATATTTTGTCATTTTCTGTGGTACGCGAATTCAAAGGCTATGTGATTTCACGCAAAAATAGTGTACGTACATAAGCTAAAATCGCATCATGTTCTTTAGTTTAACATTCTGAGAGAATGTGGGAATAGAACATTTACTACACATGTTATTAAATCATGTGGCACTACAGCTAGCTTCTTGTGATCTTTGATCTTCCTATATTTTTCCATCTCGCTCTCCATGTTTAGCGGAGCTTCCATGCGGCTAGGTGGTTAGCGTAAGCATCTTTGGCGCGAGAAACCTGGGTACGATTTTCTGCTGAAGCTCATAAGGTTCGGAATCCATGTTAAGCTGTAGGTCCACGTGTCATATAGCCCGGCTGGTGGGCTTCCACAGAATCATCATTCCTAAGTATGACTTATACTATTTATTCAGACACGTAGCGTATACAGGGCGTAGTGCATCCGAAGATCATTGAGAAAAATGCCTCCATTCAACTAGTCATCTGTTTTATTACGTGTTTGATCAGATAGTATACATCAGTCTGTAGTCGGTGCAGATCTTCAGTGAGGCCTTTAGGATAAAATGACATATGTGCCAACTCGTTCATTTTTACTTTTTTGTGTCGTCCTCTATAACCACTGTGTGTGTGTCATTGGTTCATACATCTAGGGATGCGCATGAGTCGAGTCGAGTCGAGATTTAAGCTTGTCTCGACTCGTCTCGAGAAAATGTTGTCTCGACTCGAAAATATGTTTCTGTCTCGAGTCGTGTCTTGACTCGACAGTCTCTGTCTCGACTCGACTCGAATTCGAGTCGAGTCAAAATATACGAGTTAAAATATATGCAAACATCAGTCAGACCATTATGACTACCTACCTAATTGTCAGTATGTCGAACTTTGGCACAGATAACAACGGCGACACGTTTTGGCATGCACGCAATGAACCTTGGTACTCCACAACATGTTACTTAGAAAGAAAAAAAAACATGATAACATAAGTAAAATAACTATCCATTTACTTTATTACTCGTATGTAAAATCTGAAATAATTTGGTCTGTGTTCCAGGTTGTGAAAGGCAACACAAATACTCTGAAACCAATTACGCTGTACGTTTTTTATATGTGTTTTATATATGTATTATGATTTATGAATCATTTCATATTTTGTAGAACAATAAGTGTTATTGTATACATATTGCAAAACAGATTACTATTTTTTGATGTCATAATTCTAAGTTCAAGTATTTCTTTAATGTATTGAGTTGAAATTTTGTAAAATAACTATTAATACTTCTGTGCCAAAGTATATATATTATGTATTATTTTCAAGAGAGAGAGTGACTTTGCAGGTATCATATTTCATAGAACTTATATTTATTTAAGTAAGTGAATGGTTCTCTTCCCCTTTCGGGACAGCCCATTGAAATCAAAGGGCTGCGTAGTATGGAGGTAGAAACTTCACACTTAAACTCTCATTAAGGTGATGTAGTAATGCAGTAATGTTAAACAAGTTCCTCAGGCTGCTCCACGCATCGATTTTTAAGAGGTGGCTGAACCTCAGAGCCTCAAGAAAATGAGAGTACAGTGAGTAAAATTTTCCGAATCCACCAGGGATCGAATCTGTGCCGCCCAAAATAGCTTTGATATAAATAATACTACATTAAAACCATTCAATAAATCAACCAGTTTCACTAAACATGAACCTCATATACCGGATATTTACATCAATCAAATTGAGTATAAACCAATATGTTTTTTTATCAATCAGGTTGACAAATGTTGCTGCAGTTTCTTAAAAAAATTAGTGAATGAAACAGCTATTTTTACTTTCCCTTGAGAAAGAAATTTCGATTTTATTCTTTATTTAGTGATTCTAATTCACGCGGAAATCGACAATACAAAATTAGAACGTCCTTCACCTTGATTCTTTTTTTTTTTTAACGGGAACTCTGTCGGAAATGACCATGACGTAATTTCCTCCATAGAGAAACTTATTATCGTTCAATTCCTGTCTTCATCACATCCTTCTACCTACAGAGCAACTGGCTTCCTTGGCGGAATGAAGGACAACTTTTTTTTTTCAGTTGATAAAAAACTGAATCAGTGATTTGAGAAATCTAACTAATCCGTACTGATTAAAATATAAAGGAAAAAAATAGAAAATTAAAGTATCAGGTTTATAGTTAATCGATTTCTAACATTTTGATAATTTCTGCCTTCGTACTGGGATTATAAAACAGTTTTGTTCAGAGGGAAAACATACAGAAATCGATTTTAAAATCGAAACAAATGGAATCTCCTTTTTGGACTGCAAGATTTATCAAACGACTTATTCAGTATTTCTGTTAAGACTCATAAATTCTGAAATAAAGTACCATGTCAGCTAAAATTATTCCTAATTCCGAGTTACTTTTGTTCTCGGACTTTTACTATAGTAAAACCAATTATGTGGCCATCTCTTAAAATTGGCCACTTGTTTAAGTTCGTCTCATATATATATACGTTTATTTTCCATATTTTTCTCAAGGAGAGTTTAAAGCCCAAAACCTTCCCACTTATGTCCAGAACTGGGCATGTCACTCATTGCAAACTGAGAAACGTCCATGCACTATTTCTTTAGCTATAACCACTTTGTCTTTACGTAGTAATTTTCTGTTCTAATAGTCCATCAGCTGCAGTCTCTTCCGTCCCCTAACCTTTTTTCTGCCACTGTATTTGGTCTAGGAATTAATTCGTGCGGTTGGTACGCACACATTGAACCTGTAGTACAAACACAAAATACATAAATACCTTAAGAAAAATATTGTCCATCGCTAGCCACCACTTTCGCCCATCTGTCAGGCAATGTACGGATTCCGTGGCGAAAGAAGTCCTCATCCTTGGAAGCGATCCAGTCAGAGACCCATGTTTCGATATCTTCTGAAGAAGTAAACCGCTGTCCAATCAAATCGTTGTTCATGCAATCGAACAAGTAGTAGTCCGAAGGAGCAACGTCGGGTGAATACGGCGGGTGGGGTAAAACTTCCCATCCGACATTTTCTAAATAGGTTTTGACCGGTTTTGCGACATGTGGGCGAGCGTTATCATGTTGAACAATAAGTTTATCATGTCTGTTCTCCCATTCTGGTCGTGTTCTGGCCAGAGCTTGCTTCAAACGCATTAATTGTCGTCGATAACGTTCTCCATTCATAGTTTCACCCGGTTGCAGCAGCTCATAGTACACCACACCTTTCGTATCCCACAATATGCACAGCATAACCTTTGCACAGTGAATATCTCGTTTTGGTTGTGATGGACCTGGTTCACCTGGTTTCACCCAGGCCTTTTTTCGTTTAGGGTTCTCGTAATGGATCCACTTCTCATCACCCGTAATAATTCGATGCAGAAACCCCTTTCTGCTCTGTCGTTGAAGCAGCAATTCGCAAATGGTTTTTCGTCTTTCAACGTCTCTGTCTTTCAATTCATGTGGAACCCAATGTGACATCTTTTGAATCATTCCCATGGCTTTTAAGCGTTTGGAGACTGTTGTTTGATCAACGCCTAATGCTGCTGCAAGTTGTTCCTGCGTTTGACACGAATCCTGCTCGAGCAATGCTGTCAATTCGTCGTCTTGAAATTTTTTTGGCTGTCCAGCTCGCTCTTGGTCTGCCAAGCCGAAATCACCACTTCTAAACCGTGCAAACCACTTCTGACACGTTCGCTCAGCTAGAGCATGGTCACCATACACTTCTACCAAAGTACGATGACTTTCAGTCGCACTTTTCTGCATGTTAAGTTAATGCAGCAGGACACCTCGCAAAAACACTTTATCAGGCACAAATTGCGCCATGTTCACTTAACTAAAAACTGGTGTTGTTGATGCTTTAATCCACTGGCCTATACTACGAACGATACGCGATGACAGGGGTTTGCAACACATATGTGGATACACGGAACTGTGGGACGCTCCGTTCGTTGCGCCATCTCTTGTCCACCCGCACGAATTAATTCCTAGACCAAATACCTTCTAGTACACTTGTCACAATTAAGGCTCCTACATTTTCAGACTGAAACACTGGGTCACACTATGTAGGCTTAAATTTATACTAAAACCTGGGATTCCCGGTGGGGTCACTCGGTCGAAAAAGTGTAAAACGCTTTTTCAGGTCAGCCACCCTGAATGAGGTTTTCCTGGGTTTTCCTCATTCACACCAGGCAAATGTCGGGGTGGTACCTAACTTATAGGTCCCAGGCCGCTTCCTTCCTTCCCCAATCCTTTCTTCCTTCCCTTTCCCCGGATTGTGTACTCGCTGAGGGACGTCATCCCTCAAAGCGTGACGGGCTAAATGGCCTTAGGTGCTGAAAGCCCAGAAATCTAAAACGTAAATCGTAAATCGTAAAACCTGGGATATCCAATAGAAATTTACAGTATAATCATAATTATGCACTTGTTTTTTTATGCTGAAATATCAGAATTAGTTAAATTATGCGTTAACGCTCACCAAAAGTGAGAGACAGAGTAGATTATTCCTATCAGCATTATTAAATAATAAACACTGTATATTTAAAATATGGCACAAATAATATTAACTTATATTTTAGAGAAAAATCGATATATTTGAAGTTTTGAACATTTTTGGGGGATGGGGGATTACGTAAGTCCGAGACTACCCTGAGTAAACCTGAGCATTTCGAAGCCCTATTCAATATTCAGCTTCTTAAAAGCCAATGTCTCAACCAGTTTCTCTCTCTCTCTTTTAATTGTTATATATCAAGAGAGGTAAAGTTTGAAATTTTTCTTGGATTTTTTAAATTACTGTTAAAGAGTTTATTTTGTTATGGTTTCAATTGTTTTCATATGTCTGGTGAAGGGTTGTTTAGTCCAAGGGTCAAAGTGGCTTAGTTTTAGGGAATTCACTTCTTATTAAAAGCGTATTTAGTTTCACTTTATGCCATATAACTTAGGAGGGAAACTGTCCTGGGAAAAAAAAATCCTGTCCATACTCGAGCATATTTAGTAAAACTAAAGCTTGAAATTTACCTTGAAGAATTGTGTTTTCTCCTGGATTATGCCTCACAAGAAGCCGTTCCAAAATTAACCAATATACACAGATTAATATTTCTACACCTGTAGACAATCCAATTTGTTGGAATAGTGAGGGGGCAATGACAAAGACATCAAGAAGCGCCTTGGAATTCTTCATTTATTTATTATTCATGGAATCTGTAACAGAGTCTTACTTGATTTTTTTTTTTTAGAAAGAATAAACTATATTGTGATACACAAATCGAGAGCTACGAAGGTTCGTCGTTAAGAGCCTGCCTTACTAAAAATAATATAAAATTTACCATTTTTCTTTTGCTTGTTTATTCATCACTGGAAGGAGATAATGAAATGCAACTTACCATAATAATAGATAATTGTTATTCTACAACAGAAATATGAACCTGAAGAAAGTTCAGTGTTGCTAGAAAAACAACGCCCCTAAAATCTAAGTTAAGGCAGCGAGTAGGGGAACGAACTGGTTACGTATCATGTTGTTTTGCTTTCCTGTGAACTACCTTTTAAATAATAGTTGTATTTAGTATGTAATAAACAAAATAGTTTTAACATGCAGTTATTAAAACTAAATAATAATGTTATTTTTTAAAAAAAAAGTTCATAAAAATCTAAAACAACATAACATGAAACCAAATGCAGTTGGGATCGTTCCTCTAGTCGCTGTCTTAACTCAGATTTTAGGGGCGTTGTTTTTCCTGGCAACACTGTAATACTTATGGATGGCCACACTGAAAATCCTTACGGTCCATATTTTCTGTTGTAGAATAGCATTATCTATGATTGTGGTAAGTTGCATTTCATTATCTTCTTTCACTTATGGATAAACAAGTAAAAGAAAAATGGTAAATTTTGTATTATTTTTAGTGCGGTAGGCTCTTAACAAACAAATATTGAGGGGGAAAGAATGGTTTAGTATAATGTTCACATTTCATTTACACTAAACAAGAACTTCATAACTTTTCACAACTACATTTTGTCTCGTAGGTTAAATTTCATTACTGTCAAGAAGCAATCTTCGTAGTTTAAGGGAAATTTCCCTAATCTAGAGAAGTTTCGTAGGTAAATTTAGCAAAAAAAGGAAAAGGGATTTTTCGATAAAACGTGAAATTCCACGGAAAGCAAATAAATCAAACAAACGTGGTTGGTACTTTCTTTAATACAGCTAAAGTAATCTTATCACATAACTCCTGTAATAAGACTTGGACACTTAACAAACTAGAGGAAATTTGATAAAAAAAAAAAAAAAGGGAAACTTTGGTGTCAGTCGAGGGAAATTTTCTAGCACTTGTATCTATTAATAGAATAAACTTAAAAGTAAATTATACGACATATGTAGCTATAAAGGAAAATGTAAAGTTTCTTTGTTCCTTTTTTTTAAAAAATTAATAAATATAAGTTGCTTTGTGAACTATTTTGTTTCTTATTAATCATTTAAATTTCCTTTCTTCCTTTAAAAATTTGAACATTATTATATTAATATCTTTTAGTAATTCTAGATAATATTAATACATAATAAAATTATATAGTTTAGAAGTATATAGTATAAAAATATATACTTAAAAGTATTTAGTGCTTGCATTCAATACTTCCCAAAATTAATGAATCAAGAACATGATAACTCTATTTTTTTTTTTTTAATTCAGTTTAGTAGTGACTTACGTTGGTAGAACTCTGACATAAATGATGAATAAATATTAAAGAGAACAACATGATAACTCTGTAGATATTTAAAAAAGAAAAAAAAATGTTCTCAGTAGAATAACACGGTAAGCACCTATCTTGTTTCAGCACTAATGTAAAATCTGTAAAATGGCGGTTATCAAGTTCTACCTTTGAGCCCTTGAAATGGGGCTTTACAGTTTTACGGAGTTAACGTTCTGAACAACAACTCTGTTAACGTTTTTAAGAACGGAGTTAACACTGTGAGCAACAAGATATTCTTTCAAAGTGCATAGCGTCGTGAACCTCAACGCAACTATAGCTATTCTTTCGAAGTGCATCTGGTCCCACGCCTTGGATGTTTGTTTATCATGGTGCAATAATAGGGTGCTTGAGTTTGAAATTTTTGAAATGGGAAAAGACCAATTGAAGATGTTTGGTACGTCTAGCAAGAGTCATTTTTCGCAGTCATGTGTAAAATGAGCTAAATTGAATTGAATTTAGTAAATAAAATGTCAAGAATTTCGTGTCTGGGTTTTTCAATTTAAAAATTCTCTCCCAACGTTCTATTTTGGAGGGGACAAAAATAATTTTGGGCCGCACTGCCCGCTCTAGTCTCTCCATGGCAACTCTGGCTTGAATATTGCAAATTGTGTAGAAGAATCACTACAAAATCAAACAATACACAACGATCCATGCGTTTCTGTGCAAATAGTGCTGCGAACGTGTGAGATAATTATGAAATTCTCTATTCTACACCATACCAAAACTAGGTACGAACAAACATGTGGATATCTAACTTGCTGTCCATGATAAAATTGCAGAGTAGTAACGCACGTGGTCAGAATAGCACGTCTGCACAGCTTTCGATGTACACAGAACAATGTCTCTTGGCACATTGACTTCTGAAGGTCGGTGCTTCCTGACACCAGCGTTGCCAGACTCACAGCTCGGAATTATTCCAAAACCTGATCGAAATTATGCTAGATTCGGTCAAATTATGGTACATCCTCATAATGACTAATTCAAAAGTTTTTTAAAGAAAAGAAAACCGAAATTGAGATACAATAATGTAACTTAAAATACGCAGAGCGCAAGAGTGCGAGGATAGAAGTGTCAATACTTCACGCACCAAATCTTTAATTCAAATAAACTAGTGTAGTCGTTGTCAGACTCATAGCTTAGAATTATTCTGAATAACCCTGGGTGGAGCTAGAAAAAAAAATGTATCTGTGGAATGGACTGGGTCAAACACATGGCGAAAAGCCTTTGAGTCACCTGCATTTGTGTGCTATGTGTTTCATCTTAACGTCAAGAAGCTACCGTCTTCAGTAAAACTCATTTTCAGAAACACTAAATTGTTTTTATTCTCTAAAGGCATCGGTAAAGGAATGACCTCCCGCCGTTTCGAACTTGCTTCGAACAATAAGACTGCTTGTATGGTTTACAGACTGTATGAATCAGTGGGAGAAGATACATTTCTACCTTCTTTTTCTTCCCAAGACCAACTTCTTTCTCATCTCCAGGTTTTGCGGCTTTTTGATAAACTCGCTGAAATTATGCTAGATTTGGGCAGGATGCTAAAAGCAAGATGCTAGATGCTAAAGACATGCAATTTATGCTAGATCTAGCATCATTATGCTAGATCTGGCAACGCTGCCTGACACTGTGCGTGCAGCCTTGCGCTGCCATCTGTTGACATGTTACAGAACTAGTCTCGAAACTTTTTGATATCACCTCGTTATTTTATCTTATTTATTTATTTGTACTGAAGGTACGTACATAATACGTCATGAAACTAATGACAATGTGAAATCTCTATCCAGAAGGTAAGAACAGAAAGAAAGGAAGCAGAGAAGCTAACAAGGTCTAACTGTTTTTCCGTCAGATACACAGGTGTTACTTTCCAGATTCAATAACAACACATTAAAAACGACTGTTGTAACAGATGATCACATCACAGCTGGTTTTCTTTTATTTCTTTTTTTTTTTTTCATTATATAATAGGGACAATTAGAACGTGTTTCAGTCATTCATACACCGATAATAGCAATAGTTTACTCCTTGTTTCCATCTTGATTTGCGTTACTCTTTTTTTATTTAAATGTGGCGCGATTATTGTGCAATTGCAATGAGCATTTAAAACACATGAAACATCTTACGTGAAACTTATTATTTTTTATAAATGCCCAAAATTGTATGAAAATTAAAACCTAAAATGAAACGCAATATTCAATTATATTATCGCTTTTCCAGTGTTCGAGTTTTCTTTCAGACGAAGTAGATGAAACGTAATTGGAAAGAAAATAACTAGATGAATAATATCCTAATAATAAACATCATGGGTCTTATGCAGAGTCGTTTTGACGCATGATTAGTGCCCTACCAAAGAGCTCGACTAACATTTGTTTCCTGCAGTAGTCAGGCTTTTAGTATGACACTAATCATACGTCAAAACGACTCTGCATAAGGCGGAAACGTCTTAGCCTGTGTATTACGCTAATACTAATAATAAACAGTTAAGGTAATAGATGTCACTACCTACACTATCCTTGCCTGCCTATTGTTTATAGATGTCACTCCCTAGCTACCTGCACCATCGCCTGTCTACCTGACGCTAATAGATATCGCTACTTGCACTATCGCCTATTTGCCTGACGCTAATAGATGTAGCTACCTACACTATCCTTGCCTGCCTATTGTTTATAGATGTCGCTACCTAGCTACCTGCACCATCGCCTGTCTACCTGACCCTAATAGATATCGCTACTTGGACTATCGCCTGTCTGCCTGACGCTAATAGGTGTCGCTACCTACACTATCATTTGCCTACCTGACGCTAATAAATGTCGCTACCTGCACTGTCGCTTGCCTGTCTGACACTAAGATGTCGCTACCTTCACTATCGCTTGCCTGAGATGTCGCTACCTAGCTACCTGCATTATCGCCTGTCTGCCTGACGCTAATAGATGTCGCTACTTGCTCTATCGCCTGTCTACCTGACGCTAATATATATGTCGCTATCTTTACTATTGTTTACTATCTGCACTATCTGCACTTATTACAATATTTGCTATCTGCTTGAGTTCTCGCCAGGAGACGCAACCGAGTCTTCCTCGTCAAATACGCGTAAGTTAACCTCTTAGTCGCGAAGGTGGTCTCGGGATCGCAAATGGAACATACCGTATATAAGCAGAATCCATTTTCGATTTCACGGTTGTAAGGGAGAGGCTCGAGCCGGTCAGTTTCCCACTTTCTACTCGACTATGTTGGACCAACGTAATTTAAAGCATACGTTGGCCAACCAATAGCTTGCCGTCATTTGTCCAACTATTTCGACTTCGCACTCTCAATTGTATTTTTACTAACGAGGAAGGTCCATAAACCGTGAGAGTTGAATTTTGATGAAAATTTGTGACAAGATTCAGTTCGAGTTGCTAAGTAACGTTGTGATAGTCACTCGGTGCGCAAATGCTTCGTTGAGCTGCTACACCGACGCCATCTTGAAATCTGTAGGCAATGTCAAAGAATACCCTTTTAGCACAAAAATGAAAAAGCTTTTGATATATCTGACTTCAGTATTGTAAACCAAGGTAGATCATCTATATGTGAGAGTACTTCCAGTGCATGACCGCCATCTTGAAAGGCGCCATATTGAATCGCCGTCAAATATGATAAATGGGGAGGGAGTCATGTGGGGTATCAAATAGCACTGGAATTTACTCCTGAATTCATTTCCGTAACCAAAATTTAGATATCTGTTTTCACTTCAGAGTTAAGAGCCCTCTTTCATACAGAAACATATAAAAACTGTGCGAGTTAAACTTGTGTCATGAAACACGGTCGTGCGAGCACTTGCATGATTTTAACTAATGCAGTAGTTAATGCAGTACAATAGCAACTATACCAATCAGATCTTGAGACTAGTAAGATAAATTCTTAATTAAATTGAAATTTCTGTAGTGAAAAATGGAATATCAGCATGCTACAAGTTATACTTATTTCAAAGTGCGATGGAATAGACTGTTGGTTGATGAAACACATGCCTAATAGTACTGACAAGCAGGGAATACCAAAGGGATTGTTCGGATATATACTAGAAAAAATATATAAACTGGTACATATTAGTTGAACGACCAAAATTGTTCGGATTCCACTATAATCAGTAGGTCCACGTCTCTTTTAGCGTAGCAGGCGTGTGGGACGTTGAATTGTATCAAACCAAAAATCTCTTTTAGGCAATTTTACGTGGTCCATTATAGTGTGTTAAGTTTTATTCTCCAATCTAGAAACCTTACGCAAAGACCATCATTGTTGCAGAATATTGCGTTCCTTTCCAATACTCATATTTGACGACCTATAATTTACCGTGCATATTACGAAGTTAAAATACTTTAATGTATTTATTGACAGTTTCTCTAAATACAATCGATATATTGCTGCCACATTGAACAATGAAGGAGATTTAAATTATACAGCCAATTCTTAGAAGATACACCTGGAAACTTAGAATTCACTTTTCTTGTGTCTGTTCTGCTATTAGTGATAAGAGAATGCATGCACAACTGCTAAGAATATATGGCAGTAAAGATTATTACAAGATTCAATTCCAACTTGCAATCCATAAAACAAGCCTCTTTCTTCCTTTTCCCTTAAATATTAAATAATTAAATATCTGTATCTTTCCACCTTTAATGATAAAACACTTGATTATAATAAGGGCAAGACTAGTTTTCATATCAAAACTGTGATAAATAACTGATTGTAGCAGGTGTTCACTTGTTCGGTGTACAAGTTATATGGCAGAATTTTCATAAAGGAAATGCTTTCTGTTGTGTATCATCAATTTTGTGCGCCAGTCCTAAAGGACATGCTTGCATATGCATGGCAGAAATGTGAGTACGTACCAGGAGCAATAGTTGGTTTATTTACAAATGTTCTGGAGACTAGTAGAAAATAGTGTCTGTGATCATGAAGATTGTGACGAAAGTGCATTTGTTAAGTGTTTGCACTGCTCCATGATGCTGTGTGCTAATCACTTTGTTTTGAATCTCCGTTATCACAACTGAAGGTCAAAAGCTTAGTAGGTTAATATTTGCTTATGTGCACCAGTTTATATTATTTTTCTAATAATTTTTCAGTTATTTCTCTATCAATTTTCTAATAATTTCAAGACATATTTTTGTAAAGTCATATGTGCCGTTGCGCCTAACTTATATTACAGCATTTAAATGCTATGCATAATCGCAAAACACACAGACTCATATATATAGCGATTTTGAAATAGGTATAATTTGTTACAGTGCTGCTATTCCATTTTTCACTACAGGCATTTCAATTTAATTAACGATATCTCTCTCTAGTCTCAAGATCTGATTGGTATAGTGGCTATTGTAGATCAAATAACTACTATTGCATTAGTTAAAATCATGCAAGTGTTTGCACGACCGTATTTCATATCACAAATTTTACTTGCTCAGTTTTTTTATGTTCCTGTGAGCGAGAGAGCTCTTAACTCTGAAGTGAAAACAGATATCTAAACTTTGGTTTCGGAAATGAATTCAGGAGTAAATTCCAGTGCTATTTGATACCCCACATGACCCCCTTCCCATTTATCATATTTGACGACGATTCAATATGGCGCCTTTCAAGATGGCAGTCATGCACTGGAAGTACTCTCACATATAGATGATCTACCTTGGTTTACAATACTGAAGTCAGATATATCAAAAGCTTTTTCATTTGTGCTAAAAGGGTATTCTTGGACATTGCCTATAGGATTTCAAGATGGCGTCGGTGTAGCAGCTCAACGAAGAATTTGCGCATCGAGTGACTATTACTACGTTAATTAGCAACTCAAACTGAATCTTGTCACTAATTTTCATCAAAATTCAACTCTCACGGTTTATGGACCTTCCTCGTAAGTTGGTTGGCAAATGCTCACCAAGGTGGCCATTTGGAACGCAGGGCCAACATTGGCAATTCGTTAGCCTACCGTTTCCGATTGTTGGGTCTATTGTCTTGCTATCATACTACAGATGTTTGTAGTTTCTAAATCAGTTCACTAATTTTCGAAGATGTAGAAACAAAGTGGAAGAAGACACATATTTAACTCTAAAGAAATAACAGGAATTTGTTACTTCGCAAGTAGCATATTCAATTAGGATAAGGAATTACATTTTTGGGCTTTCGGCATCTATGGCAATATTAGCCCGTCATGTATGAGGTATGATGTCCCTCAGCGATCACATTATCCGAGGAAATGGAAGAAACTGGCCTGGGAGCTGTATGTTAGGTAACATCTCAGCATGAGGAAAACCCAGGAAAACTTCACTCAGAATGACTAGCCTTTATACTTTTTCGACTATCCCCATCGGGAATCGAACCCGGGACCGCTCGTGGCATATTAGGGTCAGAACTCTACTCTCCTTAAGATGTTCAGTTTACACAGAATAAAACGGACAGTTTACATGGGATAATTCTCAGTTGTGCTTTCCTTGAGTTATTCTCTTTTACAAACTTATCTGTGAGGCGCAATGGTGCCTATTCCTCCATAACTTTGAAAGGGAAAGGGCTTTAAGGTATCTGTTTCGTTATTAGAAGATATCGTCTACAAGAATGTTCATACAAATATAAGGGCCCAAGCAAACTTTTGGAGGCTCGATGCGTTCTGTCCCAGGATTTAATATCCATGCTGAGGTGCAACAAAATGGGTAGAGAATAGGGTGTCACTGTTCTCAATCCGAGAAAATAAGGAAGGATCCTGCAAATGCAAGAGAGGATAACATTTCCAAGAATGAAACAACTTGATGATTTGCTGTTCATTCTGACCGGGTGACTAATATTATTCAACGGAATGTCGAGATTAGAAATGCAGAACAAGAAAAACCCGGCGGAAGAAAATTAGTTTCTACATATGTAGTGGTAATCAGAAACTGAACCGCACAGAAAGATAGAACAAGTTTTGTCGTAAACTCTTGGACATGTTATCCCTATTCATTTGGCGAATCAGTTTTTGATTTCTTGAACATTCTTTTCTCCAAGAACAATAATACCTTGTCCTTTACCCATCTTACTGGATTCCACATCGATGCTCAAGGAGAAAAACACAATGAAAGGAAAAAAAAAAATGATAAAAAATTGAAGTAACACAACTTAACAATATAGACTAAACATTAGCAAAACAATTTGTTTCCTGTCATATTATCTCGAGAAAATTGCATTTTCGTGTTAACTAACTAAGACTAGAGGGGTTGATCCGTACAAGTCCTGCAAAATTTTGCGTTCACAAAGAGCAATAAACATTTCTTGTAGAAACCATGTATGAACCACTTTACGTCAGATACATATACTAGGCTAGTTTTTAGAAAACAGATTCGGGAAGGGGGAAATCAAAATGCGAGAGGGAATCAAAATTATTGAGATAGCATCTTAGAAATTGGTGAATGCGGACTTTAACACTGTTGGCCAAAAGAAGAACATAATGAAATGAAATGAAATTTTTCACTTAAACCTCCCATGATTATGCCCGTTAGGCAAAGGGCACGATCATAAATCATGTGAATGACGATGAAAGAATTGGTGGAATGAGAATGTGTGAGGTAAGAGAGTACCCCCCTTCCCCCCAAAAAAAATACGGACGGAAGAACATATGTAGAGATCATTGTTTTGATATTACGTACTAAAGGACGTGGCCTGCACAATAGCGATTTATAATAGCAATTTAATTTATTTTAGCTCTGCGGAAGGAGGACGGTTGGAAAACTCCGAGGCAGTAAAGCCCTTTCACTCGAAAATATGCCTGGGAAGAAACACTGGTGTATACCTGCACCTCCTACGCAAGCGGGAATACAAATAGTAGAAATAGTAGTAGTAGTAGTAGAAAATATAGTGTCTTCTGTTACACAGAAAGGAACATCTATTATGCCTAAATTTCCATGTTAACTCGAATAATAAAGTATGAAATAGTGGCTCTATGGTTGAGCGCTTTGTTCTAGTGCGACGGGTTTCTTCCTGATTCGTTCCCAGGCCATCTTGAAGCATTAATCTTCTCATGAATTTATCCTCTTTTTATTTGCGTAAAAATTATACCCCCTCTTTGTTTCAAATGAAAACTAAGAACAGAAATGGGTATTCTTGATTTACATTATCACTGAACCCGACCAAAAGAAAGCTTAATTGTCATTCTATCTAGTTTGATGAGTAATAGATATTTTTTCAACCTTACAATCTTAGCAAAAGATAATAATTTTGCTTTTACAGTAACGTAGTACATCTTTGTTTGTTTGCCAGACTCTTTTACCAGGTAACTGATGTTCAGTGTCTTTTATAAATTAGGTTCCGGATTTGTAAAAGGTTGGAAACCACACTCATTGATATAATTTAGACTTTGAACTTTGAATTCATTGAACATTCTGCGTTGTGTGTAGTTCAGACATTATTCTTTTTTTTTTTTTTTTTTTTTAAATCCTGGTTGTGTGATTGCTTTCTAATCAAAGATAGAGACTGTGTCCTTCAGTTATTGATGAAATGAAACAATTCCAATCACACTTGCTATTGTTACACTTAGAAGCATGAAAAATGAAAACGATAGCTTGCTGCTAGTCATAATTCTCACTACACTTCCCTTTAATAAACGCTCAAGGTGCATTATAATGTCTCTGATAAGCTATTTATTTGCTTCGTCAAGGCTAGATAACGAACGCCAGGACACGTGCTTCAGAAGCAGACTCGAGATATTTCCATGCCACGAGATAAACCATTGTCATTGCCAAGGCTTGGATGCTTTGTGTTTCCAGATTGGTTGTTCGCTCGTCAACTATAGCTCTAAGTCCTGCAATATTATGAAAAAAAAAAAAAAAAAGATTTAGATACAATGTTTCCAACTCAGAACCTTTAATAATTGCTTTTTGAGTTTCCAACTCAGTTTATTGGCTGCCTTACGACGTATGTGAAGTTGGCCCCCCCACTTTCACATTTCGATTCGAAACTGAAGCCAATCGATTATTTTTCGTTTGTTATTGATTGTTTTGAAGAAAAAATCGTTTGTTTCGAAAAACGTACAGAAATATTCACGAAATAAAGTTGGGGGGCCCAACTTCACACTACCCCCCCCCCACTTTCAAATTTCGATTCGAAACCGAAGCCAATCGTTTGTTTTTCGTTTGTTATTGATTGTTTTGAAGAAAAAATCGTTTGTTTCGAAAAACGTACGGACATATTCACAAAATAAATTTGGGGGGGCCAACTTCACGCTGCCCCCCACTTTCAAATTTCGATTCGAAACCGAAGCCAATCGTTGGTTTGTCGTTTGTTATTGATTGTTTTGAAGAAAAAACCGTTTGTTTCGAAAAACATACCGACATATTCACAAAATAAAGTTTGGGGGGTCAACCTCACACTAGCCCCCCCACATTCAAATTTCGATTCCAAACTGATGCCAATCGTTTGTTTTTCGTTTGTTGTTAATTGTTTTGATGAAAAAATCATTTGTTTAGAAAAACGTACAGAAATATTCAAAAAATAAAGTTGGGGGCCAACTTCACACTAGCCCCCCCACTTTCAAATGTCGATTCCAAGCTAATGCCAATCGTTGGTTTTTCGTTTGTTATTGATTGTTTTGAAGAAAACATCGTTTGTTTCGAAAAAGTTACGGAGATTTTCACTAAATAAAATTTGGGAGTTGGTAATTTCCCGCTGGGCTCTCTAGTATGAAATTTCGACTCAGAACTGAAGCCAATCGTTAGTTTCTCGTTTGTTATTGGTTGTTTTGAAGAAAAAACCGTTTGTTTCGAAAAACGTACAGTCATATTAAAAAAAACATTGGGGGGCAACTTCACACTAGCCCCCCACTTTCCAATTTCGATTCGAAACCGAAGCCAATCGTTTGTTGATCGTTTGTTATTGATTGTTTTGAAGAAATGATCGTTTGTTTCGAAAAGCATACCGACATATTCACAAAATAAAGTTTGGGGGGTCAACCTCACACTAGGCCCCACTTTCAAATTTTGACTCCAAACTGATGCCAATCGTTTATTTTTCGTTTGTTATTGATTGTTTTGAAGAAAAAATCGTTTGTTTCGAAAAAGGTACGGACATATTCACAAAATAAAGTTGGGGGGGGGCAACTTCGCGCTGCCCCCCACTTTCAAATTTCGATTCGAAACCGAAGTCTTTGGTTTCTTTTTCTTTTGTTATTGATTGTTTTGAAGAAAAAATTGTTTGTTTCGAAAAAGTTACGGAGATTTTCACTAAATAAAATTATTTGGGAGTTGGCAATTTCCCGCTGGGCTCTCTAGTATGAAATTTCGACTCAAAACTCAAGCCAATCGTTAGTTTCTCGTTTGTTATTGGTTGTTTTGAAGAAAAAATAGTTTGTTTCGAAAAACGTACAGTCATATTAAAAAAAAACATAGGGGGGAAACTTCACACTAGCCCCCCACTTTCCAATTTCTATTCGAAACCGAAGCCAATCGTTTGTTATTGATTGTTTTGAAGAAATGATCGTTTGTTTCGAAAAACATACCAACATATTCACAAAATAAAGTTTGGGGGTTCAACCTGACACTAGCCCCCACTTTCAAATTTCGACTCCAAACTGATGCCAATCGTTTGTTTTTCGTTTGTTATTGATTGTTTTGAAGAAAAATTGTTTGTAAAAAACGTACAGAAATGTTCAAAAAATAAAGCTAGAGGTGCCATTTGAGCCGTTGCATGCTGTAGAATACATTCTGGTCGCCCCTTGATGAGATTCAATTTAAACTTCTATAACTTACTCTCTAATTAAAGTAGGAAGATAATTTTGGTATCAATGTGATTATGAAGAATGAAGCATCCCGCCGATATGTATTTCATGTATCTGACAGTACTTCAAGGGACAGGGGTGCGAAGCTCTTTTTTTTTTTTTTTTTTTTTTTGCATCAGGATTTAGGAGATGGCATTCTTTACCCCTTGGGTGCACTCATAAAAATTGGTTAAGGAAGCAATGAAGTAGTTCACTACATGCTAATACCCCTATATGCGTGCTTGTTGCTTGTATGGGGGAGGAGGCCAAAGTTGGACAAGTTTTTGAGTTTGTTTTTTGTCATAAATTACATTTATTTTCAGGGCGACTTTTCCTAAGAATATGGAGGGAATTGTACAAATGTTACCTCGTTGAGATCTGCGTTCTTTAGAGTTTCTAACGATGTATGAATCATGACTCTGTGGTAATTAAGTGTGTCACCAGAGTTCCCATTGTAAGAGTCTACGATTTTGTTCAAATCAGTACAATTACGAACACAAAATGTGCATCATCAGAGCAAAGAATACAAGTTGCCATCATCAAACCACTAAAAAAGGAAAGTAGGGCTAATCCTAATATACTCAATCATGATCAACCAACAACTTTTCATATAGTGGACTACTTTATTGCTTCACATACCAAATTTTTTGAGTGTACCCCGAAGGGGGAAGGACAGGAGCGTCATTTAGGAGGCCAGGAGGGGGCAATTTCCTTCCCAAGAGTTTGAGGAATATATTTACTTTAATCAATTTTCTACTAATATACTAGTACAAAACGCGAAAGTCTTATGTCGGTGGTGCTGTTGCCCCCCCTCAAGCGAAGTCTGAAATGACGCCCCTGGGGAATGAATGCCTTCCCCAAAATCCTGATGCAAGAAACAAACAAGCAAAAAAAAAAAAAAAAAAGCACGTAGTTACCCTCCCCTGTCCACCGTGGTACTCTTCCTATACATGAAATATATATCAGCCGAAAGCTTCATCCTTCAGAAACACATTGATATTAAAATTCCCTTCCTAGCTTAATCAGTGGGTGAACTATTGAGGTTTAAATTGAGTCACGTTAAGGGGCGACCAGAATTTGACTGTTAACAGCATCAGACGGCTCAACTCTGTAACTCTGTAACCGTAACTCTGCAACTGGCCGTAACTCTGTAACGATGCATTTCATGACATATAGTCATAAACTTTTTTTGCTTGTCTACCCATAAGGGATCCACCCCTGAAATTTTGCCCTACCTTTTTGTTACACCCTATATATATATATATATATATATATATATATATGTGTGTGTGTGTGTGTGTGTGTGTGTAGGTATGTTTGTGTGTGATAAATGGTTATTTTTGCATACTACCTTGCTTCAGGGAGGTATTAAATCGCGAAATCGAATATAGACTAGATAATAAACTAGTATTTCATTCTTCTATTTTAAACTTTAAAAATTAGAATTGAAATAGTACAACACATATAGATTAGATAATAATGCGATGCTTTTTAATTGCTATATACATTACAAATTGAGGAGAAAGAGAGTAATACGGTAGTATGTGAGATTAACAAAGATTGAATAAAACAATAGTGTTTCATCCTCTCTTTACACATTAAACGAATGACAGTGTCACGTGTACACCACGTGATTTAATTTGGTTTTTACGGTGTGATATTTTTTTTCAATTATTATTGAAATTATAAGTGATAATAGATTTATTTTGCTTCTGGTTTTAGGAGAGATATTAGGGTACAGAAAATACGTATATTCCTAGGATTCTTGATTCAACACAACCAATAACAAACGAGAAACTAACGATTGGCTTCAGTTCTGAGTCGAAATTTCATGCTAGAGAGCCCAGCGGGAAATCACCAACTCCCAAAATTTATTTAGTGAAAATCTCCATAACTTTTTCGAAACAAACGATTTTTTCTTCAAAACAATCAATAACAAACGACAAACCAACGATTGGCATTAGTTTGGAATCGAAATTTGAAAGTGGGGGGGGGCAGCGTGAAGTTGGGCCCCCCAAATTTATTTTGTGAATATGTCCGTACGTTTTTCGAAACAAACGATTTTTTCTTCAAAACAATCAATAACAAACGAAAAACAAACGATTGGCTTCGGTTTCGAATCGAAATTTGAAAGTGGGGGGGCTAGTGTGAAGTTGGCCCCCCAACTTTATTTCGTGAATATTTCTGTACGTTTTTCGAAACAAACGATTTTTTCTTCAAAACAATCAATAACAAACGAAAAACAAACGATTGGCTTCGGTTTCGAATCGAAATTTGAAAGTGGGGGGGCTAGTGTGAAGTTGGCCCCCCAACTTTATTTCGTGAATATTTCTGTACGTTTTTCGAAACAAACGATTTTTTCTTCAAAACAATCAATAACAAACGAAAAACAATCGATTGGCTTCAGTTTCGAATCGAAAAGTGAAAGGGGGGGGGGCAACTTCACATACGTTGCCTTACGTACGCTTGTCCGTAGGTGACTCCAGAAAAGATTACTATTGCTACATTAAAACTGTTCGACAATTTGTAGATAAAAGCAAATTAGCTTTATCTAACTTGTTTTTTTTTTTTTAATTTTCATTTAAGCCTATTAATTTATCAATATTTCTGATGGCTTTTTCCAGTGCCAGGCTTGCCCCACCGAATACTCGAAGATTTGTCAAAACGTCATTAGCTAATCATTTTGAGGGACATTGATAAGTTGATGCTTCCCGTTCTAAGTACGATGTAGTCTATATGCGATTAGAAAATATTACTTAGTAGTAGGAGATTGGGTGACTAGATTCCTTCTCAAACAACGAATATACGAAACTGCTTGCTATTCTATCTATCTAGTGGGATGATGTATTTACAACAAAAACACTATATTTTTTTCTATTAAATTGATTTCTGTCCTCTATCGGACTGTATTAACTTATGTCTGATTGTTAAAGAAAGAAAAAAAAAACTTTCTCTAAAAATATATTTTTTCTGAGATAACGTTCAGTCACTTTGGTCATGCTTCTGTAACAGGAACATTAGTTGAAGATTTCTTCTAAGGATAAAGTTTTATAAAGTCAGTATCTCGCCAGGAAGAAAAACTTTTAAGATGTTTACTAATGTGAGTGATAATGTACACGATGGTAACATTATATACCATTAAAAGGTAATTTGACCTAATCTCTACAGTATGATAAATAAAAATATGTAACTTTATAGAGATATAAGTAATCTCTCCAAAGCTGATTAATAACTCAATATATAAATACACGTCTTTTGGACAAATGTCTTCATGCAAGAAAGTCATCAGAAGAAAAATATAATATTAAAAAGAAGTTTGAGAATGATAATCAACATCGTAAGTTTAAAATATAAAGAAGAAAAAACATCTCATAGTTTGGATAGATATTTCTTATTCTTTTTAAATAGAAATGATCCTTAATGTATTGTAGCTATTAGAGATATTTGGACACGACCAAGTGCGGTAATCTAAACTGAAATTTGATCAAGGACTGGCTAGTTTACAAGTGAAGATGGTAGTCAGTGAGGAGTGGATTTTGGGTAGCGAAATCGGAATCCCATGAAGGAACACTGCCCTCAGGTTTTTTTAAAAAAGATAGTTGTAAACTAAATTCGTAAATCGAAATTACCTCAAATATTAATAAATGCCATAACAATTACAGTCTGACACGTGATCAATTCACATTATTGATTAAAGATTTTAAATTATGAATAACTACTTTAAAATATCGGTTCTTCCCATGGAGAGAATAAGAGAAACGCAAAATATCTGGAAGTAAAGAATGAGTGAAACAAGTATGAGAGCTACTATCCTATCCTGCTATGTAACAGCGCGTAAAACATATGTATTGTTGGTTGCATATAGGCAAGCATTCTTATAAACAACCAGAAACGTGCATACATTTTAGCCATCCTGTAATTTTCTCCTCGATCCGAAAATTGGAAAAATGGCTTCGTATATGATTAGATCTTGTGAGGTTTTATCTGCGTTCAAAATCGGATGGCTGTAGGTGACTTCTTCCTATCTGAAAACCTGATAACAGACAGACACATATATTTATTATTATTATATTAAAGATTAATAGTTGTATGATTTTATCATCCTTTTACAGTAGAGTTTCGATTATCCGAGCAAATGTGGACTAGGTCTAACTCGGATAATCAAAATCTCGGTTGATACGGATGGATACATAGGAAATTTTGTACAGTATTTATTAGTATTGTTGTTTACTGATTATTTCTCTTTATTAGATTAGTCATTATTATTGTATTTATTATTTTTATTGGGCATACAGTGCAGTACATATAATTATACATACATGCATACATAAGGAATAGCCATAATACAGTAAATAAAATGCGGTTTGATGTTGATATGTATATCAGTTAAACACAACACAAATAAAATATTGTTTAGAATACACATAGACCCCTATTTCTTTAAACAAAAAATGTCTTTCATAGTGTTCTGTTTCATTAAGCTGTCTCGTTTTTGGCCGCTATATTGCGCAGACATAGCAACATCATAATGTGTTTGTCATCTTGATGTTAGATCAAGAACAGTGCCTTCTCAAATTGAAACTCAAGACGGGCAACAATATTAAAGCTCGCTAGCTTAATTATGGCAATGTCAGACGGAGTCGTCATCTTTACGCCAGCTTTATGTTTGCTTTGTTCCTGAAACAAAAACCTGTAAACCGCCTACCGTTGTAGCCAGATTAGTTTTTAAATTTTTGTTTGTTTGGATTAAGCTCATATAACACGGAACCTCGGTTAATCGAAACTCGGATAATCGTATCTTCACTGTAATTAATAGTAGTAATAAACAAGGGAACTTCGTTTCATATTCTGAAACTTGGGTAGACTTCCGAACTTGGGAATTTATTGAAACCGGAAGCAGTAGTTCTATTATTCTTACAAGTTAGTTACAATAGAGGGATGAGATCGTAGATAAAAATCCAGGGGGTAAAAGTGGATCTGAAAAGGTAGGGGGATGGTAGGTAGCGGCATGATGTCACGCCGTCCCCCTACTTCTCTTTGCCCGTTATAATTTTTTAGGACGCAGTGCATATATTTTGGAGTTGGGGACTGCGTACCCCCGCGTTCTCCCTCACTTTTATTCTTGGATAAAACCGATATTGAAACATTGAATTCATAGAAGAAAACATATTAGAATCCATAAAAGAAAACTAGGTTCATAATATCCGTGGGTTTTCTCTGGGTACTCCCGTTTCCTTCCACATTCTCATCCCACTGATTCTTCCATTCTCATTCACTTGCGTTAATCATCGTGTCCTTTAGCCTAAAGGGCATAATCGTAGAACGTTAAACTGAAGGATTTCATTTCGCTTTTTTTTTCTTATCGCATTTGCTCTATGAAAATCAATATGAAAACAGGAAGTTATAGTTGACTTTTATTACTTCCGGTTTTAGTAGAGAGTTTCCGATGATGAAATGTATTGTTGGAAAGGTTAATCGATTGCAGGAAATCTTTTTTTTATTACTGGTTTTGCTCTATTATAATCACTCTTAAAACCGGAAATGATTTACTTCTACCACTTCCGGTTAATGAATTATTTCTATCAATAAACTCGATTTCTAACTTTCGTTCCTCGACATCCTGGCCAAAATTGATTTTGATTCATTAAGAGTCTTCATCCCGGCGAAATTAAAATACCGCTAATTTTACAGTAATTATGTGATATCTTCAAATAGATAAAAGATAATTGAAATATGGAACAAGAGCGCCCTAGACAATATTATTTTGCGTGAGGTACCGTTATCACAAGTCACCTAGTGGCTTTCCGTTTTCAGCTGTTTAGAAACGCGAAAATAAATGCCGATTTTCAAAATGGCTGGAAATCGAAAGCAGATAAGTGAGTCGTGATAACGGTATCTTATGTAAAATAATATTGTCTAGGGCGCTCTTGTTCCACATTTCGATTATCTTTTATCTATTTGAAGATATCACATAATTACTGTAAAATTAGCGGTATTTTAATTTCGCCGGGATGAAGACTCTTAAGTAGTTGCCTCCAGGACAGATGGACGTACACACGGAGATACAGATTAAATATATAAAGGATTATTTGTTTTATTGGCAAACCAACCTCCTTAAAAATTAACTAAGTAGTAGTTTCTATGTTTTAAATAATTACCAGGCAAAATTTTAGTATTATTCTCTGATCTTTGGAATATTTTTAAATGTACGGGGGAAAAATGTGAATCTGACTAATGAACAATCTTCTGCTTATACTAACAGAAAAATGCTACTGGCGTCCATACTGTTCCCTACGTACCAAAAAAAAAAAAAAAAAAAAGATTGCCTTTTGTCATTACTTCATCATTTCTCGTATATACAAGGAGCTTGAGGTATTCCGCAGAGAGGGTATTAATCTTAAAATAGCCTCATTAAAGAAAACATGCCATTTTCAGAGAAACTGTTTACCTTCAATTTTTCGTTGCATGAACCATGTGGAATTTTTGCACACACACACACACACATTGCACATGATGAAATAAGAGAATGAGACAAGCTAGCAGGAAATAAACAATCTTTCTGTTCCCTCTTTTTTTACCCGAACTCACGAATTTCTCTTGCATATGGTGTGCAGCAGTCTTTAACTACTAACTAACTAACTATATATATATATATATATATATATATATATATATTAAAAGAGAAAATTTATTTATCTAATACACTTTGGACTTCGAATGTGTTTGCTGCCAAAAATTCCATTCCGATTATTCACGTTTCTGTGCTTATAAACACACATACAATAGTCAAAAACTCACTTCTAGTAGTTATGTGCGTATCATGGAACGCGAAATTGAGAATTTCTATTACAAATACAGGTATAGGGTCTCTCAAAACTCTGAAACAATGACGATTTTTTTTTTAAATTTTCACCTCTTTCTAGATAGATTAAGATAGATTTAAGTAGTGTTGTCAAAGAGACGAGAAATTTTTCGTCCTGTCTCGAATACGAGACGAGAGTGGAGGCGAGAAGTACCTTTCAAATTCGAAACGAGATATTTCTCGAATTTCGTGGGCAACACTAGTTTACCCAAGTCTTAAATTTTAAACACTGCTTTAGTGTTACATCATTCATAGTATAAAAATTATAAATTAATGAAGTGATTGTATTAACATAATGAAGATCATTTCTCAACGTTTAATGATACGAAAGTCATTACGCAATAAACTCCAACGATAAATATTGTTTAAATATTGTTTAATATTGTTATATCACACCCTTTGTGCACTTGTCCTGATGGAGAAGGATTCTGATGACCTCCAGATGAAGTTAAGAAAACCATCATGGCACAACTTTTATAAATAAATTTACATAACAAGATGAAAACATTTTCGAGATGAGAAGTAAAATTTTCGAGAAGCTTTCCGAGAAATGAGTTGAGTTGAGTTGACTTTGAGTTTTACGTCCCGTTCAGCAGCGAGGCTATATGAGACGTGGACCTACTGATTAACGTGGAATCCGAACCACATGAGCTCCCTCCGGGAATCGAACCCGGGTCTCCCACGCCAAAGGCGCGTACGCTAACCGCTTAGCCACGAAGGAGCTCTTCCGAGAAATGAGACAAGACTTCTTCAATAAAATTTACAAGAAGATGAGACGAGGAAACCTTTTCTATTTCAAGTATGTCCCTGCTAGTGCTGCTGTCGATGTGTATTTTCCCGTACCTTCTTCAAAAGCAGAGGGACAAGTTGCTGTCGGCGAGAACTTTCAATAGTTGGATGCAGATAGGATTACCTTACTAAATTATTTCACGAGTTTCGCTGTGTGCTGACTTGTTTGCCGTAAGTAGCCAGCGGTTTTCACTCGCTAAGACCACACCATTGAATGACAAATTGGCAACACAGCGTAGACCATTCACTTCTTTCCTTAAAGCAAAGAGGAGGTGGAGTTGGGGGTGAAGTATGTTTCACATATTTTCCGAGGGCACATTTGAAATAGAAAGGCCCTAGGTCTAAGAAGGAAGGCATCTAACAAAGTCAGCAGAGCTCATCCGCTTACGCCCTGACAATCAATCGATCATTCTAGGCTATGTGAGAAAATTGTAAAAAAATTGTAATAACGAAGCGTGCTACGACAACAGCGATAGTGCTTCTGAACTGCCTTACTCCTTAAAAAAAAAAAAAAAAAAGCACACTCTTTATCACTGTATTTTGGAAAGAGTATCGATTTCCACTTAATGTAGCAGTACATGTTTATGAATAATTATACATAGTACATTATTTTGTAAGTGTTAGTGCGAATTGTTGGTTGCTAAACAGAGTAGTAAATGCCCACTCAGTTGCACGATGTATGAATGTAACGGAGTAAAAGCTAAAAGGTGAAATTTTTTTATTTCTTTAAAACAATATTGCCACCGTACATTACGTTTTCCTTCCTGAGCTGGATCAGTGACTTATTGTTCCCTCTTGCGATGGCAAATAAGAGAGCAGGAGAGTTTGTTTTGGTTGGCTATCATGTAAGATGGAATGAAAATTTGGACTGCCAAGAGATTACATTGATGAAAATATCTTCACTGCAGTCGTTAAAGGTTTTCTGTACACTCTCCATCATTTTTCTTTCTTTCTTTCTCTTTTTTCACATTTCTTCTGTAAATAACGAGAAACAATGCGAGTATTTATTAAAAGTAGACTATTTAACACTTGATAGTTTTATTAAATGATTAATATTTGCTTTAGAAATATTTAATATAATTAGAGACATTTAAGAAACCGACTCCCAACGTGTGACGTCACAAACTACAATTCACATTTTAGGTATATGAAGAAAGAATGGTAAAGGGTGTTAGTCTTAATTAGTTTCTACTTCTCGTCAGGCCCGTAGCCAGCCCAAAAATGTAGGGGGGAAGCGGCTGAAGTTAGGGGGAGCCCGATCCAACCATGTTATAGTTTGTCATCGTATTAAAGTTCATTTGCAAGCCTACCGCGAAAATTTTAGGGGGCAGAAAAAATTTAGGGGGGCCCGGCCCCCCTAGACTCCCCCTGGATACGGGCCTGTTTCTCGTGACTAAATCATTATAATCTTTGGTTAAGATCCTACATTCAACTCCAAACAACCTAACCCCAAATTTCTATCTCTTAAACTACAAACACACTTAAAAAATGTTTTTAGTCAGTTTACCGGTTGCCAGTTTCGGGCGCTGGGACTCGATAGCTATTGATTAGTGGAAAGGCTCTTCGTTGGAGGCTTTAGAGAAAAACCTCTCCCAAACCAAAACTCATATATTCAGAATAGGGGGCGCCATGATGGTGAGGCCCAGTACCGGTATATGGTCATCAGATTTAGAAATTAAACAACGGGACAATCGGAAAGCTGGCATAATTGATAATTATTGTCATGTTGTCATTCATGTAAATAAGGAAGAAACCTCTAGCTTTTCAAAGTAATCAGTTTTTTTAAAAAAATATTTAAGCATATTCCAATCAGTAGAGAATCTAGAAAGTAAAAGCTGGGTTGGGGTGGAGGGTAGAAGTCAGAACCCAAACTATGAGAGGTATATCATGAGTTTACAACTTTTCATGAGCCCTGCAAAAGTTCCCAACTTCACTCCCTCCTGATGAATTAATATGGCTAGGTTGGACGTTGACATTGTGGACCTCAAGTGTTTTATGCATTGCACTAATGTTTAAAAAAAAAAGGTAAACCCTTGCTATAAACTTTCAAAAATATATAAATAATAGCTTCAATTATTTTTGTCACACAAAAGTATTAGGTTCCGGGATGGATCCGCCATTAATTCCAATTTTAATTTTTAAATTATCTTCAACAATTGACAGGAACTACACTTACACTTGAATTTAGAAATTATTTTTAATGACTTTAATTTCTTTCCTTCAAAATACTGTTGAAGTTCACACTAGCATACTATGTAACTACGCGCCATATACAAGACGCTTTAAAAAAAAAAAAAAAAACTTTTTGTCCTGTTGCATTTTTTATGGAATGCTGAACGTTGCTTTTGAAATGGAGATAATTCTGTTTAAAGCTGGATATCTGGTCAACCTTGCCCAAGGTACTGCTGCTGTTTTAAAACAGGCCCACCAATGCCATCTTTGTTTCTAGCTCATTGATTTGCATTGAGAATTATATGTCTATTTTAAGTTATTTGAAATGGACTAGATTAGGGTCGCCATATTTCAAAAATAAAAATTTGGGACGCTACTAAATTAATAGAATCTTTGAAATGCTTAGAATGAAAAGAAGTGTTATGTACTAATTTGTTTTCTTTTATTAGATAGAGTTGTTTAAATATTATGTTATTACATTTTTAGCTATTTTAGTAGACCTTCTCCTCCCTAGTTAAGCGGATTTACCCGATTGTTAATACTTTAAAATGTTTTATTACAGCTCAAAATGTTAACACTGAGCCTAAGATGGAAAAATCTGTTTATGTCTAATCCTGTTAGCAATTATATTAAATCTTATTATGTATACAATAAATACTTGTGTTCTTCATTCATTCTTTATTATAAATCTGCGCCCCATGCACTCTTTAAATATCACAATTCATCTTTGTCATTCCACATCTACTACATATTTACTATTCACAGTATCTTCTATAATAACTCACATCGTAACACCAACTTATACATCCATTTTAATTCTGTAGGTCCTACCTTATTTGCACATACTATGTCCCTTAACTACATATCGAACATACTAATATTTGTAAGCACTTCTATCTCAATCCTATTTCCAACACCCCTCGCCCCTGGTAAGCATTTTTTTTAAATCTCAGGATTTGTTATGTTTCGTAGCTTTTAGAGTCTGTTTTAGCTCGTTCAAGGTATGATGCTACTTTTCACAATATATTTTTCTTCTTGAATGGTCAGTGTAAAATTGCCAAAAATATGGGTCAGGAATTATTGATTAAAATATTTCAGAAGCAAGATGCAGGCTGAAACAGAGTACTAAAGATAACAATAAGATTGAGAGTGAAACCTTTTGTCCCTGGCCCATTGAAACGAATGCTTCGTTCAATATCAAAGTAGCTAAATCGTGAACTTTATTAAATCCATGTTTTATGCATTCAAGTTCCTTTTTTAACTTTTGAATTGCCATACTCAGAAGTTGAAGAGAATAATTATATATCTAATCCTGTGGGAAAAAAGCAAACTATAATATTTCCTTCCTTTCTTCTTCGCTGAAATCCGGTACATTTAAGCGTCCCGAGAAATATTTTCGGGACGCCGGAACGAGATCTCGATTCCGTGACGGTCTCCGATTTTCCGGAACGAATGGCAATCCTAGACTAGATTTTAATGATTAGATTTTTACCGATTTCTTTTTTCTTTTTTTTTTTTTAAATGTTCACTTCTTCGTGGAAATTAAACTCTATAATAAATAAATTTAATTTAAATAGTATTCAATTTATATCCAATACAAATTCATTTTGTAAAAGTAAGTGGCATTTATCTAGATTTAAAGAAGAAAACAATAAAATTACATCGTTAAAAGGTATTAAACACCGCTAATGGTACCCAGGGCCGCACCTCGGGCAAATATTAATATTCGGATTCCCTTAGAAAATATGAAATACAAAATTAGGCTCCTATAGAATTTAGAACTTCATATTATTGCGGCATTATACTAAAATGAAGTCCAGGGCCTTGTTCTGTAACAGTGTTTGCAAAATTTGCGCATAGCACCGCAACGCAACACAAAGCAAAGCGAAACAATTAACGTAGTTACAACAAATGCAATGCCGACTATCGCAAACCACACTGCAAAGTTTTGAACTACGGTAGTGCAAACTGCTACGGAGTGAGGTCCTAGATTATATTTATGGTTCATATTATGGAAATGCATTTTGTTCAGATGATGATACAGCAGCAGCACCTTTAATTATATTCATTTTCATTTTTTAAATAGAATGGTGCGTCCATTTCCATGCTGGACTTTACAAACTAAATCAAAGGAACAATAGTTGGCACAACTTACTGAAATGGGCACACGTTATATAATCATTTCATTTAAAAGATTTCTTTTGGAGATGTGGTCAACCTATTTTATGGTTCATATATGCATTCATTTTTGTATATTGTGTGATATAGGATAAGAAAGTTTTATCTTGAAGTAATCTACCCTCAAACATTGGAGAACTTCAATGGGAGGGCATTTGCCTCTACAAGTTATGGCTGGGATGGTACCTTTTATATCTTTTAGCAATTGATACTTTGAACTGATTAAGGAATATATATACAGGGTGGTTCAGTATTGTTGGACAGCCCTGAATAAATCGAAAACCAGAAGAGATATTAGCAAGAGTTTGGTGGATCCAGATACTTGTGGAAGGGGGACGTCTTGTGAGGTACCACACAATGTTACCAGGTCAACAGTGTTGCCAGCTCAGTACAAAGTTGTATTTTTTTAAATGGAACATATAGAAGTTTATGCAATCAAAAGAATTAGTACAGAATGTGAATACCAACAAGCGAAACCGCACCTGTCAGTGTTGCCAAATAACGAAGTTATAAAGCTTCAAAGATCAAGAAATTAAAGTTTCCGTAGAGCAAAACTAGCAAAAAGGCAAGAAAAATAATACTACGGAATGAAAAGGAGTAACCGAAAGAGTAAACCAAAGAACGCATAGCATCCAGTGAGTAACAGGGTTGCCACAGCAAAGGGGGGAAAAATTGAAAATTTTGCCGTTGCTATAGGAGGAAAAGTGCCCATATGACATAATGCTGGAAACACCATAGAAAGTTCATGTAAGATTCAGGAATCCTAATAGCGTTTGTTCGAAATCAATATCTCTAACCGTTTCCGAGATACACCAAAGGTGTGCGGAGTTTGCAACACTGCATAATAATTCCCTCGCCCTCCAAACTACAGGAACGAGTAATGAAAATGATACGCCCAACAAAATGTAAGAACTACACGGGTCTAATCGTCAAATCAATTATGCAGTGTTGCAAACCCCGCACACCTTTGGTGTATCTCAAAAACGGTTAGAGATATCGCTTTCGAACAAACGCTATTAGGATTCTTGAATCTTACATAGACTTTCTATGGTGTTTCCAGCATTATGTCATATGGGCACTTTTCTTCCTATAGCAACTGCAAAATTTTCAATTTTTTCCCCCTTTACTGTGGCAACCCTGTTACTCACTGGATGCTGTGCGTTCTTTGGTTTACTCTTTCGGTTACTCCTTTTCATTCCGTAGTATTATTTTTCTTGCCTTTTTGCTAGTTTTGCTCTACGGACACTTTAATTTCTTGATCTTTGAAGCTTTATAACTTCCTTATTTGGCAACACTGACAGGTGCGGTTTCGCTTGTTGGTATTCACATTCTGTACTAATTCTTTTGATGGCATAAATTTCTATATGTTCCATTTAAAAAAATACAACTTTGTACTGAGCTGGCAACACTGTTGACTTGGTAACATTGTGTGGTACCTCACAAGACGTCCCCCTTCCACAAGTATCTGGATCCACCACACTCTTGCTAATATCTCTTCTGGTTTCCGATTTATTCAGGGCTGTCCAACATTACTGAACCACCCTGTATATATATATATATATATATATATATATATATATATATATATATATTAGGAATAATTAATCCTGGTTGTTCAACGTGTTCGTGTATTATTTAATAATAAAAATAAAAATAGTGTTTGGTGAGTAAAAGAAAGATTGTAATTCTCTAAATGGCCAGTTTTCACAGTGCTACATTGGTCACGTCATAGGTAATGTAGATTTAATTTTCCTGTAACCACTCTGATTGCTGCATGTAACACAACGCAATTTTTCTCTTGGGTCTTTTTGAAAGACGGATTATGTAGCAAATTGCCTACGTCTCTCGGAATCTGTGGTACCGCGTACGCTTATTAATACTAAAACCCAATCACCTTCTCACTATTATCATTCTTACGTGCTCGTTTTGTTAGTTTCAAGTGAATTTCCAGGTCGTCCTTCAGTGGCGGATCTAGGAGAGGGCCGGGGAACCTAGGCTCCCCCAGTTTTTTGAGTGACAAAAATAATTTAAGGTATTATTTATATATTTCTGAAAGTTTATAGTAAACTCATGATATACCTATCATTGTCTGGATTCTGGCTGCCCCCCTTTAGTTTTTGCCTTCTAGATCCGCCATTGTCGTCCGTAAGTAATGTCTTATTTTTTCACCGGGAGGAAAAGAACGACAACTTACCTGGAACACTATGTTAGTCAGGAAAATAGTCTTTATCAGACCACCCGGTTGTTGTTGAATCCACCCCTAAAAGAAGTAACCTGCACTGAGAAAAAAAAATTGTAGGTGGCGTACTTAAAAAGGTAGGTTACATGCGTAATTCCTGTAGTTTTTGGACTTAACGTACAGCAGACGTATAACTGAAAACGCATGTTTTATAATACTTTCTGTATAACTGTTCCTTCTATACGTACTTTCCGTATGAAACAATGTAGGCGGTCAAGATCTTACATACAAATGGACGTATATAACACATAGCTGACGAAGGTAACGTAAGTATATGCATGTGGTATAGAGAAAACTGTTAGATGTCAGACATCCTGCAACGGCATGATGTAACAACTAAGGGCAGTCCCTATGTAGCATACGGATAACGTATACTCCGTACTGATTTCTGTAGTAAGCAAGAGGATACCGTATATTTGTACAATATACCGCTGTCCGGAGAACGGATTTTTCTCAGTGTGTTTTGCAGGCAAAGAACTGGGTCACTGTTCGTCGCATGACATTCTTATCTTGCACTCTTTCCTCGTAGAGGTGGTTTTTCAGGCTCCGATAAAGACAATAGTCTGTTGGTGCAAGATCTGGTGTGAACGCCGGATGGGGGGTTTTCCCCAGGAACGTTCCTCGATATTAGCTCAGATTTTTCTCACTTTGTGTGGAATCGCGCTATAACGTGGATGAGCACACCCTTGCGATGAGCCACAGTGAGACGTTTTTCCAACAATACAGTCCAAAGATATTCGTGCTGCTGACAGTAAACATCTCCATTGATTGTCTGGTTACATGGCAAGAGCTAAAAATAATTATCCCACGGATACAAACCAAACGCTGAACATCACTTTGCAGGTATGAAGATCCTGTTTTGGTACAGTTCCTGTGGGCATTTTAGATACCCACTGACGTGTAATGTTATGGTAGAAGATCCACTTTTCATCTCCTGTCACGATGTTGTTCAGATATGACATATCTGTGACGGGTGAGCAGGAAATTGCAGATGTCAACCAGCTGCTCAGATCTTCAACAATTTGCATTGGATTTGTCTCCACCAGCCGCTCGAATGGCATCGTTGTCCAGCTGCACAGGTCTTTCTTCTCATGGTAAGGCTGTGTCACCAGACTCAAATCTCTGGAACCACCTCTGGCACTACTGCCTATCCACAGCACTCTAGCCATAGCCTATACTACGTTGATGTTTCTTGTCGCTACGCTGACCCAATGTCCTTGATGAAATTCACACCGCAAGATATGCCCTATGTGGTCCTCCGACATCTCCATAATCAAAGACAAGCTACAATTCCGTGGAATCGAACATTCTCCTTTACACCTTGCTGCACAATGATGTGCTCTATATGGCACAGCTATAGCACGTGCTATCTACTTTACTATTTCTTCGTCAGATAGTATCATTGCAGCGTATTTTACTTATTTGATGAGCTGATAAAAATCATATAAAATGTTATTTCATCCAATTGAAAAATTATAGACAACAATTTTTTTTAGAATGCATAGCAATTGAAGAAAAGCCATAATTAAATCATTTTATTAAGGTGTGAACAGGCATACGTCGTAGCTACGCCTATGCTTATATTGCATGTTACAACTACTTCATTGAATACAGTAAATGTATCGTATTATTTGTTTCGTGTTACGTAAGCTGAATCATTTCTTTATAAACTTCCCTGTTTTTATTTCTCCCTATCATGATTAAAGTACAGAGTGTTTCAAAAGTCCCTTATCACCCCATTTAAAATCCGTATGGACGTATTTATATTGAACTTGATGTAGGAAATATATAATATGACTAGTGGCAAACCTTGTGGATGATGGTTCGCAGACGATCGCCATCTCGAATTTCATTTTTCTTTATTTCAAACGATAGATGGGTCATGTGATACATGACCTTAGGCTAGAATTTGCTCAGGATGTCAAATCTGAGATCAGATTTCATGTATCTTTTTTGGTGAGAAGTTATGCACAACGGAATTTTGCAGGTGGTGAACCATGGCGTTAACAACAGAGGAACTCATCCAGATCGTCAAATCTTGGGTTGGAAGAAGTGGCCGTGCAGTAGCAGCTGATTTCAATCAGCATCATCCACAACTTTACCCTGTGTCACAAGCTGCAGTGGCACAGTTATTAACCAAATTTGAGGAGAAAGACACGGTCGCGGATAAATCGCGTAGTGGACGACGGCGGACAGCAACGGATGATGCAAGAGCTAAGGCAGTGCTGGCCTCCTGCGCGATGTCATCACAGCGGAGCACACGTCGTCTCTCCATGCAATGTGACGTAAGTCCCAGTTCACTGTACAGGATGCTACAGAGGCACAAGTGGTATCCGTATAAGGTGAAAATGCAGCAACACCTATCCGAGGACTATCCAGAGTACCGCGTGCAATTTTGCGAGTGGACAATCGAGCAATTACGGCAAAATTCGCGATGGAGATACTCCATTCCGATGAAGATTACTTCTTCATAAATGGGGAGGTGAATAAGCAGATCATGCGCTATTGGTTTCTTGAGAACCCCGCATAGACAGAACTCTCCAAAATGATCGGTGCAGAGAAGTTATGGTGTGGGCGAGTATATGGGGAACACGAATTATCGGTCCTTTTTTTCATTTACGGAACTTTAACTGCGGAAAGATACCTGGAGATGTTACAGGGTCAGATACTGCCAGGTCTGCTGTCGGAAGATGGTACATTTCCCTGTTTGCGCTTCCCCACTTTGGCATCCGGGTGCGTCAGTACCTGGATGAACAATTTCCTGGGGCATGGATTGGTCGTCGTGGGTCAGTTGAATGTCCTGCCTGATTACCAGGTCTCACTCTAATGGATTTCTACATTCGGGGACACATTAAGAGGGAGAAGGAGTGAGCCACAGCGGCCGGAATATTGGTGTTCAATTTAACATGGGATCTCAACCATTTTTTAGGGAAATCATGGTTTCATTTCGTTCTTTCGCAAAAATGTCTCAATAGCTCACTCAATATGATGCATCTCATTTTAAAGGTGCAATTTGAACTCTGTGCGTGATATTTTCTTCTTATAAATACAGATAATTATAATCCAAATTCCCATAAGAAAATGATCAAAATTAGAGGGAAAATTCTTCTGTTTTTTTACAGTAAGGAAAAGAGCTAAAAACTTCGGACTTTTTTGAGAATGAAGTACTATCTTTGTATTTGTGCGCTACTGTACTATCTTTTCGCTGTTTCCAAATACATCCATTACACAATCGATAAGAAATTATATCCTTCATCATTGAATCTACAGAAATCAGAAATCAGATTTTTTCGTGTTCACGTACTTGGCCGTCTAACTGCTAGATGGCACTATAGTCATTCCTCATCCCACTTTCCTTCTCAGCGGGAGCCAGTCCTTTTGAAAACCTACTTTGAACTTCTCAATAGGGGCGGGAGGAAGGAAATCATTGTGAAGAACGGGAACTTCAAACACGAGGAATGGCAAAATTTATGACCTCTTTAGTTGATGGTTTCTGTTTCAGCAGTACAGTGTATTTCTAGATGGTTTCTATAAGAAGTAATTTAGGAAGTCAACTCTTCGACAAAGATTTGTGAAGGAGAAGCCGAACCAAAGTCTTCGTTTATGTATTCCAAGAAAGAAATGAAAACTTCCTGCAGGACTGAGAATATACATGCAAGAGAAAAGATAAGATACATTAGTATAATCTTTAGGGTAGATTAATCCCCGAAATATTCTTTGTTTACCTGTCAAAAAAAAATCAAGAATAGTATAGAGCTCTTTCATCAGCTTCCATCGTACAATACTAGACACACACATATTATCTACATCAAGGCCGGCCTTAGGTGGTGCGAGGCCCGATTGGGAACTTTGTGGGGCACCGGGTTTATAACTAATTTGCACCAAGGTCTGTAGAGCCTATATATATATATATATATATATATATATATATATATATATATATATATATATATATATATATATATATATATATATATATATATATATATATATATATATAGGGTCTAACTCAAATGTCAATACAGACAGTGAATGAATTTTTAAAATACATGTTTCACTCTTGTGCTTTGCAATTTTTTAAGAAGGTTCTGTACCAGTATTTCATAGTTTTCATCTCTTACAAGTAAAATTATCGGTCGAAATCTAGTTTCTTGATCAACTTTGCAGAGAAATGTAGAATATCAAGAAACGAGCGTAAGCAAAATTTAAAGTGCTTCTGTCCATAAAGATAGCCGCAGTGGCGAAAAACCTGACTGACCAGAACAAGCCATAACAATGCGTTTTAAATTTGAAAATTTCGTTTTATTTGTAAAACGGGTAAACGGATGAAAACCAAAACCACATTAACCGACACCGGGGGAAGTAGACATCTATTTGAGGGTATGCTTATCATGGCTGCCATCTTGTATCTCACTTAACTTCTATTTTCTTTTTAATAGGAAGGCGGTCACATGTAATATATCAAATTGGGGTAGACTTTTACAAGAAATACAGTGGTGCAGTCTATGTTTCCATAAGTTTATATTTGTAAGACATACTGAAATACACATTGATATAAATTAGTTGGTTCAAAGATTCTTTAACAGCTGTGTCTTTTTGAAAACAATTGAAGTCAGGGAAACCTAAAGTACGCTAGTGAGAACATCGTAGGTAGCTACTTATGAAAGGTATAATCAGCTTGAAATCGTCATCGACTGTAGACAAAATAAAATGGTGATGAGAGGATTACAAACTTCAAGGAACTGATTGCAGATGAATGACATTTTCCATTGGATTCTTCGAGTTAGAACACAAACCTTCATAAGCAGCCACGTATTCAGTATGCACGAGTATACATTCGCTTTTTCTGACTTCATTAAAAAAAAATCCACGGGATTTTTTGCAGGAGAGGGCAAAGTTTGTCCTATGGTTTTGTATTTTTAATATAGCTATAATAAGAGAAAGGATATGCAAAGAGCTCGCACCGAGGCTGATTTATTTGATACCATCTCGGTAGTATGACATGACGTAATCAGTAAAAATGCCAGGAACTTTTACTTAGTGGGGTGTTCAAAATAAAAAGGGTGTGCACCCAGAATAATGATATACATTTTTACACAAACTCAAAGAAAACAATATTTTTAAGCCCAGGGATGCGTGTAAGGAAATTTAGGGGAGTGTTAAGGTGTGCAAGATACTCCCTAGACATAATATCTATTTTTACAACAGAAGTTATAAACATAAAAAAAAACAACTAAAGAAACTACTTCAGCATTAAATTCAGAAAATATTTGCTTATGCCCGGAAACTTAATATAAACTATTCATTTACTTGTTAGGGAGATCCATGCATATACCTGTATTGTAATATGCTGTTGTGTGTACTTGATAACCAAGAGTAGCAGAACAGATTCACTTGACTGGGGTCCTCGCGAACATAATGGCATTTATTAGGAGCAAAATTTAGTCATAGGGACCACAACACACTTGTTTGCTTTGAGCTTAATATACTGTTAAAACGGTACTGGAGAGTAGATTAGACTGGACAGTAGAGGGGGCCGCGGTGGCTCAGTGGTAGAGCGTTCACCTCTGGTGCTAGGGGTCTCGGGTTCAAACCCTGCTCCCGCCAAGTGAACTTTGTGGTGGACAAACACCGTGTGCGTGGGTTTTCTCGGGGTTCTCCCGTTTCCTCCCACTTTCTTCATTCCACCATCACACTCATCTCTCATTATCACCGTCTCCTTTAGCCTAACCGGCATAACCGTGGGACGTAAAACTCAAAAATTTCATTTCATTTCATAGACTGGACAGTAGAGTAGACGACTCTAGCGCGGGGCCCGATTGGGAGCAATCGGTCCAAGGCCAGCCTTGATATATATATATATATATATATATATATATATATATATACAGTGGCGGATCCAGGATATGATCAAGGGAGGAGCTAAACCATAGTTTGCCTCTTTATTCAGAGTAAACAGACTTGAAGCCCATTTTATCCAGTGTATACTTGAGCGTCAAGGGGGGGGGAGGGGCTATAGCCTCTATAACCACTCTTGGATCCGCGCCTGTATATGTATACTATTTACAGTGCCGGATTTACGTATAAGATAAACAAGCTATAGCTTAGGGGCCCGCTCTCTTGGGGGCACCAAAATCTAAAGAAAAACTGATATACATTTCTACAATATAAGAAAATTAAAAAAATTAAATTTAATTTAAATATACGTAGCAACAGTGCTTCCTACTGTGTATCCTACATTCATGGGGCTCCATGTAAATAATGGGGCTCCTTCTGCTAGTCTCCTTCCTAAATTATCTCTAGTTTCTTTATTTTTGTATGTAGGGTGCCTATGTTCATCTGGACACATAAAGGGCCCCATTACCTTAAACAGCTTGGGGCCCCACTAAAACTAAATCCGACTCTGACTATCTATTTATGCATGTTTGCTCCCTCTCTTTTCGAGTGTTTCTTTGATATTGCTTCCAATTCCGGCAGGTTTTACCAAGGGGGGAAAAGTCCTTACTCATTCCAGGCATTCAAACTAGGGACTGGGCTACTTGCTTCCAACATTCTGTCCCCTATGTATCCCGGTCTGAATCAATTGTCTAAAGCCCATAAAACATTCAAATTCAAATGTAGATGTTGCTCATCAGTGTCGACACCTAAATATTTCTCAATCAACGGTAGGGGTGTTTGGTATCCTCAATCTATCTCCCTCTTATTGGCGGAGAAACACTCTATATTCGGTAGTAATTCTTAAAAAAAAAAGTGCTGTTTAATGTATGTAGTAATGCATAGGAAACTAAATTTTAATATACTCTAGTAGTATAGAAACGCATCATACGGTACCTTACCAAAATAAACACCCTATGCCGAGGATGGAAACATTAACAATAATAAAAAGATAATAATAAACATTTTAAAGAAATTCTTTCATTAATCAAGTCTCACTTAAAAGTAAAAAACAATTTTGTTTATGCATGACCCCCCAAAAAGAGAGAGATGCACTCTAACATAGGCTTAAAGTTACTTTATAAATTCTTAAAATGACGCGCCCCATTCTTTTTATGTAGTCTTGCACAAATAAAATTATTTTTAACTTTTTAGTACGAATTGATTAACAAAAGAATGTGTTTAAAAGGTGTTTTATCATTTTTTATTCGTTGGACAAATTTTCCAAATCCTAAAGTGATATGCAACCAGGGAAACTAGGGCTGGTTAAAGACTATTATTTATTTTAGGATAAAGAAGTTGAAAATAAAAACATATTAAAATTTGCTTTTAAAATAAATAGATATATTGCAAAGTATGAAAGTAGCAATGGAATGTTGTATTGTCATCGGACTTACGTCGCTCTGAAACAGTTCTTACTTGTTAGTTCTATGACGTTAGGAAATAAGTTCAATTTATACGAACACTTATTCAATGTTTGAAACAAACACCTGTTACGTCATTGTACACTCATGTCCAAAATGATTGTCGCATATCTATAACTGTCTTCTTGTAAGAGTATAATGTAATAATGATTTTGCTGGGTACTTTTAATACTGATACTATGTGTACAATTGGGAAATGTATATGTGGTAAATTTCATAGGAAAATATTTATAAACACGCAAATTAGAATGAGTAAAACAAAATGTTGCTAAATGGACACGAAACTTTTATTTTCGTTTTATTGTTCTTATTTACTGCTCGTTTGACATGAAATTTGCCACATACATGTCTCTGCCGATTGTACACATATTAACATTATAAGAAATACCAGATGAATTCGTTATCAAATTATATTCCTACAACAACATATTTATAGATATGTGACAATAATTTTGGACATGAGTGTACCTTCCTGAAGAAGGTGACACATCTTTTAATTCTGTTGTTAATGAAGTGGTCTATTTCCCCAAATAAAAACCAGCACCAAGCAGGACATATGCTCCCTCCTATCCTTCTAAGCCGGTCCCCAAGGCTGAATGTAACATTGCGGCCCTTTCCTGTTGTGATAGGAAAAACTCAGGATTGTCGGCCACTGGTATCGAATGTGAAGGTGAGAGGGTATATCTGGTGGTCATATTTTGAAAAGAAAATAAGGAAATGGATTCCACTAAAAAAGAGTCACATTGTCAATACATTTCAAATCTTTGCCTGGGTTTTCTGCCTTTCAATTCCAAGTTTTTTAAACCACGAAGGCTCTAAATAAATTAGAATATCGACTCTTCCGCGGTTTTTTTTTTAATATTGGCATGGTTCTTCATTTTATATCAGACTCTTCCCGCACTATTCTGTTATTTACCATAGGTAGAATTCTTTGAGAAAGAGACAGGCGACAAGTGCTTTAGTTCTCTATGGTATGTTTGTGATCGTTGTAGATATTTGAGTGGCTCTCTAGACACGGGGCTGAGGGTTGATATCATGTTGGTCCCTCTTTCTTTTTCTTCAGTTCTGTTTCTCTTTTAGCCAAAACAAGGAATTTCACTCTTCTGTCTCATTTACAGCCGTAACCACCCCTCCTGCGCTGTCCAACTTTGACCACATGCAGGGTAAAGAAGGAAAAGGAAGGGTGCCATTTGCTTTGACGGCATTTCAGCAACAACCCCATCTGTTGCCAAAATAAGGAAACACTTTGTAACTGAGGAAGGCTGATATCTTCGATTTGTCAAGGTCACTTGAGTCCCGCTGACTCTTAAGGCTATGATGTATGTTGTGTAAATTCATGATCTTACTCATCTTGAGAAAGTACCATGACTGCCTGTGAGGAAATCCCCCAGCCACTCTGCTCCGTGTTCATAGCAATTGAGAGAGGCGTCTGCACACGTGCATTGCCCAGCAAATAGCACATATGAAGCACATTGTGTAACAAACAAACATCAATTGTCGTGGTCCATAACTTCTCACCAAATAAAGATACATGAAATCTGATTTCAGATTTGACATCCTGAGCAAATTCTAGCCTAAGGTCATATATCACATGATCCACCTATCGTTTGAAATTTAAAAAAATGAAATTCAAGATGGCGGTCACCTGCGAACCATCATCCAAAAGGTTTGCCCCTAGCCATATTGTATATTTCCTACATCAAGTTCAATATAAATTCAACCGAACGGATTTTAAAAGGGGTAGTAAGGAACTTTTGAAATATCCTTATATTCTTTACAGGTACATAGGTACTAGGCCATGAGGAGTTTGATCCAATAAAACCTCTAATTTTCTACATGTTCCTATAGTACCTTAATTCTCCTACCAAAGAAACGGGTAACTGTTTTAGCAAATAATAATAATAATAGACAATTTTCTGAGTCTAATCTCTCGAATCCTTAAGTCTGCGCATATAGCGTCACTACTTACAGAGCAATTACATTCAACAGAGTTCTCAACATGTTACAAGTTCAATTAAACAATCACTTCGTCTATTTTTAAAGACATGTTCTATAGCTACGTCCTTTGTTTCATGCTTAAAACACACAAAAAAAGATTCAAACCATTAAAAGCGAAAAATACAAAAGATTTTTACAATTAATTATACCCATAGTAGCATCTAGTCGAAAAATAACATAAACCATTAGTTAAATTTCTCATAAAATGAGCTAATAGCTTAAAATGGAGCGCTGCCAAGGAGAACATAAAAACGTCTAGATAGCACAGTTATCAATTACGAATGGAAAATTAACTTCCTTTAACTGTCAACAAGTGTTTATTGTATTTCTAAAGGACGTTGACGGACAAGCAAGGATAGAACCAATCTACTGCTATGCGAGGAATCATGGTGTCATTGACTTTGAGACTTTAAAAAGCTTAAGCTCTTGTCACGTATAAAAACTGAAGGCATTTTACGGAAACATACATTACTATATAACGAAAAATTTACGGATAAGTTACACAATTTATTAGGTTTTTTTCAAAATCGAAATCGAAATAGGACAATTAGTTAATCAACTAAAAATCCCAGAAGATTTCAGTAAGTGTTCTGAATCTTTGCTTTTCCTTACAACACTTCCAAATGAAATGCAATGAAATGAAATATTTCGGTTTTACGTCCAACGGTTATGCCAAATATTTTAAAGGAGACAGTGATGATAACATGAATAAAACGGTGGAATGAAGAAAGTGGGAGGAAACGGGAGAACCCCGAGGAAATCCACGCACACGGTGTTTGACCACCACAAAGCACACTTGGCGTGAGCTGGGATCGAACCACGGACCCCATGCACCAGAGATGAACGCACACTTTCAAATGAATATAGCCTATGTGCAGTGATGTAGAGTTGTCTCGGATAGGAACGAAGCTCCAGAACTGGCTTCGTATCACTTTGGTTTAGGTCATAAGATAGTTTGTTTTTTGGTAAAATTGACTTCATTGAAAAATATTGCAGTAGTTAATCATATCCAAAACGATACAACAAAACCAGGTAAATAAAAACGATGGAAGCCCCGCCTAGTACACATATATACAAATAAATTATTAACGTACAATATTGATGAGTATGATGTACGGATCTGGCAACATACATCAATGAATGATATAACAAAATGGCAACTGACCGATTGACTGGCTTTTATGGTGGCCAAACAGTGTGCATGAGTTTTCTCGGGGTTCTTCCGCTTCCTTGTATTTTTATCATTTCATCATTATAATTTATTTCATTATCACCCTCTTCCTTAGCCTCGGTACATACATAATCATGGAAGATTAAGCTCAAAGAAGAAGAAGAAAAAGAAAAAGAAGAAGCGTGTCAGACCAAAACAAATAAGGATGAAATATAATAAACTACGTGTGTTTAAAATCAACTGGTTTCGTTCACCAGAGAAACAAAAAAATGTGCGGTGACTTTCGATGGAGCTGAACATTTCAAGGCAGTCATTATAGAGAGTTATCAAAGTTGCATCTTCCCTGCTATTACTCGTACCTCCAACCTTGATAAATTTCAAAATGATGCTGAGTAGGAAAATCGTGTATTTTGAATGGACGAAGTAATGTTTCATGTGTCTGGTAGTCAATCTACGTTGTTGTGTTTATCTGATAACTGAAAACTCGTAAGTTAAAATTGAGATGAGCAACAATTGTCCAAATTTGAAGGAATTTTGTCTCGGGAAGCGATTGATGGGAATAGTTTGACAATGGGAAGTCTTGGATCTGCTTTGAAATACTGTTCATTTCATCATGGAAACCGAAAGTTTTTCCAGGACATATATTGGTAGTAGGAATGAAAGCACTGCCCCATATGCACTCTGCGTTGCTAGACAAGACCTACATTGGCAAACGAGGGTCAGTGGGATGCCCGACCTGTTCCCCTAACTCACCATCAATGAACCTCATTGATAAACTGTACACCACCTCTCAAAACATTTTAATTTCGACAATTTCAAGCAAGCGATCAGTGACGTATTCAATAAGATTCCAATTGAATTATACGTCAATGTCCGCAAACATACATACACACACACACACACACACACACATATATACAGGGTGGTTCAGTAATGTTGGACAGCCCTGAATAAATCGAAAACCAGAAGAGATATTAGCAAGAGTGTGGTGGATCCAGATACTTGTGGAAGGGGGACGTCTTTTGAGGTACCACACAATGTTACCAGGTCAACAGTGTTGCCAGCTCAGTACAAAGTTGTATTTTTTTAAATGGAACATATAGAAGTTTATGCCATCAAAAGAATTAGTACAGAATGTGAATACCAACAAGCGAAATCGCACCTGTCAGTGTTGCCAAATAAGGAAGTTATAAAGCTTCAAAGATCAAGAAATTAAAGTGTCCGTAGAGCAAAAAGGCAAGAAAAATAATACTACGGAATGAAAAGGAGTAACCGAAAGAGTAAACCAAAGAACGCACAGCATCCAGTGAGTAACAGGGTTGAAACAGTAAAGGGGGAAAAATTGAGAATTTTGCAGTTGCTATAGGAGGAAAAGTGCCCATACGACATAATGCTGGAAACACCATAGAAAGTCTATGTAAGATTCAGGAATCCTAATAGCGTTTGTTCGAAAGCGATATCTCTAACCGTTTTCGAGATACACCAAAGGTGTGCGGAGTTTGCAACACTGCATAATAATTCCCTCGCCCTCCAAACTACAGGAACGAGTAATGAAAATGATACGCCCAACAAAATGTAAGAACTACACGTGTCTAATCGTCAAATCAATTATGCAGTGTTGCAAACCCCGCACACCTTTGGTGTATCTCGAAAACGGTTAGAGATATCGCTTTCGAACAAACGCTATTAGGATTCCTGAATCTTACATAGACTTTCTATGGTGTTTCCAGCATTATGTCATATGGGCACTTTTCCTCCTATAGCAACTGCAAAATTTTCAATTTTCCCCCCCTTTACTGTGGCAACCCTGTTACTCACTGGATGCTGTGCGTTCTTTGGTTTACTCTTTCGGTTACTCCTTTTCATTCCGTAGTATTATTATTATTTTTTTTTTTTGCCTTTTTGCTAGTTTTGCTCTACGGACACTTTAATTTCTTGATCTTTGAAGCTTTATAACTTCCTTATTTGGCAACACTGACAGGTGCGGTTTCGCTTGTTGGTATTCACATTCTGTACTAATTCTTTTGATGGCATAAGCTTCTATATGTTCCATTTAAAAAAATACAACTTTGTACTGAGCTGGCAACACTGTTGACCTGGTAACATTGTGTGGTACCTGAAAAGACGTCCTCCTTCCACAAGTATCTGGATCCACCACACTCTTGCTAATATCTCTTCTGGTTTTCGATTTATTCAGGGCTGTCCAACATTACTGAACCACCCTGTATATATATATATATATATATATACATGCATATATATATATATATATATATATATATATATATATATATATATATATATATATATATATATATATATATATATATACGTGTTAACATGTATAACATTTTACACTACGTATATACGTGTGTGTATGTGTGTGTGTGTGTGTGTGTGTGTATGTATGTATGTATGTATGTATGTATGTATGTATGTATACGCCATGATTGTATGTACATAGGTACGGTAGTGCAAAAGCTGACGTCAATTATTTGCGACATCATAATAGCCTTAGCTGCATCGAACTTATTTGTATGAAATAATCTGACATAAGCACCTTAGTAGGATCTTATGACTTGTGTATTCGAACCATAGGTGCTTATTATTGCCATTATCATTTTTTCAACATAATGAACATAACAAAAATGAGAGAATAATGTAATTTCTTGTGTAATTTTCTAGAGAACATAAAATACCACTTACCACTTAAGAAACCAATAAATGTGTTTAAGATTGTCTTCGTCTATACTTAATTTATGATCTAAGCTAATAATATTATAATTGAAATGAACACGTATTTTTTCAAAATGGGAAACATATCGCCAACACAAAATATTGTACTAAATTTAGTACTTTCTAAGTACCAAATGATTACATCGAGAAATTGTAGGATCAATTTTTTACTTTCGTAATAATTTGAAAAGTATAGAATAGTAGAGATTCGACGGAAAGCACCCAAACATCAAAATTTCACAAGGCATAAAACAGTTGTTAACCTTCAAGTCGGACAATACAAAAAGGCAGAAAAATATTGCTTTGTCAATTGTCCATTCATCATCTTTGTTTTTGTCCGATTGTCGGATGCTTCCATCATAACTTGAAGATTTATTGCATGTTGATGAGAATGTTACACTTTAAATTCTTTATTATGTATTTTATCTCGAGTTATTTTTGTCTCGTCTCAAGTTGAGATGAGACAGACATATTATATAGACAAGACACTCTAAATCGGGAAAAAGCCTTATCTCCGAAGTTCAATTTGTATATACGGAAGCGTTGAAGGTCTGTTAAGACATTAATCACTAACCAGAGATATAATTCAACTAGCTCGTCATGAATTTCGAATGATTCCTTAATCTAATCCTAACATAACCTGTTATATGTGTAGAGCTTCGATCTTTAATTGTAACCAGATCTTTTATTTATTTTAGTTGCAGGTATTGAACATACAGCCCTTCATATTGTGTTACTTGAAATACTAACAAGACAGTTCCATTTCTCTACGCTGTTCTGTTAATTTTTCTTCATTTTTGGGATATATATTACACCGGTATATATATATATATATATATATATATATATATATATATATATATATATATATATATATATATATATATATATATTTCTATCTTGTCCCATATAGACTATTTCTTTAACTATATCATTTTTATTTATTGTTGGTCTCAGTTTTACTACGTTTTATCAACGAATTTCGACAAAGACGAAATTACAAATGTATCCTTCACTGTTACCAGGAAAAAATACATTGTGGAGTGAACATGGACAATCAATATCCAGATGTTATCAAATTTCATTTACTAGAGATTTCGACAAACATAGATCTTAAAACCAGATATATCAATACCTATTTAATTTTATTCGGAGAGTCAAATGGAAATATCCTGAGATCAGAGAAATTTCTCATCGTCTAAGAATGTGCTAGCTTTAAGTTGCTTGTAGAATAATGGAAACAGAAGACTTTTACTTCTCCTTTACTTGCAGATACAAGTACTTTGCAGACAATGCATCCTTTAGTACAAAACTTTACTACACAACACGAAAAACTCTTGGGGAATGTGTACGAATCATTTGGAACATCAAAATTCGCTGCATGATGAAACAGTGTGAAATTGCCATTAGCGGGAGGTGAGGGTACCAGACGCTCTCTTTGCCCGGATATATCCTTTTCTTTCAGTCCATAAAAATGGTCCGTGCAGTTTTATTTTTAAGAAAATGGGAAATGTGCTCTCTTTCAATTTCAGTATGTATTTATAAATAACTAGCTGAATATACCCATTCTTCGCATGGGTCACATAAAATATCTATGTAAACAAACTGAACAGCGAAAAAAAATCGGCCATTTCTACCACTTTACATATACTGGTAAACGGCACCTGACACCTCCTGGTTCGAAATTAAAAAAAAAAAAAAGCCTCTGGCCCCCAGCCTATACGAGCTTCAGTTTGAAGTCAATGCCTATGGGAGTATCGCCATTCAACTCAGTAATCGCGAAAACTATGGATTTGACACTAATATCGGTCATTTTGGATTGATTTTACGTGTCTCGGTATCCCCCCCGTGATCCCCGGCCCGCAAGGAAGTAAATGCTATCGGAGTTTCACCATTGACCTCAGTCACCCCGAAAACTATGGATTTGACACTAATATCGATAATTTTGGATTATATTTAAATGTCTCGGTACCCCCCTCCAGCAGACGACCCCCGGCCCGCATACAATGGTAGCTGAATATACAAGTGATCGCTAATGGAAGTGTCATCATTGATCACAGCGACTGTGAAAACTATGGATTTGACACTAATATCGGTCATTTAGGATAATTTTTACATGTATAGTTTCCTCCCCCTCCTCCGGTAACCCCCGGCCCTCATCCGAATGGGGTGAATGCGATTGGAGTTTCACCATTGATCCCAGCGACCGCGGAAACTACAAATTCGACGCTAATATCGGTTATTTTCTACTACTTTTACATGTCACTGTAAACGCCCTCCTGAGACCCCCTGGTTCGAATTTTAAAAAAAAATGCTTCGTCTTGATCTGGGGCCTGAACCAAGGTACCCCTGACCAGAATTTGGTAACTCTCGGTTGACTCGTCTGGTCCCCAGGCCGAACACAGACATACAGACAGACAAACACACAAACAAACTCTTTATTTTATTTATATTAGATTAGATTATCAACGGTAATATTGTCAAAATGTTCAATTTTGCAGGAGAGATAACATCCTTGGAAATGTAAAGACGACGGAAAGAATCTCAATATTTTCGTAATTCTCACAGCAAAAGTTTAGTTGTAAAGTGTCTCGCTATGCCATTAAGAGATTTGTCGAGTAATGTAAGTATTATTGTTAAATTTAAAAAGGTCGTCTTTTTTAAAAGTCTATCATATGATAATCCTAGCAAGAAGTAAGAGATTCCAGTGTAGCCAAAGGACCATGAAAATAAATAAGTGCTAGTTGTAGTAAGCTACGAATAATATATAATGAAAACAATACTTCTTTATACGAAGAACTCCTTTGTGGTTATATTTTTAGGGTACGCGCCTACAATACGAGAGACCCGGGTTCAATTTCCCTTGAGAGTTCATTTGGTTCGAATCCCACGTTAAGCTGTTGATTCACGAGCCTCTTATATAGCCTTGCTCTTGATAGGGACGCTAAACCTCAAATCAAATTTCTGTATATCAAAGAGAAATAAATTAAATGTGAATTAAGTAGCAAAGTTTAAAGGAGTACTTAGAAGAAATATAAAGAAGAAATTTTTTGTAAAATATTGCTATGAAGATCTCATTAGTCACCTATTGAAACTAATATCATTACAGCAATGTTGATTACTGTAAAGTTTATTCAAGTAAATTTATGAAAAATCTTTGTTTCTTTTTTCTACCAAAAATGTTAATGTTATCTATTTCCTCCAATCACAGAACTTTATTATACTATTCAACAAGAAAGCATATGCAGCAAGATGCCAGTATCACTGAACGGGAAAACACGAGGATCACCGTTAAATTCCTTTTATCTACACCCGATTAGAAGGAAGGGGGAAGAGGGTATTCGAAGTTATATTCATGTTTAAAGTTTCTCCACCCAATTCAGGATGCATTGAAGTCATTTCTATTTTAGCCTTTGATATATCAATTATATTTAAAAATATAATTACGCTTATTAGGGGTCAAATAAAGCTTTTCAAGCTGAGTAAAAATTAAACAGAAAATGCTGAAGTAAATAGTGTTTGTTGCAATGATTTTGAATAATCTAGTCCTAAGATATAGAAATTTAAACTAACGTCTACGAAGTCACTAACTGGTATGCGTTACTCAAGAAAAATGGCCTACACTCACAAACGGATTGGGTTTACAATTTAAAAAAGAAACAGTACTGTGCTGTCAATGTATATGGTAATAGTATATAAACTCATCTATATAACTCTTAGTCTCTTCATCTGTACTTCCCTGAACAATCGGTAGAATTTAGTAAGTGAATGGGATGAAACGGGAAAAGCTCCCCAAAATATGCAAATGGTATATTTTTTTAAAAGCCAACAAGCTTACTTGGCATGAGTTGGGATCGAACCAGGGATCTCATACACCAGAGATGAACGTTCTATTTGTTTTTAGTTAACTGATTAATCGAACGTTTCTCAGTAACGTGATTTGTCAGATTTTCTAAATTTCTCTCTTTTTGCTACTTTCTGCATAACTCAACATGGCAGGGACACGAACACAGAACTATCGAGGGCAATTAAAATTCAGACTAAACTCTCGTACCTGGGGTCACATACACCAAAGGCACAAGAGCTAGCCACTAGACCAGCATGAGAACCACAACTCAGCCACCGCGACTTTCTAAACAATGTTAGGGGGTGGCCAAAAGTAGGTAGGCCCTATACAGTACCGTACTGAGTAGCTCATTGCATTTCTTATTGTTATCCATCAGGTAGACTTAGTTTCTTTATTATTTGTTCTCAGTTTGTTTTTACTTACATCTTAAGCTCGGAAGAGTCGAAGCAAGTAAACCCATAAACTAGAACGTTATACTTGATCAATGCAGGGGTGTATACCTACTTTTGGAAATGAAATGAAATCTTTGAGTTTTACGTCCCACGTTTTTGCCGGTTAGGCTAAAGGAGACGGTGATGATGAGTAATGAATGAAATGGTGGAATGAAGAGTGGGACTCTCTCCATTGAAGAAAGTGGGACTCGGGGGAACCCCGAGAAAACCTACGCACACGATGTTTGTCCACCACAAAGTTCACTTGGCGGGGGCTGGGATCGAACCCGGGACCCCAAGCACCAGAGGTGAACGCTCTACCACCGCGGCCCGCATACTTACTTTTGGGACACACACACACACACATATATATATATATATATATATACTAGCAGCGTTCACCCCGCTTCGCTGGGGTCACCCCGGAACGCAATAAACTTTGTTACTTAGATAATTTTTACTTTTTCGCTTTCAAGTGATATGATAAAAACCATAGAAGATTGGAGTAAATGTTAACATTATATCGCCTGTCATTTATGTTAACCCGCCGAGTGACACGGTCATGTGGGTTGCATATAAATACGGTTAGATTTAGCTATGATGAGCTAACAAAGGATTTGTACGTTATGGACACTTGAATGGTCAATTATCTCAAGACACTGGTAATTGAAAATTAAAGTGATATGATAAAAACCATCTAGGGTCCAAATCTTAATAACCCCCCAAAAATGAAAGAAATTGGTTCAGCCGTATTAGCGTGATGAGCTAACAAAGGATTTGTACGTTCTCTTTTATATATATAGATATATATATATCTGTAAACATTTTCTGTAAACATATTCAGTTTCGCCAAGTAAACCAAGCTACACAATATGCTCAAGCACTTTTTAAAAAAGGCACTTTTTCGCAGCTGGAATTAGATATGACAACAGCTGTTGGTTAGAGACATTTGCCAAAAAATTGCTCAAGGGATGACCTTGTAACATTTCGTTGGCAAACTCTGGTTCTTAGCTGGTGATATAGACACACGATTAAGTAAAAATTCCCTTGATTCAGAATGTCTGAATTACTCAGCATCTCAATATACCCTATGACCTTTAAAAACTTAAGCTCTCGTATTGGATTGCAATATACTATGATGTGCTTATCTGAACTTTATATTGGAACCATAATATTTGATGTTGGCTGTAAGCGTATTGACTCTAAGAATGACTTTGCTAAGAACATGAAAATGACAACGTATTCTCAATAGCTAAAACAAGTGCATATTCTGAATAATATTGATTGTCAAGAGAAAACAATATTAGTGTACTAATGGTCAAAATAAAACGTTTCTACTGCACAAATAATTACCCATTTACAAAAATGCAGGAAAGTGTATCCCGACTGTGAATTGATATATTCCCAGTCGTGATTAATATTCTCCCAATGAGCCGTATACTTCCAACTGTGACTAGTATAAATCTAATAGCAACACACCCTAATGGTAATAATTAATAGACTTCCACTTGTGATTGATATACATCCAACACTGACATAATCCTAATACTATATGTGATTGATATACTCCCAGATATGACCAACAGGGTCCAATTGTGACTACTATATGCATAACTGTTATAGAATCTAATTATGATTAGTATGTAGTTTTCCCAACTGTGATTTGTCATGAAGTATTCTCAATTGTGACTGATGTAGTCTCAGGTTAACTGCTGCACAAATACACTTCAGCAACTTGATTGGACATTTTGTTGCTTTTATCCTGATACTGTTTAAGGAAGAAAACCGTACGTATTCTGTATATTTACAAACGACAGGTTCTAGAAATTTATTCTTTCAGCAACATTTCTGGCTTTTAAAACCAACTTACTAAATAATGCGTATGCTGTTGAAATATCGATGTACTTTAGAAACATGCGTCCTTTACTAAATATCTGTTGTGGCATCTTGTTCTGAGTATTCTCTAAAAAATAGAATTAATAAGACAAAACTCACTGTAAAAACTGTATAGTTGGAATAACCCAGAATTCTGGGTTGAAAAAGTGACAACCACGCCGTATTGTCTTAGAAATCAGAAAATATGGTTATAATAACAATACGAGAAGT